>NW_005369942.1:4437518-4445979 GCF_000412655.1 Myotis brandtii
TTAATTTGCATATTGCCCTGATTAGCCAATGGGAAGGGTAGTGGTCATATGCTAATTACCATGTTTCTCTTTTATTAGATAGGATTATATTTTATTTTGTACACACCACTGACAAGACATTACATAACTTAATATGGGATCATCCCAATAAATCCTGCACCCATCCAGTACCACACCTACTTATTAGAATATTAGTGACTATATTCCCTATGCTGTATTTTACATTCCCATGACTGTTCTGTAACAACCAATTTATACTTCTTAATCCCTTCACCTTTTGTGCCCACCCTCTAAATTCCTCCCATATGGCAACCAACAAAAAGGTCTATGTAACTATGAGTCTGTTTCTGTTAAGCTTAATTTTGTTTGTAGATTCAATTGTTGATAGATGTGTATTTATTGCAGTTTTATTGTTCATATTTTTTATCTTCTTTTCTTCTTCTTCTTCTTAAATAAGACCCTTTAACATTTTATATAATACTGGTTTGGTGGTGATGGTTTGGTGGTGAACTCCTTTAGCTTTTCCTTGTCTGGGGAGTTGTTTATTTAACTTTCAATTCTAAATGATAGCTTTTCAGGGTAGAGTAATCTTGGTTGTAGGTCCTTTCTATTCATCACTTTGAATATTTCTTGCCTCTCCCTCTGGCCTGCAAAGTTTCTGTTGAGAAATCAGCTGACAGTATTACGGGGGCTTTCTCGTAGGTAAACTGAGAATATAGATCAAGTGGAAAAATAATTTTTGTATAAAATTCAGTGTACCTATAAATTATCCATTTGTTTGATATTATGCCCCAAAATTGCACATGAAGAGTTTAATAGTCAGATTAATAAATTATTTGCCTATTGTAAGGTAAGTAAGAATTGTAGGAATGATGCCTAAACCCAGCTACAAGTCATTATTCATTTAGTAAAGCAGCAGGGGCCAGTATAAAATACAAATGCCTATGTTTTCTTGAAAGAAATCTGGTTAACATTTCTTATAATATCATGGAGATTGAACATCCTATATAATAAAACCCTAATATGCAAATCGACCTAACAGGGAACGACTGGTTGCTATGATGCGCATTGACCACCAGGGGGCAGACGCTCAACACAGGGGCTGCCCCCTGGTGGTCTGTGCGCTCCCACAGGGGGAGCACCACTCAGCCAGAAGCCGGGTTCATAGCTGGCAAGCAAAGCAGCAGTGGCAGGAGCCTCTTCCACCTCCACTGCAGGCAGGCAGTAAGGAGCCAGGGGTCCCGGACTGCAAGAGCCGTGGACTGAGGGGTCCCAGACTGCGAGAGGGTGCAGGCTGGGCTGAGGGCTCCCCCCTCCCCCAGTTCATGGATTTCGTGCACCGGGCCTCTACTTAAAAATAATAGTCAAGTAGTAACTAATATTCACATATTACATCCTCACCAAAGTGCAGAACTCCAGAGGACTTCTTTATTTAGTTGGGGGAAAAAGAGCCAGTATTAAATAAAGGGTATTTGGCAAAGATATTTTTAAACTGTCAATATTGTTAATTACAAAGTACTTTATATAGAATCATGATTCATGTTAAGTATAATCTCATGAAATATTTTTTTCCTCATAAGAAAATGGGTCACATAGAGTTACTTGAGTGTAAGAAATGGAGGAATCGTGATTCAAACCCATGCTTATTTTGACCTCAAAATCAGAGCTTCGTTTATCATTTTATATTATTAATGACTACTCACTTTTTATATTAACATCAATCTTTGATTGTTTGAAAATAAGCATTTCTATAAAGAAATTTAGATTGTGTCTTTACTTTAGAATTTTAGCCACTCCTGAATTTTTTCTAGTGGTCTCATGTAGGCATTAATATATAAATGTAAATTGTGGTATAATATTCTAACAGTGGTTTGATCATGGGATCAGCAGGAAATGAACACAAATATACTGCCACTGACATTCAGATAAAATAGAAGAGAATTTCCAATCCCAGTTTCACTGTTTTCTGTTTCCAAGCTCTTGCCCCATTCTATACTCAATAAATTACATACAATTTATTATTCCCTCCTCCAAATTTACAGCTAGGATTTGATGTGTGCTTTAGAATACTAAACAGCTGTCATGTTTTCCCTTACTCAAAACAACCATTTCTAAGTCACTTCTCTGAGGACTTGAAAACAAGTATTCCATTGCACTAAATTTTTCAGTTTAAGAACTATTTCTGCAGAGTCAAGTGGCTATTCACTTAAGTTCAACAGTGAGTTACGTCTACTCATTTCTGAGTGTAAACCAGCACATTGTGATGAATATGTTATTGTTTGTCACATTTGTTACAGGTAGCCCTTAGACTTATGATGTTGGATCTGTGTTTTAACAATGTCAAGTAGCATAAAGCTATTAATCACTTAGTACTCCAATGTGATGCTATTTGTAAATTGAATAATGCACAAATTGACAAAAGAAATCCTCCTGTTATTGTGGAAGTCAACAAGCACTCCTATGGTTACGTCTGACAAGTCCCTTGTTCTTTAAGGATAGACCTATGCTCTCAATCATTTCAAGTACATGTAGTGCTGGATTCTATTGCTGTGGAAATGTGTGTTACTATGAAACTTAATACAAATTCAGCTTGAGTGATTCCCAGATTCTATCACCCCCCTTCTATCAATAATCTGAATATTAAAATGTCTCTGGTCTAACTCATTTATCTGACTATATTTTATGAATAGATATTCAACAACTCCAAATAATTGATATGACTGAAAGTACATCTGGAGATATGTTTTTGAAGATTTCTTGTCATTAACTTGTCTGACCTTAAAATATATCTACTACTAGCTTATTGAAAATAATGAATGAATGAAAAAATAATAGTTTAATAAGTGAATAAAAGAATAAAAGGTAAGGGAGCACTGGTTTCTATTGAACATTCTTCATTGAAGCCTATTTCTACATAGCTCTCATTAATGTATTAATCAAGGTTATAGGTAGTGACTTGAAATATATCTTGCTTAAAATGATTAAATAGCAAATGGTGTATTTATGTGCAAAATTTACTACACTAAAGGGATATGATAATTGGCCTAGTCTGATAATCAGAAGTAGTTTCATGGAGCATTTCATTAGAGTATATTGCTTTTCTTTTTAAAATGGCTGCTAACATTCAGGTTTTAATGATGAAATTCCTAGATTTGGTTTAGTATCAAGTATTTTCGGTACACATGTTGTCAAATTTCTTTTTCCCCAGGAAATAGATTTTCTTTTAAATCATATTTGTTTAAGGAGTAAATGTAAATAAAAACTATCATCATATGAACCTTATTTTTATTCAAGCTAATTATCAAATTTTAATAATTTTCTTAAAACAAAAATGTAAAATACTTAAAATTTAATATCAATTTTAATCAGGAAAGTTGATCAATTAATCAAAAATACTAAAAATTTTGGGATATTTAATTGATAAATGCATATGGATTCTAATAGGGCTATCTCTAGATGGAAAATAATGTTCCTCATGAGGGAAAAAAATGGAAAACTGTTTATTCTGATCGCATAGACATAGCCACCCCTATTTTTTACCAGATGCATGACCTTAGACCGCTAGCTTTACATTTTTAACCTTCCATTTTTTCTTCATGTCTAATTGGGCATAACATTCACCTTACAAAATACGGATTCCATTTAATAATCTGTGGAAAGCATAAAGCCTGGGACCTCATAGGCTCTCATTAAGTGTTAATAACTATGGAAATAGACTAAAACAGTTTTTTGACTAATTGGTGTCATAGGTCCTTTATCATCAAAAATACATTCAAGCTAATTTTCCACTATATACCAACAAATTCATGTTGGGCACTATAAATAAAATGTTTACAGGATGATTTATCTACAAGAGAATCACTAAAACTATCTTTTTGAAAACAACATTGTTTTGATTTTTGTAGATAAAAGCTATAGATGACTCATGGGATATATAAAATAAAGGACATAAACAGTTTAATTCAGCCACAAATGCTGAATTAAAATCATCAGGCACCTTTAGTCCCACAATGGAATAACCTCCATGATACCTTTTGGTGTTGCATATGGTATAGTTGCTGGGCCGCTTGGATGATAGTTTAATGTGCTTTCATACATGGGCCTGTCTGGCATAAATGTCTGTGAGATTTCTTCTAGAGATGGGTATTTCTCAGATGACTGTCAATCACCTAGGAGAGATTTAACCTCTAAGAGAGAATGAATACACATACCTATCTAATGAATAGCTAACTCATACATTTAGTCTAATTCTTAACAGAAACAAAACTTAAAACTACCTAAAATTAGTTAGATTTATTTAAAAGATACTTTTAAAATTATATTTCTAAAATGACTATCCAATGCTGCTCATTCTTCTATTCATAACTATTTTTAAAAGATAATATGTGGAGTTAAAAAAACTTCCAGTTATTGTGTTTCCTTGCAACGGTGGGCCATAAAAATACACTATTGTGCTAATCTATTTTAGTTTTGTTGGCTAATTAGTCAAAGAGAAGTTAAAGTTAGATACAAGGCTTGGGAATACTGAAAATTCAATGGGCAATTTATAAACAGAGCAGGTGGGAGTAAGTTGCAGTCATAATAATGTGTCTTCATTACCAATTCACATAAATCAGAATCTTAAAACTAAGAAATCATAGATATCATTTAAGCCAACAGTCTTATAAAAATCATAATATGACATATCAAAGGTTAAATAACATGTTCGTGGGCCTTCCATTATTAGGTGCAGTGTTTTTTTGTATTTTTACTGATTTCTTTTGCAATGTTCTTTTCTACAATAGCATGATACCTCTATATCTTAATAATTTTTTTTGAAATTACTTTTAATCATTTCTTGGCAGCAGCTGTTAATTTATGAGATTTAGGTACACACTCAAAAGGCAATTTAAGATTGTTTTCAATATTCCCTACTTACATACAACACAGAGGGACATGTTAAAAATAAAATTTGAAATAAGAAATGTTTAAAAATGTTTGTAAAAAGTGTCCCAATGTTCATATTTAAAAGCAAAGTCTAGAGGCAAGTTATTATATAGAAGCAGTTTAGAAGAGACTAAATAAATTTTAAAAACTAGAAAAAAGTGAAGTGTTTTTTTTCTTTCCCATACATGATGGGTTGGCACATCTCTATACCTTTTCTAGTTAAATATAGTCATGTGACTTTTTCAGCCAAAGAAATACGAAGAGCTGTCAAGCGTGCCAATTCTAGGCAGAAACTACATTCTCCAGTGATACCCCATATGTCAGATTTTGTGTTCCTGTGAGTCTCAATGAAACTTATATCGGCATCCTGAGACAACCATCAATGGATGTGAATAAGAAATGAACCTTATTTAAGTTAAAGATGTAGAGATTCCAGGGTTGCTTGAATTTGTAATGTAATTTAGCCTGTCTTAACTGAATATTACCTATTCATATTAAGAAGAAGTGAATTAGTAAATATCTAAGCCAAACTTAAGCTTAGTAAACCTTAGTAAACCGACAGAACTAATTATTTGTTTTGGTGTCTTTGTTTCAAAGACCTGAACTTTTTGAAGAAGTTGTTTAAAATTAATGGGATATCCCAAATACCTCATCCACTGCTAATAAAATTTATGTATCACTACTTTTACAGAGGGCTCTGAAAAAAGGAAACAATTAACATAGTATTTATAATGCTTAAGTTGTATGTACTTCCCTGTTTTAAAATTTTTTAAATCTATAGTTCTTAAAATTACAAAAAAACCTTTTACATAAAAATTATTTAAATATATATTTCGAACATTATATCATTTTAGAAAATAATTAGCAATAACACTTATCACTTCAGATAATGTTTAGAAAATTTTTTAAGTTGTTACTTGTGAAAAATTACAATAGCTGAGTTTTGCTTCATGCTCCACATTTCTTATTATGTATGTGTTTTCATTTTTTTAGCCAATACATTACAAGTTTGGAATTTACATTGGATGATTCTACTTAATACAAAGGAATATATGAAATATCTAAATGCATGCTTTAAATATTCAAAGTAATTTGATATTTCTTTATATGATTTTAAGTATAAAATAGGTGTATATACATTTAAAATTTTTGTACATTTATTATTTTACTATTTGCATTAGTAATTAGAATTTGAATTTCATGCTACTAAATATGCATAAAACAAATACTTCCATAATTTTAAACCCATTAATTTTTTATACATTTATATTTTATGCTTCTAGAAATTATTGAGATTTAGACATTTGACCAAAATATTTTTATGTAAAATGACTTCTTCAATAAGAAAAAATATATTTAGCCCTAACCGGTTTGGCTCAGTGGATAGAGCGTCAGCCTGCAGACTCAAGGGTCCCAGGTTCGATTCTGGTCAAGGGCATGTACCTTGGTTGCGGGCACATCCCCAGTGGGGAGTGTGCAGGAGGCAGCTAATCGATGTTTCTCTCTCATCGATGTTTCTAACTCTCTATCCCTCTCCCTCTCTGTAAAAAGTCAATAAAATATATTAAAAAAAAGAAAGAAAAAATATATTTAGCATGTCAAAAATTATGTTCTCATATTTTTGGACATGCTAAAATGGCTTTTTTCTCTTTTTTTAAAAGTGCAATTGTAGTGGCAAGAATTATACACCTAAAGTGTTTGATTGAAGTACCATATCAGATGAATATTTTGTTTTTATTTTGTGTGTGATTCCACTTGTCATTATTACATATGATACATCAGAGTAAAAATTGAAGAAGGATTTGTTATAATTTTTGGCAGAATGTTCTATACAGCACATTTACAGTGCAAAATTCTCATCTAAAACTCAGGACATTATTTTATGAAGAAAGCATATTATTTCCAGAACTCAAGGCCTTTCTTTATGATGATTTAGTACCTTGATACTGGAAATATAAGCAATATGTAAATGCTATACTTCAATATGTAAACATTATTAGGTATACTGCAAACTCATATATTAATTATGAAAATGTTTTCTCTGCTTTTCACTAAGACCTACATTTAGTTACGCACTAGTTATCTCCTCTTTAAAAATTAAGATCTAAACATATCTTTGAAATACTTCAACCATATCCATATATCACATTAAAAAGAAGACAAGAAGACTTCTTGTCTTCTGTTATTTACAGTTTTCAAGTACTTTTATTAAACTTGAAAATGGGATCATAAAAGCATGTGTACCGATTTCAAAACAAACACATTTATCATTATAAGTATTATCATATTGGTTAACAACATAAAAGTTTTTTTATTGTTATTTTAAGTATGTTTCCAAAGGGGAAAAAAAAGCAATAAAACAGATTCCTCAATATGATGACATCTTTTTAAATTTTATTTTTTAACTACAGTTTACATTCAGTATTATTTTGTTATAGTTTCAGGTGTACAGCATAGTGATCATATACTTTACATGTGATCCCTCTAATATTTCAAGTACCCATCAAGCACCATACATAGTTATTAGGATGTTATTGACTATATAACCTATGTCACACTTTATATCACCTTTTTGTGACTATCATCCATACTTCTTAATCCCTTCACCTTTTTCACCAAGTCCTCAGCCCTCTTTCCTCTGGCAACCATCAGTATGTTCTCTATATCTTTGAGTCTGTTTCTGTTTTGTTTGTTCATTTATTTTGCTCTTTAGATTCCACATATAAATGAAATCACATGGTATTTGTCTCTCTCTGTCAGACTTATTTTAATTAGCATGGTCCATCCATGCTGTCACAATGGTAAGATTTTATTTTTTTAAGGCCCAGTAATATTCCATTGTACATAAATACCACAGTTTTTCTAGCCACTTGTCTAATGAAGGCACTTGGTTTCCTTTCTCTTGGCTATCTAATCTAATAAAAGAGAAACATGCAAATTGACCGCATCTCTGCTATGCCCCAAGCCATGCCCACCATCCAATCAGAGCGACTATATGCAAATTAACCCAACCAAGATGGTGGCCGGCAGCCACAGAGCTGGAGCAAGCAGGAGGCTTGGTTGCCCCGGCGATGGAGAAAGCCAAGCTTCCCTCCTGCCCTGGCCGGCTGTGGGCTCCACTCAAGGCAACAAAGTTTCAATTGTAGAAGATAAATAAATCCCAGATACCTGCTTCCAGCCAGCCTCCACTGGGAGCTTGGGTGGCTGGGGGCTGTGGCCAGCCTGCAAACAGCCATCAGCCCCACACCCAGGCTGGCCAGCCACCCCAGCGGGGACCCTCACCCTGAAGGGGGTGTGGACAGCATGAAAACGGCCCTCAGCCCCTCACCCAGGCTCACCAGGCAACCCAGTGGGGACCCCCACCCTGAAGGGGCTGTGGCCAGCCTGCAAACAGCCATCAGCCCCACACCCAGGCTGGCCACACCCTCATGGGAGGGTCCCCGCTGGGGGGCTTGCCACACTCTCATGGGAGGGTCCCTGCTGGGGGACTTGGCCAGCCTGCAAACAGCCATCAGCCCCACACCCAGGCTGGCCA
>NW_005369942.1:4446071-4451674 GCF_000412655.1 Myotis brandtii
GGACACCCTTCAGGGCAAACCAGCCGGCCCCCACCTGTGCACCAGGCCTCTATCCTATATAGTAAAAGGGTAATATGCAAACTGACCCTAACAGCAGAAAGACTGGGAATGACTGGTCACTATGACACACACTGACCACCAGGGGGCAGACGCTCAATGCAGGAGCTGCCCCCTGGTGGTCAGTGCGCTCCCACAGGGGGAGCTCTGCTCAGCCACAAGCCAGGCTGACGGCTTTCAGTACAGCAGTGGTGGTGGGAGCCTCTCCCGCCTCCTCAGCAGGGCTAAGGATGTCTGACTGCAGCTTAGGCCTGCTCCCCACTGGCAAGTGGACATCCCCCGAAGGCTCCTGGGCTTCCAGAGGGATGTCTGACTGCCATCTTAGGCCCAATCCCCCAGGGAGCGGGCCTAAGCCAGCAGATGGTCATCCCCTGAGGGGTCCCAGGCTGCGAGAGGGCACAGGCCGGGCTGAGGGACCCCCCACCCCTGAGTGCACAAATTTTTGTGCACCAGGCCTCTCGTTGTAAATAAGACTGCAATGAATATAGGGGTGCATATATTCTTTAAAATTAGAGTTTTGGGTTTCTTTGCAAATGCACCCAAATCATTTGGGTTATAAAGCACTTTCTTCCATTTTTAATATTTTGAGGAACCTCCATATTGTTTTCCACAGTGGTTTCACTAATCTGCATTCCCACCAACAGTGGACGAAGGTTTCCTTTTCTCTACATCCTCACCAACACTTGTTTGTTGTTTGATTGATGATAGCCATTCTGACAGGTGTGAAGTGATATCACATTATGCTTTTAATTTGCATTTTTCTGATGATTAGTGATGTTGAGTATCTTTTCATAGGTTTATTGGCCATTTTAATATCCTTTTGAAGAAGTGTCTATTTAGGCCATCAGCTCATCTTTTAGTTAGTTTGCTTGATTTCTTGGTGTTGAGTTGTATGAGTTCTTTATAAATTTTGGATATTAACCCTTTTATCAGATGTATCATTGGCAAATGTCTTCTCCCATTTAGTAGGTTGTCTTTTTGTTTTGTTAATGGTTTTCTTTGCTGTGCAAAAACTTTTTAGTTTGATGTAGTCCCCTCTGTTTCTTTTTTTTCTTTTTTTTTCTCTTGCCCAAGGAGATATATCTGAAAAAAATATTACTAAGAGAAATGTCAGAGATTTTATTGCCTATGTTTTCTTCTAGGAGTTTTATGGTTTCAAGTCTTAAATTTAAGTCTTTAACCCATTTTGTATATGATGTGGAAGGTGGTCTAGTTTCTTTCTTTCTTTTTTTTTTTTGCATTTATCTGTCCAATTTTTCCAACACCATTTATTGAATATACTATCTTTACCTCATTGCATGTTCTTTCCACCTTTGCATATACAGGGTCGGCCAAAAGTAGGTTTACATTTGTTCTTATTGAAAATACTATAATATTTAATAGATAATAATATAATAATAAACTCTGTGTTTAAGGTACTCACAACTGTAAACCAACATTTCCCCTATCCTGTATTAATTGATCATATTGGCATGGGTTTATTTCTGGGTGCTCTTTTCTGTCTCATTTATCTGTGTATCTGTTTTTATTTTTATTTTTTTATTGAATTTAGAGAGGAAGGTTGAGGGAGAGAGATAGAAACATTAATGATGAGAGAGAATCACTTGGAATTGAGCCCACAACCCAGGTACCTGACCTGACCATGAATCCAACTGTAACTTCCTGGTTCATAGATCGATGCTCAACCACTGAGCAACACTGGCCAGGACAATCATTTCACTTTTTTTAGTGCCCACAGAATGTTCACCACTTTAGGGGATCCAGCTTAAAGCAGTGCTGAGAGGGAATTCTAATCAGCAACAAAAGGAACAAACTATTGATACATGCAAACATTTGAATAAATCTGGGTGAAATTATGCTGAGCAAATAAGAGTCAACTCCAAATTTTTACCCACGATTATTCCATTTACATAATATTTTCAAATGAGAAAATATTGGAAATGAAGGACAGATTAGTTGTTGACAGATGATAAAGACAAGAGGTGGAAGAAGAGGAAGGTGGAGGTGGTTATATGAGTAACAAAATTGATTTCTATGGTGTTGGAATGAATTGTTCAGGATTTTGGCTGCAGAGTTAGAAACAGGAACTACCCAGATTGTAATTTGTATAGATCTTTATGCACAAGCACAAATTAATGCAGGCAATAATAGGCAAATATGAACAAAATTGGTGGATTGTATCAATTTCAATATCCTGGTTATGATATTATATTACAATTTCATAAAATGTTATCATGAGGGGAAAGAGAGCAAAGTGTACAAGGGAGCTCTCTCTGAGTTATTTTTTACAGCTGCATGTGAATCTATAGTTATCTCAAAAAAAGGTTAATTTGATGTATTGTTCTATCTGGAACTGTAGGAAAAAAAGCCCCCTTTTATAACATCAACTCTCATGTACGATTGCTAAATAGGGAAACATCAGGAAAATGTGGAAGTCACATTGTTTCATTCACAATCATTCTTAAGCAAGAAAAGTTAAAATAACAGAGGTAACGTTAACCTTTTTCAATAGTAAAAGGCAAGTATGCTTCACTGAAGCCAGACCTTTTTGGGCTACATTTCAACAAAACTAAAAATGAGCACCTGGCCCTGGGGTTTCTTCCACTGAGAGGAGGGCTCTCAACCTTGAGCAGCTCTTGGCTCCTGACAAGGTTGTACAACCCACTGTGCACTTGAATGGCAGCTCCACTAATACAGGGCTCCACCTTAGCTTCATCCCACAGCAGCCGAGTAGCCTCAGCTCTAAGGAAACTGCTGTCAGAACTTTTATATTGTTGCCATCACGCCTATTGAATATCTCAGGGGCAGCCTCTAAGCAGGCTGAGCTGACTAAGTGGTCCAAATTATCTCCCCAAAGGACCAATTACTGTTTAACTTCCAGCTTTGGTACAGGCCTGCGTGTGTCCTGAGTTGTCTTTCCTCCCACTTGTTTTTCCATGAATAGGGTGAAGTCCTGGATCACCCCTGACAGTCCTAGTTTAAGGTTCTTTTTGTTTGTTTGTTTCTGGCATAATTATGAATGTCTTCTTTCATTCTCAAAAGTGTCTTGGTTTAGTTGCTAAATTATATTCTTATCAAATCCATAGTCATCTATTTTTAGTGAAATTTTATAGAATGTGAAATCTTCAAAAACAGATATATTAGGTTACAGCAGGAAAGCTCAGAACTGTACGGATGAAGTGTACTCAACTGTATGTATGCATGTAGGATGGTAATTCTCCACCTGAAGAATGAATATTTTATTCATTTATTGTTAGACTAGAGGCCCGGTACAAGAAATTCATGCACTCGAGGGGGGTCCCTCAGCCTGGTCTGCACTCTCTCAAGTCCAAGAGTCCTCAGGGGATGTCCTTAGCACTGCCATGGAGGTGGGAGAGGCTCCCGCCACCACTGCTGTGCTCGCCAGCCTTGAACCCGGCTTCTGGCTGAGCATCGCTCCCCCTATGGTAGCGCACTGATCACCCGGGGGCAGCTCCTGCATTGAGCGACTGACCCCTGGTGGTCAGTGCATGTCATAGCAACCGGTCATTCTGCCGTTTGGTCGATTTGTATATTAGCCTTTTATTATAGAGGACTAGAGTCCCGGTGCATGAAATTCGTGCACTGGGGGGAGGGGGTGTCCCTCAGCCCAGCCTGCACCCTCTCCTATCTGGGACCCCTTGGGGGACATCCCTCTCACAATCCTGGACTGCTGGCTCCTAACCACTCGCCTGCCTGCCTGCCTGATGGCCCCTTAACTGCTCCCCTGCCAGCCCGATCGCTCCCAACTGCCCTCCCCTACAGGCCCAGTCACCTCCAACTGCCCTGCAGTCCTGGTCCCCCACAACTGCCCTCCCCTGCAGGCCTGGTCGCCCCCAACTGACCTCCCCTGCCAGCCATCTTGTGACAATGTGGGGGCGGCTTGTGACAGCCATCTTGTGCTGATGTGGGGGCAGCCATCTTGTGATGATGTGGGGGTGGCCATCTTGTGACAACATGAGGTGGCCATCTTGTGGTGATGTAAGGGCATGAGGGTCAATTTGCACGTTACCTCTTTATTATATAGGATTGGTCAGTTAGCAGAATTGAGTATTTAAAAGGCAAGTAGAATTCTTCTCATCATAATACAAAATATTACAGAATGATTAAAAAAGAACCACTTTAATGATTCATTATTCAAGTGAGTTATATAGAAACTATCAAAACATTGATAATACAAACTGAAAAAAAACTATGATAACTATTTCTATATCTTAGAAATACTTAATAAGCAACACCTTATATCCAAGACACATATGAATCTTGTAATCTCATTTAGGAGACAGTATGTTATGGCCTACTAGCCTGCCCACTGTTTTGTAAATAAATTTTATTGAAACACCGCCATATCCCTCCCTTTGTTTAAATATCATCTTTCTCACTGTAATGGCAAAGTGGTTGCAACAAAGATGCAGGTTGCCTACAAAGCCTAAAACATGGATCTGGCCACTTACAGAGAAAGATTACTGATTCCTGATCTAAGTTAGGCTAAACGTCTATGTAATACGGAAACACTCAAGATCTATCACTTGGTTTTCCTAAGACTGCAAAGTTGAATTATTAGAAGCATGAGAGTCTTGACATACTCCCCTCAGAAGTTGCATGATGGGATCTCCACACACTGCCAGGACACTTTTGTAGAGGCAGGTCAGTGTTTCAAAAGAACTCCAAACCAGCCTTACGGAAGACATCTGTTAAAGATCCTCCAAACCTCACTATGCAAATCAGGTGGTGCTTTCTATTTTTGGCAAGGAAGTGGTTACAGAGCTTTAGAAAAAAATCAGTCTCTTAGTATGTTCATATTTGTGATCTTGTCCATGTGCTCTCTGCAAATAGGAATAGACTGAAGTCTGTTTTAAAACTGTATGTTTGAAAATTCAGAAAATTAATTCTAGCTCTACAATTTAATTTATACTATGTGTACATACACTGAGTGGACAGATTATTATGACCACTTGACGTTTGTAGGCAAATTAGCTATAATTTCATGCTGAAGTTGCCAGGGGGCCAGACCAATATAAATAGGGAAGCAGGTTGTTTACCACAACAGTAGAAGTGATTTTTTTCTGAAGATATGGGTAAACAACGCGATTTAACACCCTTTGAACATGGGATATATTTGAACGTGAGTGACCAGATTATTATGACCACCTGATGTTTGTAGGCAAATTAGCTGTACACCGCATCATTGTATGGGATATGGAAGCCAAAGGCCTGTTCGAACACCTTTGCTGTCTGCAGTTACCAAGATAAAACATCTCCAATTCACACAGGAACACAAGGATTGGACAGTCGACCATTGGAAAAAAAGTTATGTGGTCTGATGAATCACGTGTCCAGTTGCATCATGCAGATGGCAGAGTGAGAATTTGGCGGAAACAGCATGAAAGCATGCACCCCAATGCATGAGTACAACCTTTCAAGCTGGTGGGGGCAGTGTTATGGTTTGGGGCATGTTTTCCTGGCATGATTTGGGCCCTTTAATTCGTATGGAACAACGTCTGAATAGCACAACATACCTAAGTATC
>NW_005369942.1:4452077-4464052 GCF_000412655.1 Myotis brandtii
CCAACAATCATCCCACGTTCAAAGGCTGTTAAATCGCGTTGTTTACCCATATCTTCAGAAAAAAATCACTTCTACTGTCGTGGTAAACAACCTGCTTCCCTATTTATAATGGTCTGGCCCTCTAGCAACTTCAGTGCGAAATTATAGCTAATTTGTCTCAAACGTCAGGTGGTCATAATAACCTGGCCACTCAGTATATATAATCTGGATATTACTTCAGGATAACTTTCTGAAAATCTTCACATTTTTTTTAATCAGCTTTAATAGATATGGTTAAAGAACTGGGGAACTCATTGTACTCATGCTAAGTAAAAAGTTTATATTTCCCAACTATATGAATAATATGTCAGTTTTAAAATATTATAAAATAAAAATAGAAGGAAAAATAAAGCACTCCTAATTCCAATTTTTATGCATTTTCAAAGGCTGTGAACTATTTAAGTTAATGTTTTGCATTCTGATTCTTTTGTACTTCACAACTTAACTAGCAATTTTTAACTTTTAAATAAACTTTTCATAAAAAATCTTTTGTGGAAATATAATTCAAAAGTATGTGCAGATAAAGAATACTTAATGTTTCTTATTATTAGATATTTGGTTATTACCAGCTTTTCATTATCTTTATTAATACAGCTTATTGCATTCTTGAAGAAGGCATTCAAAAGTTTAAGAACAAATAAATCCTAGTTATAAGGGGGGAACACGAACATATTACTTATCTTCCACAAATATGTCATTAAAATGACAATGAAGGCAAAAACTTTCTTCAAAATCACAATACAATGAACTAAGATTGTTATTGTATAATTTGATAGGTTGTGGAGAGAATTAAAATAAACCTACTAAACACAATGACATGACTAAAATCTATTGGAGGCTATGATTTTGTTGACCTTTGCCTCTGAACAAGTTAAAACAGAAAAAGAGAAGATTTAGTTCCTGTTAGTTAGTGACTGAAAATATCCACTTGATATAATTATAACAAACACCAGTGATATCCAGGGGATATCCCTACCCTGCATCCTCATCCCTATGTTGATTTAACTCAGAACATAACCTTTGTCCTGCAGAGGACTACTTCCTAACGAATTCTTTGAAGCCAGCATTACCGAAATAACAAAACCAACAACATTACAAGAACGGACAATTACAGACCAGTATCATTCATGAACATATTTGCAAAAATCTCCAGTAAATATTATCAAGTCAAAACCAGAATATCTCAAAAGAATTGTACAATGCAATCAAGTGGGACTTATTCTAGGTATGCAATGCTAGTTCAACATTCAAAAACTAACTAATGTAAACATGCAATATGATAAAAATAATATAATCATATCAACCGATGCAGAAAAAGAATTTGACAAAACCCAACACCAATTCATAATACAATTTCCCATGCCCAATAAATACAATTTGCAGTTTCTTCCAATGCTAAATAATTTTGCTTTTATTTACTCAAATATTTGAAAAAAAATTATCCACACAAAACCCTGCATATCAATGTTTATAACTGCATTTTTTGCCAAAAACAGGAAGGAAACAAGATGTCCTTCAAAAGAAGTGAATGGATAAACAGTGGTACATGCAAACAATGAAATATTTTTCAATGATAAAAGGATGAGGTAACAAGCCATTGAGAATGTGTTGATGACTCTTATGTGCATATTTATAAGTGAAATAAGCCAGTTTGAAAAGGCCACATATTGTATAATTACAACTACATACATATAGCGTTCTGGAAATGGCAAGTCTTTAGAGACTATAAAATATCAGTGGTTTCTACGGATTTGGGGCAGATGGGGAGGGTTGAATAAGTAAAACACAGGAACAGTATAGGGCAGTGAATCTATTCTGTACAATATTGTATCTTTGGATACATATCAACATGTAATTGTCAAAACCCATTTAACTTTACAGCACAAAAAGTGAACCTTAGTGGGAGAGTCATGTGAGGAGAATTCCACGTAAGGTTTATGTGAAACCGATACATAGAGGGCAGAGAAGGCATGGACAAAAACATTGAATAACAATATGGTGGTTGACAAAGGGCAGAGGGGTGGGGAGGCAGTAAAGGGTAGAAGGGGTCAAATATATGGTGACAGAAGGAGATTTGACTTTGGATGGTAAACACACAATGAAATACACAGATGATGTTTATAGAATTGTACATTTAAAACCAACATAATTTAATTAACCAATAAATTTAATTTAAAAAGTATAGCAAAAATAAAATCAAAAAGAATTTTACTTGAATATAGGCGTAACCTCTAGACTTACTTTTTTTGTTTTTTGTTTTTCCTCTAATATTTTTTATTCTATTCTATTTCTTCCTTTTTATTAAATTTATTTGGGTGACACTGGTTAACAAAATTATACAGGTTTCAGGTGCACAATTCCACAACCATAATCTGTACACAGTATCGTGTGTTCACCAACCCAAGTCAAGTCTCCGTACAATCACCATTTAACTCCCACTATACCCTCCTCCACCTCCGCCCTCTCCTGCAATCACCACACTGTTGTCTATGTCCATGAGTCTTTTTCTCTTTTTTTCTCTCTGTTTTGCTCAATCCCTTCACCTTCCCCACCCAGCCCCCTGAACTCCCTTACATCCTATTGCTTAATTTCAATCATATTTAAATATTAAGTTACATGAAGCTATTATGTTTCTTATAAACTTGCAGCCATCTTTTTTATTTAGACATCGGTCTAATGTATCATATACAGTACTAGAGGCCCAGTGTATAAAATTCATACGGGGGGGGGGGTCCCTCAGCCCGGCCTGCACCCTCTCGCAACCCGGGATCCCTCGGGTAGGGTCCCTAGGCCTGGCTGGAAATCAGGGCCTATCAGGGCTTTGCTTCCCCTGGCTGCCAGCAGCTGGCCCTGCCCCCCCCAGGCAATGCTTGCCATCTGTGCAGTGCTGCCCCTCCCTCCCCTGCCACCATTCACCTCCCTCTGCGGGCGACACGCATGAGGTGCAATTGCTTGGCTGGCCTGAGCTTCCCTCTGTGGGGCAATTGATCATGGGGCTCCTCAAAGGATCACCCAACAGAGGGAGGCCCTACCCACTCGGCCAGCGGAGGCGCTGTGGCGGTTGGGTGGAGCCTCCCTCTGTGCTGTGATTGATCTCTGAGCCCCAGCTGGGTGGGTGGGGCCTCTCTCTGTGGGATGATCGTGGGGCGATGGCAGGGCCCCCCACCAATTGCATCGCATCTACCTTGGCTGGCCTGGCACCAGTGTGTGTCATAGCTTGGTCGTCTGGAAGGTCGTCCGAATGGTCATTCTGCTGTTCAGTTGTTCAGTCGATTTGCATATTACGCTTTTATTATTATAGATTATAACAACTTTTGAAACAAGAAGAGGCCTTGAAACCAATGTGTCAGATTTTTTCTTTATGAAGAAAAAAAATCTGACAAATTGATATATCCATTGATTTATCCAAGCTCATCTAGCAACTTACCTGTAGCTTGAGTCTGATTCCAGAGCCAGGCATAAGAGTATGCATCAAAGCTTTTAGTAAATACATTATTTTCCCAAGATAATCTCATTATAAAAATGTTTTATATTCTCCTTTTTTCAACTGTTTACTAGGATTTGGAAATAATTTCACATACATTAAGTAAAGTAATTTAGGACACAAACAATTGGTTGGGCTATATGTTAGGGTCATCAAAGGAGTAACACATGAGGCCAAAGTGGTAAAGAATTATGAATTTATTAGGTCATCTGGAAAACCAGATGAGCTGAGCCCCAAATTATTGCCGACACCCAGGGACAGGCAGTTAGAGATTTTAAAGGACTCTAGGTGGGCTCTTTCTGGGCAGAGAATTCTCTGGGTGGGTCCCAAGGGGAAAGATAATGGTCTTAGCAAGTGGAATCTGGTCTTACCAAGTGAACTGTGATCTAAGCAAAAGGTAATGTTGGTTGCTAAGTGGTCGAAAGGTCAGTTCCCAGGTGAGGGGGTGTTGATTCAATTATTTGATCAGACCTAACACTATGTATTTTCTTTTGTTTTTAATGAATTACCTCACTTTAAAAATATAAATAAAAAATACCTTAATGCCATAGTCATCTTAATAGTAACTATAACAATGGGCTTACCAAAGAATTACTGAGTTGGGTTATATCTATTGTTTATAATTTTTAAAAAGTCAAAACATTTCTTACAATTAGCCACAAGTTATTTACATTTTTATTTATTTGGTTTTAAGATGGATGGATATGGCATATGGGTGGTTTGTTGAACTGATATTTTTCATCATATAGACATGGTTTATGAAGTTGAGAATGGATTTGATTTTCACCATCTGCACAGAGATTTTTTCTTATATATTTAGCACAGTGTGACATCTAATTTGGTTGCTATAGTTGCTCTTCATATGTGTAAATTCAAAGAATTATGATTTATTTGAAATATTCTATATTATATAGAGCTATTTACTCTATGTAAAGCAGTCTTTAGTATGAAACATTAAAATTGGTTTTCACTTTAAAAGGTAATTATCTGTGTTTTACAGTTTTTCAAAATAGTAAGACAAAAGTGAAAAGAGTAACCACTAAACAAAAAGTCAATAGCAATTCTTTGTCTGTATGGTAAAAATAATAGTCTATAAAAAAGGAATATCTTTGCTATATTTTCTCAGTGATATATTCCAAAAAATAAATTAGAAGGTTGAATTTAATTTTGAAGTCTAATAAATGATAACAATATATTATTTGGAGTTTTGCTCTATACACCAAAAGGTTGCTGGTTTGATTCCCAGTGGGGGCACACGGGAGACAACCAATCAGTGTTTCTTCTACACATCAATGTCTCTCTCTCTCTCTCTCTCTCTCTCTCACTCTCTTTCTCTTCCTCTCTCTCTAAAAGCACTAAAAACACATTCATTATCAAAAAGAAGAAAAAAGGAGGAATTTTTTACTTAGGTATTTTAATTTAAAATTATTTTAATTTACATTTAGAATTCTGAATGTGATGTTTAATGTTTAAATTGTTTGTATAAAATATACAATATTTATTAGAGCAATATTGACTGACTATATCATGTAAAACTTTTGTAATCTTAATTCTTAACTGAACAATGTGGATTAAATTTTTTTATGTATGGATATTTTCTGCTTATTTGTAATGGTAAAAATGTGGAACGTATTAGGAATCCATGTGTATTTTCACCCCAGAAAGTAATGACATCATCATTTGTATCAATATTACCAAAATTATTTGAGTAAAATATTTTTAACTTATATTTATGTGATTCTCAACTTGGTGGGGAATTACGTTAGTGGAGAAAGAGTTGCATTAGGATAAAAGAACCCTCTGGTTAATATTTTTGTTCTTTTAGAAATGTATTTACCTGAGTTAAATTAACATTGGTCTCCCTCTATTTGTCTCAGTCTCCATGAAAGATGGAATGATCTTTTTCTTGTTTGTTATATTTCTCTTTAGTATTTTAAACTTCTGGCACATAATAGGCATTATTTGTAGAAAGACAAAAGAAGGGCACAGCTTGAGAAAAATGTTTGCATATCAGTCAAATTTTTACCTGATAGTGATATAATTTTATGCATCTTTTGATTCTGTTTGGCACTAGGCACTTTTTTCTTAGAATGGTTGAACAAAATATACAGAGAAAACAATATATATTTCTATGAAATTGAAAGAATTTCTGCATTTGAATTTTGATTACATAGGTGATGTAAAAAGGGAAGAGGAAAACATACTACTGAGGAGAATCCAAATAATTCACACCAAAATAGTCTGATAAAACTCACCATTAGTTTCTAATATTAACATAAGGGTGATTTATTAGTTCTCATCTAATATTTGTACACATATTTAAGAAAACTGTTAATATTTGATAACATAATTCAATTCATAACTAGGTAAAAGACATGGGTAAATGAAACAAACCTTTAGTTTATTGTTTTTCAATATTTATATTTTTTACTTAAACTGGATGGTTGGAGGGAAACCGTGCTATGCCTACAACTTGTAGTGATGTATTCGTTGGCAAAAGTCCAAATAACCTAGTATGCATCTCTGAGTATCATGCTCACTGGCAGCCAAGTTTTTTCCACTTGAGCCTCTTCTCTGGATCCTGGCCAGGCTAGAGCAAGATTTCATGAGCACGAGGAAGCAGTATTGATTTTCCTTTTAAACGCATCTTGTGAGAGTCAGCCACGCCTTCCCTGGCTATGAATAGAGCGGCCCTGGAGGCACCCAGCTGCAGCACTTTCGGGTAGAATAGCTTCTTTGGTCTGGACCTGAGCTGAATTCCAAGAACTGAAAATAAAAGGAGAAAATGGCAATGGAGATAGGCCATCCTTTCAAGTCAGATACACATTCAAGAGTCTCTAAAAGAATGTTCTTGGGAAACAGGGAGTTTGCTTGTTAGAGCAAGTGAAGGAGATTCTTATTATAAGACTTGTCAGCCAAGAGAATGACTCCTTATACCAGGACATTCTTGGATAAGCCAGGCTGTACAGCAACTTTTTTGTGTTAAAACGATACAATGTATATTATTATATAATGTATATAACATACATATAATATACAGATAAACTATATATATGCTATATATATGAACATTTTCCATATTTTATATAAAATTTAAATTAACTCTGGTATAAAAACATCCTACTTCTTTAACTCAGATAAATTAATGTTAATTAAAACTATTAATTTCTACGCTGATGCTAGCATTTTATGAAAGCAGCACCATCTGTTAAGTTAGTATAAGAAATATTGTAAAAGTTTGCCATATAAAAATCTATTAAATTATAAATTTATAATAATCTTATCATTTACTATTTAGGTTTCCTGGCTTTATTTACCTTTAAAAAATGCTAGAATATAAAGAAATAAAATTGTCTAGTAAAATGGTCTTACCCCACTGAAAATATCTCTCTCTAAGCCTTTCCAAAAACATTCTAAGAAACAAACCTATAAAATAGGCCAAGCTTAACCTCATAAGGGCCCAAGTTTGCACCATGAGTAAGGCTTATTATAACTGTAAATTACAATGATTATGTGCTTATGATAACAGTGTGAATGTGTTTCATGATACTAAAGGGCAGAAAGAACATGTCTAAATGATATTTTTATAACTTCATTCTCAAGGTCTCACAACATAGAGCAAAATAAAATACCATTATATTTTTAAAAGTACTAAGTGTAACCTTTTGCTCCAAATCTTAATTTCTAAATCAAGATCTACTTGTAATCTAAGGCAGATTCACTTTATTCTCATAAATAAATGGTAATTTAAATGTAAACCAAAAGATGAGCACATAATCATAGTAATTCAAAATCTGTGTAGTATATGACAATGTGATATTTGAAGTTTACATATTCATTTCTCTTTAAAAATATTTGTATTTATGCATATATTTTTATGTGATTTGATGATAGTTGTAATAATTACCTGGTTTAATTTTCAAAGAATATATGTGTGATTGTTGATGTGTGGTAACCTAGTTCTGTGGTAAAAAATAGATTAATGGAGAAATAGTGACACAGCAAACAAAGCAAAGGGCTCAGGAAATGTCACATAAAACAGAACAACAACAATAAAAAACCCTAAAATGTTGCTGTCTACATTAAGCAAATGGAGATGCTGATTAAATCTATTCTTTATAAACATATTCCAATCTATATATATAAAAGTCTAAGCGACTGAACGATCGGTCACTATGTCGGGCACTGACCACCAGGGGGCAGACACTCAACAGAGGAGCTGCCCCCTGGTGGTCAGTGTGCTCCCACAGCCAACCTCCTGCAGCCGGCCAACCTCCTGCGGTCCCTCCCCCTGACCATCCGGACCTGATTGGCCCTGATCAGGACTGGGCAAGATGGCCCTGATTTTCCGATTAGCCCCGATCGCTGGCCAGACCGAGGGACCCCACCCGTGCACAAATTCGTGCACCGGGCCTCTAGTAGATGATAATAACATTCGAGGGCAGTCACAGAAAGAAGAAATTTGGAATGAATAACAAATCGAAAGACCATGTGAAGTCTTTGATTAACAGTGCATTAATCCTATATTATTAAATAAAAATTTAAAAATTCAAAAAGTTCAAAATGAAATCTCAGAGATGTCATAGGAATCATCTTAAATTTCAAGAATTTTTATTTCTAAAATGTATATACATATTTTTAAAATGTATCCACATTTTATATATCAGTCACAGGTGAGATGTCATTTTTTAATGGAGAAAATATTCTTTTAGAATTTTTGTCATGTGTTCCAGGCTGACAGACACCCTCAGGAAATATTTCTTAGAGAAACATCTCTTAGGTTCTTTAGACACATTTTCATTTTAGTCAGTTCTAAAGTGAAACATCTCTGGGAAATATTACTTGAAAAATTAATGAACTCTCATACAGAAGACAATGGCTTTGAAATAATGCTTACCTGTTTTTTAAAAACAAGTAATAAAGCTCTAAAATATTAAAAGTTCAATATGTTTATGGTTTTTTAATAAACATTGTGGCTCTTATATGCTTCAGCTGTTTTCAAAATCTACACATTAAATTGCTTAAGCAGGTAATCATGAATAAATACTTGTATGACACATTTAGCTTCTCTACTTGAAATATTTTATTCCTGCCTTCTATTTTACGCAAATACTAAAAAGAAAGGTGATACTAAAATTCATCTCCTAGAAAATAAAAATGTTCTATTACGTAATTTATAGAATATTAAATATTTGATTATGTAAGAACTTACAAAAAGAGAGACACAAGAAAGATTGAATTTAATGATCAAAAACAGTATAAAAATTTAAAAAGGCATTTAGCAGTAGTTTTTTAGTTGTATTCTATGATTTCTGAAACAAGAATAGTAGTATGAATGATAGAGTTGGCTGATGTTTTATAAAATACTAGAGGCCTGATGCACAAATTTGTGCACGGGTGGGGTCCCTCAGCCTGACAGGCAATTGAGGCTTATTGGAGCACCAGTTTGCTGGGGGAAGGACCCTGGGAGGTTGGCCAGCCGACCCGCCAATCGGGGCTTATTGAGAAAGCTGGCTGGAAGCGGGGAGGGATCATGGGAGATTCAGCTGGCTGGGGGTAGGGACCATGGGAGGTTGGCCTGCTGGCCCTCTGGATTGGGGCCTGGGGGGAGGGACTGCAGGAGGTTGGCCGGCCAGACCCTGATGGGGCCAGCTGGCCGAGGGGAGGGGACCCAGGAGGTTGGCTGGTGGGGGTGGAGGAACTGCGGGTGGTTGGCTGTGGGAGTGCACTGACCACCAGGGGGCAGCTCCTGCATTGAACCTCTGCCCCCTTGTGATCAGTGCGTTTCATAGCGACTGGTAGTTCCGGTCGTTCCTGTCATTCTGGTCGTTTGGTCATAAGGGTTGCTTAGGCTTACATATATATATATATATATATATATATTAATTAGAGGCCCAGTGCCCAAATTCGTGCATGGGTGGGGTCCGGCTGGCCCGCCCCGATGGGATCCGATAGGGGCTGGCCCAGTGGGGGGTAGTTGCTATGGGCAGTTAGCCATCCCTGTCCATGATCAGGGTTCAGGGAGCAATCGGGGGCGGGGCTGGCCAGGGGGAGGAGTACAGGAAGTTGAGGGGGGCGCTGATTGGGGCCCCGATCGTGCCAGTTGGCTGACGCAGTGCACATCATAGCGACCAGTCATTCTGGTCGTTCCAGTCACTTGGCTTTTATATATATAGATAGATAGGCAGACATCACTCAGAAATAGTAACTCAATTATACTTGTTTTTGGTTGAGGTGGAGTTACTGGGGTGCCTGCCACAAGGAAGAGAATTTCCTGAGGCCCCCATTGGAGGATGGAGTTTCGTGAAAAGCTTTATTGATGATGTAAAATGAATGGGGTTCACCTCCAGGGTCTTGTCTCAGTCCTTCTCACCATGGAAGAAGTCCAGTCTTAACTTCAGCAGGGCCAGAAATAAGCCTACTACCCAGAATTTCTGTTCCTTATTAAAGTTCAGTCCAGTCTAGCATCTGGCTAGTTTAGGATGTGTTCCCAGCTTCAGTCCATTGTGTGTGGGGTATGCACAGCTATGGCCATGAGACTGTATAAGGCCGCATGGCTATGGAGAGAGAACAGGCAAGTAGGGGTCACAGAGCAAGGGTGAGCGAGAGCAAGAGAGAGGGATCTCTCCATCTAGGTGTTTTAACCAGGAGCTCCTTCAAATTAACCAATCAATCTCCCTAGATTTCACACACCTCTGATGGGGCTACCCCTCACCAAACCACTGTTCCCAAGGCTACACTGATAGGCTAGCACCTTCCTTTGGTCACCCCGACTTCACTGTGCATGTGCCCATCTTCCCCCAGTGATCTACAGGGAATGGACTGGTAGTTCCCTGGAGAGCATAAAGCTGTAGCTTCCTGCAAAGCTTCCCAGATGACCATGCTTTTAATGTCTGGCCTCCCCTTTGCTCTTTTCTTATTATTAATATTAATAAACTACTAATTACGTTGGTAACATACTTATCATGCATTCAGCCATCTCTTTGGTAATTTTGCACTTATTATTAAACATAAATATATCCAAATTTTAAAGAAATGTTAATAATTAGCGAATGGATAAAATAAGACTTTATGTAGCTGAAAAAACTTTGTAAATGTATCATCACAAAAATGAGATAAGACAGAATAATACTGTAATTAGAATGGAAAGTTCTTTTTATTTAATCTAGTGTTTTAAAACATTTGGGGAGGACTTACTCCATTTTATATTAACTTAGAGTTGTCATTTTTTACTATGGGAGTTGAGTTGTGAATATAACTAATTTCTTTTAGTGATGTTTTTGTAAATTTTTTGTCATTTCTATGTTTTATTAGCTGATTAGCTGAAAAGTTAGAAAAGACAATGTCATATGTCCCAGCATTTTAAACTAGAAGTTCTATTAAAGAAGGATCAGCAGGGGAGAAATAAAATTGAATAATGTCTCAATATGATCTCTCTGCCATGCAACCAAATAAATAATAGATGTTTATAGATTGAGTTAAAGATAGAAAACTATTAGAAATAAGGAAAGAGATCTAAAAATAAGGAGAGTCACAACCAAGGAAAGAATATTGATACATCTCATGATGTAAAAATAAAAACAACTTTATATAACAAAATAGAAAAAAATGAAAGGCACTTGGATAAATATTTACTATCCACATGATTAAATAGTTAATGCTCAATAAATAAATAAGGGAGGTAGAAAACACTTCTAACCAAGAAAAATTACAAGGTATTTGAATAGATTATTATTAAGTGTTTGGAAAGACTTTTATCAACAAGGGTATTACATGAAATTTAAAACAATATCTCCTTGTAGTTGTTGTTTTCCTCATCACTTTGACTTTCTAGTTTGTTCCTCTAATCTGTAAGACTTTCTTCACCTACATACCACATTGCTTTGACCAGTGCAAACTTATATGAATCTTGAAATCTGGTATAAGTCCTCAATTTTTCTTTTATTTTTTTCTGTTCAAGATTTGGGCACATTTTGGGGAGAATTGATTTTTCAACAATATTGGATCTTCCAAACCATGAATATGGAATAGCATTATTTCTTCTGATTTTCTTTAATTTCTCAAATTCATGGTTTGTTGGTGTTTTTCATTATGCACTTTTGTTAACCTTGTGCTAAATATTTTATTTATACTTGTTAACCAGTAAGAATTATCAGCACTATTGTATATAGAACATTTGTAATTTTGTTTTCTTATTGTTTGCTTGAACTCTTGTATATTAACCTTGTATTTTGCAAATGTACTAAATGCAGTTATTATTTCTATTTGTTTTTTTAATCAAATTGAGGAATTTCCCCACTATTCTTAATTTACTGAGAGACTTTTTAAAACAGAAATTGGCCCTAACCAGTTTGGCTCAGTGGATAGAGCATCGGCCTGCAGACTGAAGGGTCCCAGGTTGATTCTGGTCAAGGGCATGTACCTTGGTTGCAGGCACATCCCCAGTAGGGAG
>NW_005369942.1:4464088-4474875 GCF_000412655.1 Myotis brandtii
AAATAAATAAATAAATAAATAAATAAATAAAATAAAATAAAATAAAACAGAAATTGATGTTGAAGTTTTTAAAATTTGTTACCTGCATCTATTGAAATGACCTGTTAAAACAATCTTTCATTATTGAGATAACACTTTCCTGGTCCTGATGTACTAATATTATTCTTTTAATAAGTTATATTAAAGTATTTTTGCATCTCTATTCATAAGTAATATTAGTCCATAAATTTTTTGTGTGTCTTTGTGAGGTTAGGGATTATGGTTTTTTTAGCCCTTATAAAAACAAGTAAGAAAGAATTTCTCTTCATTTATTTTCTGGAGGAGTTTGTCTGAGATTCATATTATTTCTCCTTAAATATTTGACAAAAGTCATCAATGAAACCATCTGGGTCTGAAATTTATTTTGTAGCGAAGTTTTTTTATGACAAATTTTTTTTTAGTAGATAAAGAGCTATTACAATGGTCTATTTTGCCGCATCTAAGTTTGTCTCAGTTGCATTTTCCAGGGAATATGTCCTTTCATCAGTTTTCCAATTTGTTGGTATTAACTTGGACATAATATTTCTTATTATCCTTTGACTATCTATAGGCTTTAGAGTGATAACCCCTCTCTCATTCATGATAGTGTAATTTGTAGGTGTTCTTTCTTTTTTTAATATATTTCTTTCTTTTGTAATTAAATTTATTGAGGTGACATTGGTTAATAAAATTATATAGGTTTCAAGTATATAATTCTAGTATATTTCATTGTGTGCCTACCACCCAAAGTCAAATCTTCTTTCATCACCATATATGTGACCCCTTTACCCTTTATTATCCTCCCCTCCCACTTCTGGTAACTACCATACTGTTGTCTGTGTCTATGAGTTTCTATTTGTTTGTTTTTCATGATCAGTCTGAGCAGGTGCTTCTAAGCGTTTTTGCTCTGTTTTGTATTTCATTTTTTAAAATTTGTTCAAATAATTAACATATGGCTTTGGAATTTTGGTATTTGTGTTCTTTATCTTATATCTATTGTTTGGGTACAATTTACTTTTATTTTTTATATATCTTATGATGAAATTTTGGGTTATTGATTTTTTATATTTTGTTAGTATTTAATGCTATAAGAGTCTCTCTAAGTGCTACTTTGGTTGTACTCTGAATTTTTTTTATCATCTTTTCATTGTTATTAGGTTTTAATTTTTTATATCCCTGTTTTTTTCTTATGTGATCCAACAATTATTTACATGAGTGGTGCTGCATTTCTAAACACTGGTATTTCCTATGTACTCAGTGTGGGCTGAACCATGTCCTGTATATTTCTGATTCTTCCAGTTTTATTAATCATTAAAAAAACAGGTATTTTTTCTATATTACATACTGTAAATAGAAACCTGAGTCCTTATTACTAAATTATCATATAACTTTAACCTATATTCTCATATTATTTAAGAGATCCTAATTTATGGCAACCGAAAACTAGCAAACATGAAAGTCACTACACATTTAAGCAGTTACTATTTAATATGTTTGTACTTTGGCTCAATGGAATTATGGACTCATGGTAACATTTCCTTAATATTAAATCTACCCATTATTTTTTTGTGTGTGTGAACTGCTATTTTGATATAAATGTGAAAATGTTTCTTTATATTTTAGGTCTTTAAACATTTAATCACCAAGTCTCTTTACATTTATATAAGTTAAAATATTTCCGAACTAAAATAAAAGGACAAAAAAGAAGAAAAAGATTTGGAGGAGAGATGGAAAGGGCACAGCCCTATTTAGTCTAAGTACTATGCTTTAAAGTTAAGATAATTATAATTTTAATGAATCAGCAGTTTATATTTTTTTCTAAAGTCACAGAACACATACATACATTTTCATTGCCTAACACAAATCTCCCCATGAACTGTTTCCCTGAAAAAAGATGTCTATTTCTATCAATTTAATTCATTTCTGAAAAGAATACTATGTTAATTCACACAAAAAATAAAATCATACAGGCTCTCACCAGTGTTAAAAAAAGGAAAAGAAAAACAAAAGAGAGTTCTTTGAATAAACTGAAAGGATTTACTGAATAAGCCATGAATAGGGAATCCCAGAGGAAAGCATAATTCTCACTCTATCAACAAAAATACATTTTGCCTCTGGCAAACCTAAGGGTAGACATATCCCATATAGACTTAAAAGTCCTAAGTACTGTTTAGATGAAAATTTTATTAGATTAAATGTCAGCAGAATAAACAAAAAATTCAGTTGCTCATATTTTAGATGATATTCAGTACTAGGGCAGTGTGTCTGCTAAGAACACAGACAGCTCTAAATTAGTCATAATGATGTAGTAATCGCATTCAATTTAATGGCCACTACTTGTGCTCTGAAATATTAATATTTTGAATAAATGTTTGAATTTGATTCTCATATAAAAGATGACTTTAAATTACTTTTTTTTCTTTTTCTTAATATACATAGCAGATTGCTTATTTGGTTTATGGTTCATAGAAACCACTGAAGCCCCTGGCTCATTGCTCATGTAGAATGCTGATATTACCTCTTTCTTGGCTTCACTGCCTTTCCCCAATGTCTTCCTCATCAGTTTATCACACTGCAATAAAAAAAGGTCTTTCAACAGAAATATGCGATCATGTATCTCTTCCACCCTCCACTACTGTCCAAGATTTTGAGTTGCCTTTGGCCTTAGACTATTTATACATATAGATACATATTACCTGTTATGCATGAACTGCATGAACTAGCTTTTTGTTATCTCTTTAGCTCAAATATTATCACTTCACTACCACGCACCTTCCCATCCTTCATAATTTTACTCCAGGTGGATATATTACTTTGCAGTCTGTAATGTCATGATCTTTATCCCTTGTTTGGGGAAAATTATATGTATTGCATCTGGTGCTGGAATACTCTACTTTCTGTCTCCTTTTCATCTGAAACTCTTTTACTTACATTTAATATTTTGTTTTGTATTCTATCTCATCTAATGAGATTTTTACATTTAAAAATTCCTATTCCTTTTGTCATCATAGCATGTGATATACCATATCTCTGTGTATTTGTTTGTACTCCTTTCTAAATTTAGGTATGTTTTTAAGGAACAACTATCGCATTAATAATTATATCTCCAGGAATTGGCACATAACTTGCATGTAATAAAAGCCTTTGATATGTATAAATTAAATTAAGTAGAGTTTGCAAAGTAAGGGAAAATGTCACATTAAATTCTTAAATGTAATTACTACAAAGTCATAATGCATAGTATATACACACACATATATGCAGTCTTTGCCATTTATTAAATTATTCTATTTTAACAAAGACATTATTTTTATCTTAAATGTACATACCACTCATTTAAGATATTTTTCTATTCTCATCTGTATTAATTTTTTCACATTTACTCTCACTTGACCTATGGTCCCGTATAGACATGTCCATCTAGACATGAGAACATGTATGCAAACATTTTAAATATAGTTTTAAACAAATATGTTTTTTTATTATTTCATTGATCAACTTACTTTGAGTATAATTTGCTTAACTTTAATTTTATTTATAGTTATATTGGTCATATGTGCTACCTATAGATCAGAACTGGCTCTTCCACGTGTGCTGAGCAGATTACTTTGGCAATAACAAATCATCAGTAGGTTAACACTGTCCTATCTCAACTTGGCCTAATCCCAGCTCACATCCTCATTAATGGGTGAACAATGCAACATTTGATGAAGTCTGCTTCACAACGAATAGCCAATATTGAGGACTAAAAGCTAGAGTTACCATGAACACTTGGACACTATATTCCAGTTATACTTCTAGTAACTTTTCTGATACCTCTTACTTAAGACTTCAAAGAAGATCAGAAGGATTGTAAGGTTCTGCTTTCACAGTTTGTATCTGTACTGAAGACCTAATCAAGTCTACTTTTGCCCTTCTATGAACAGAAATTGCCTGTCTTCCCTCAATTTACTTTGGGGTATCTGAATAACCATGGACAGATGTACCACCCAGCCACCTAGGTTGTTGAGCCCAACAATAGTGTGGCCATGAAAAAAATAGGCCAACTGAATTTGTTTCTTTAGGAATTTGATCAAAGAAGTTGCAAAGAATGGAGTCTGTTATTAGGACTGACAAATGGATGGATCTAAGTAGACACTATTTATGAAAATGCAGAGTAGCAATGACAGACAACCCTATAAGTAAGGAAAATGATAGATTTGGTAAAGAGATGAGGTGCAGAAAGGGATATAGAGCTCACATAATATAAAAATGGTCCATGTCCATTAAAGTAGAAGAGAAGTTTATATCCATAGATATATTGTTGACTAAATTCATTATTTTCAAGCTACATAAACAAACTATGGCTAACAAAAACAGGAAACTAATTTATTGAGGCAGTGCACAGAATTGATAGAGAAACTGAAGTATAATTAAAATATAGAAATAAAATTGCATTTTTTAAAGACTTTAACATATAGTCCTTGGGGAAAATATCAAATTAATATATAATGGATTTAATTTAAACAAATATGAGAATAAAATAGTTCAAACAAAAATACAGTTGGTCATGGGATTACAAATTATATATTTTTACTTCTCTTTCACAATTATTCTGTGCACTAGATTGGAAAATGTAGTAATTCAGGTCTATTTGGTTCTTAATCAAAAGAAATGTACAGCTCTGACCAGGTGGCTCAGTTGGTTGGAGTGTTGTCTGGTACACTACAAGGGTTTCGGGCTTCATTTCTGGTCAGGGCACATACCTAGGTTGTAGGTTCCATCCATGGTCACTCATGGTTCCTATGGGAAACAATGATCATTGTTTCTCTCTGACATTTCTCTCTCTCTCTCCTCTCTCTCTCTCTTTCTCTCCCTGTAAATCCTATCTGCAGGTGAGGATTAAAATTTGAAAAAAAGAAATGTACAGATAAATATTGGAGATAATATGAAGAAATGTGTCATCACCTAAGTTAACACTGGGAATTAATTACTCAGCATACAGTGTCCTACTTGGTGGGGAATTGAGAGATGAACTTCCTAGAGTTAGCACTTAGAGCAGTGGTCGGCAAACTCGTTAGTCAACAGAGCCAAATATCAATAGTACAACGATTGAAATTTCTTTTGAGAGCCAAATTTTTTAAACTTAAACTATATAGGTAGGTACGTTGTTATTAACTTAATTAGGGTACTCCTAAGCTGGCCTTTGCTAAAAAGGTCCTCAATCTGATAGAGGTACGTTCACTGAGGTCAACCCCTTCCAACTCTCCCATCCTCAACTAGTGCATGAATCGCACGTGCCTCCCCCCGCACTGCGTATCCCGCGGCCCTCCTGAGCCAGATCTCCCATCCCCCGACCGACCGACACCCCCCACTTCTTCTAACGCCACGTCTTCAAAATAGACTCGCCCAGACCGAAAACCGACTTCTGCGCATGGGCCATGAAGTTTCAATCGCACTGTATGTGCACGCCCGCACGTGGTATTTTGTGGAAGAGCCACACTCAAGGGGCCAAAGAGCTGCATGTGGCTCGCGAGCCGTGGTTTGCCGACCACTGACTTAGAGAATCCCCAAAAGTTGACTCCTCTGGATGTGAAATACACCTGTCCCAGCAGATTTATGCCAGCTTGAGGTCTGGATTATCAAATCAAATCTATAAAAATAACTGTGTAACTAGATTCAGTGAAGTGAAACTATTGATTTTTTTGTCAGAGAAAAGCAAATTACCTAAAAAAAAAATTATTTCTCATTAGCAAATACATATGCCAGAAAGCATTTAATCATTTTCAGACTGATTTAAAAAATAATTATCAATTGAGAATTTTACATCTAAATTAGCCATCATTTAAGGATGAAATAAAACATAATGATACCGATTTTTTGGACTGGAACCCAGATTCTTTGTCCGCCAGAATCAAAGAATGAATCCACGGACAGAAAGTGGTATAGCAAAGATGGAGATTTATTGAAGAACAAGTATAGACTCCCATGTAGGGAGGGGGAAGAGTCCCACAGAATGAACTCTCATGTAGGGAGGGGGAAAGGGTCCCACTGAGTTCCTTTTCCCTATGGTTTATAAAGGCTGCAGTTCCTGTGTCCTGATATCCCCTCTGATTGGTCAATATTCCCCTTCGAATTGGTTACTATAGTGATTCCTAAGGCCCTCCTCCCTCATAGTCCTTTCATTCCTCTGGGCTTTCTTCTTTTCCATCTGAATGAAGGGCTTCCTTTTCTTTATTTTGTAAATATAGACATTTCCTGGCTACTTCCAGTTCCCTTGTCTTATGGAGATGTAACTGCACCTGGCTTCCTTGTCTTATGGAAATGTACCTTCTCCCAGTCTGCAGCCCCGTGCTTTTCCATGGACCCCAATTCTAAAAAACCCTAAGCCTGCCTATATTCCCCCCAAATTCCTGCTTCAATAATGAAATTATTAATACAAAAAAAATGAAAGCTTACCACTTTAGAACATCACTAAAATAAGTATCAAAGGTTACCCTTTACAGGGAAGAAAAATAAACCCAAAGGAAAAAAACCATGTTTTCCAGCTAAGTCAGTCAAATTCATTATCACATCTGCTACAAATAAGGAAATAGGAGTGATTTTACTAAAACAAAAAAAAAAGAAAAAAAGCAGTCTACTTATTTTAAAGATGTCAGGGATTTGAAAATTTATGAACATCTCCTTTTCCTAAGTACAGCAAACATCATTTTATGAGAAGCATATTCAAATTCTAAGAGTTTGATAACCTTCCAAAAGTAAAAATGTATGTAATCATAAGGGGACAGAGGGAAGCTAGTCAGGGACTAGGACTATGGGGCTGCTGAGGGGGGAAGGAGGAAATGGAACCTGAAACCCAAGTAGGTGAAGCTACTAAGGCACCCCAACTGGGCGGGTGTTATGCCCAGATTTCAAGATCCCCAAGAAACCACACCAGGGAGCCAGCCATGTCCGATGCAAAAGCATAAGAGTCTTTATTCAAGCCCGGGCTTGGCTCCCCCAGCCTCCTTACCGACACAGCAGAACGAGAGAGAAAGAGAGAGAGAGAGAGAGAGAGAGCCAGCCCTGTGGGGAGAGGGGTTTTATAGGGGGGTTGGAGTAAGGGGAGGAGAGAGGACTGTGGGCCCTGCCGATTGGCCAGGCGCAAGTCGGTGTCTTGTTACACAGGATGTGGTCATATCTATGGCGCGCACTTCCCTTGATTGTCATTGGTTAGTTTAAAGAAATCCTAGGTGTGGCTAGCAGAGGTTTGGGCTTCCGGGAAGAAGCTCCTTGCTGAGCACATGGCTGCTGCCCAAAATGGAGGATTCGGGGCAAGATGGAGGGCGTAGCCCTCACCCTTTCACGGGGAAGGATAGGTACAAGTAGGAGACATGAACTTTAAAATGTACATATGTTGCTAAGACAGGGAGCGTGCAGCTAACCAATCATAAGGTTGTAAGGCGTATAAACCAATCCCAAGGATGTTGCTAAGGCAAAATTCTTTGAAAGGACAAATCAGGAACTAACAACCATACATACAAAAAAGCGCATGCCTCCTCTTCTCTCTCCCCTGGCGGGCTAGATTCTTGAGTTAATGGCAGGAAATACACTTCCCTGGGCCCCATGGACTAATAGACTTTAACACTAGACTCTAAGATGGAAAGGAAACTGGCCTGCTCCTGGAACCCCAGCTGCACCTTTTCCAGGACTGGCTTTTCTCAATACATTTTGGTTCCCTTAACTGCTTTTATCCACGACTTCATTCTTAATTTCGCAAGACAATGAACTGGAACTCAAACACCCCACATTTTGGTTTCAATCAAATGCAGAGCAAGGACTGATAATTACAGATCTTAAAACTTTTTCTTCTGCCACGCTGCTATTGCCTAAGAAAAGATTGTGTCTATGATTAATATAATTATCTGAAAATATTTAAAATAAGTTTGATTCTGCTGCATTATTTCAAGTACATGTGTGACAACTAAATGGCAGAATTTTGTTAACTAAAAATATGTTTGCCAAGATTTAGAGAAATATGTTGTTTCCTCTTAGCAGACAAAATCATAGTAGTTTTACTGATTTCAAGTAGTTATTTTTAAATGGAATCAATTTGACATTGTTTGCCTAAATGGGAAGAGTCTTTGTGAGATGTGATGCATGGAAAAGTAGAGCATGCAATGTAGTAATGCAATGTGATGCATAGAAAAAGTATTTCTTTACTGCCAGAAAAAAAAAATTCCAGATCAAAACGGTGTCAGTAAGAAACATATGTTTGTTAACTTTTCTTTCTGTGGAAATTGAAATATATTTGAAAGAGTTCTCTCAATGGGTAGGAGCTGTGGTCTAACTTTTCTACGCACTTAGCACTAGACTAGAGAAGAATACACTCCTGTGAAGGTCATAATGGGAAACCAGAAGTGACAATACACGCCATTGATTTCACTGTGTTTTATTACTGTGTCTGGCTACGACAGACGTGTGCACTGATGGCGATTCTCACACAGACTGCCAAATTTCACTTAGAAACTGAATGTGTTATAAAACTCAATTTTATTTGTCATGGCTAATGTCGATTGGATCAATGATATGTTTAAGAATCAATGTCATTAATCAAAGTGAACAATGTAAAATTATGTTTCATGTGTTTTAAAAGATTAGAGACTATTGCAAATAGAAGTAAGATAACCTAAGGCAACTATAGGTAATCATTAAAATACATATTAGATTAGAAGACATAGTCAATATTGTTGGTTGAACTACTACACATATAATCAGAATTAGCAAAATATAATAATTTCAAATCAGTAGTATAACCACCTCTCAATTTTGTTGATGAGTCAATGTTTGATTTTGTGACATATTTTAAATGATTGTTTTAATTTAGCACATTTGAAAAGGAAGCTTAAAAATGTAGTTTCCTGAAGTGCCGTAATGATAAATCATGGATTTTGAGAGTAGTCCATTTTTACCTTGGAGCATTCATAAAGTTAATTAATTTTTATTCTCTGAAGATTGTTTTGACTTCAAAAATCTCACTTGCTTGCCTGTTTAAAATGCATTTTATTTGAACTAAGTGTTTCAGATTGTTTTCCCCTAACTCCTACTATCACATACATATTAAAACAACAACAGCAGCAACAACAAAAACTATTAGATCATATCCTCAATCATTTCATTCAAAAGAAAGAAGTTCAGGTGACACTTTTGAGCTCCTTGTCATGTAAGAAATCTTGAGACTATTTTCTTTCCAGCATTGCCTGCAGATGTTTCTCCAGTCTTCTCATTAACACCCTCTCCCCACTCCCTTTTATTTTTTTACTCCATTTTCAAAATACTTTTCTATGAAACGATTTGGTGTCTGTGCAAGTCTGTCTGGTGTAACCTATACCATGCGGTGCCCTCAGCAAATTTGCTTCCTGAGTCCTTTGAAAAATCCGCAGACATAATAACAAGAACTATATTGTTGATCCTTTCTTTTCTGCTACTTAAGATTTGGAGAAAACATCATGCATAAAACATTTTGTCTGACCACCCTCACTATGCCCCTTGGTATATTTTAGGGACTACTTAGAGCCACCATATGGCCTAAGTTTTGCAAGCATACATATAAAGGCTTGGAAGTTCTTTGCTACGTGCCCCGAGTCTCCAAAACAAAATTTGTGGATAGCTTTTAAAAGTCAATTTTAAAACTCTAGCCCTTGGTAAAGCTAAATTAAAAACAGCTTGAGAAGAGTTGAACATGACAAAATAATAGTTCAAGGAGATTTAGAGATCCTATCAGAAGTTATGCTAAAGTTGGAAGAAACAATTTAAAGGTTATTCCAAGGAATTTGCAGTTCTCATTTTAATGCTAATGAAGCAAGAAATATAAGGCTGAGAGAGTTAATCTGTATTCAGAGCATTATAATAAATTAAATAAAAAAGGTGCAGATCTAATGCAACTTGCAAATGCTGGTTTCAATAATTGTCACATCAGCTGAGTATCTAATCAGCGCTAAATTTACCTTCTCACTGATATTGCTTTTCTCTTTTGTCACATCATTTTAGTGGCATTTTAGTCAAACTGAGGAGTTCCCCCTTAATCACTTAAGAAAGAAGACTGTAAAGTCCTTACTCATAGAAGGATTTCTTAAGTGGGAAAAACTACAGTGGGGTCATTTAAAAATACATGCTTCTTTTGTCAAGAATCATCTCTTGGAAGTACTTCTGAATGTTAATCCCTTTATTTAATCTTTGTTCTGGAATTTTGTTTAAAATCTATGTTTGCAGAGTATTTTCAAAACCTTCACTAGTCACCAACACTATGTATGTTGTTTCTAGTCGAACTGATTTCTATAGTACCTTCTTTGGTGTGTTTCAGTTGGACCTCCGTACTAATTTCCCATGCATCCTTTCTTCCATCAATCTTTTTCCCTATTTTACTTAATAATGAAATACTATATTCAAAACATGAAATACAGAGTATTGCCTCTCAAGATTTTTCAAGTTTTAAACTTTAAAAATATCTGGACACACTGAAGTATGGTAGCAATCATTTCAGATTAAAACTGTAGTTTAACTCTAACCCTGTTGTTTGGCTTAACAATAGAAAGGTTACTTTGATTTTCTGAATTGTATAAATCATCCCATTTGATTGAATGACTATCCCATTGATTGTCATCTTACTGGTTTTAGAAAGCACATTCCTTTGTACCTGGGAACCAGGACAGCACAATTATCCCAAGACCCGAGGGTTCCAGATAATGTGTTTCAGTGACTCAGTGGTCCTAAGACCAGGACAGTGCAATTACTCTAAATTGCCTCGATGG
>NW_005369942.1:4475470-4479854 GCF_000412655.1 Myotis brandtii
CCCCTCATAGTCCCGGATTGCAATAAATGTGACTCTTTAATTCGACTTCTTGAGGCGTCCTTCTGTGATTCGCGGGGTACATTACAACAACACCTAAGTAAGAATATAAACTTTCTTATGACGTGAAGCCACTCTCCCAGGCCTCTGGTGAGTAAGACCATCGAGCCCCGCGGAAGGGCAAAAGAAGCAATACATGGGCACAAGCGATCCACTCCTTGCACACATTTTTTCTGACGTGGCTTAAATTTTAGCATCGACTTGTGGTTTCTTAAGCCTTCTCTGCATGCTGCTTTGCTTTCTTTCATAAGAGAAAAAAAAATCAGTTTGTCATTCATTGATTCATTGATAGCATTCAAAATGTTTTTTTAAAAAGAGTTAACCTTGCCCTAATTGGTTTGGCTCAGTGGATAGAGCATTGGCCTGTGGACTGAAGGGTCCCAGGTTTGATTCCTGTCAAGGGAACATGCCCAGGTTGCAGGCTCAATCCCTAGTAGTAGGTGTGCAGGAGTAGCCAATCAATGATTCTTTCTCATCATTGATGTTTCTAACTCTCTCTCCCTCTCCCTTCTTCTCTGAATTCAGTAAAAAATATAAAAATATATTAAAAAAACTTATAATCCTCTACATGCTATGTTTCAATAAAGCCTTCTTGGAAAGGTTGTCTATGTAAAAGAAATTTCAGAGACAATAATAGGAATAATAAATGTGAAAAATGAAGCCACTTTAGGATTAGGGATAAGTGTGAAAGAGGGACAGAGCCTACTTATATTACTAGAAAATAATTTTCCATTTGGAAATTAGAATGAGCTATCATTTTTTAAAATAAAAGTGACCTTTTAAAAAAATGAGGAGGCGTGCCTTCTCCTTTAGCAAGAATATTGCATTAATAATTGTCAACCTGCAATTAGTAGAGGAGCAGGCTTTCAATTTTTATAACTTTTCTCTAAATGTTATAAGAGAAGTACCATGGACAGATGGGAAATTAGCATGTCATAAAAATCTATAATAGATTGGCTGTTGCCATCAATCTCATGAAAGTAATTACATCACAATTACTTTTTCTGAAAATTACTATGGACTTACAAGGAAAATTATTATGCATAAAAGGAAAACAACAACAGAAATATAATTTTCTTTCAATAAGAATTTCTAATATGTTTTCAATCATTGGCTAGGATGAATATGTGTACTATTTTTGTATAACAATATCATGCATAAACTTCATATTTTGGGAGGAAAATGTGTATGGGACATGTTGGAGGGCGCTTAACCACTACACTGTTCAAGGGTCAAGCTTCACCTGATGCTGTACCTCTTGGGCCACCAAACCACCTTTTCCCTTAAAAGTGTCCATTGTCCTGGGTCATTGAAACAAGGGTGACCTAAAGAGTTCATTTGATAAGGTAACAAACTGGGGGGTCAAAGTAGACATGTGAACATCTTGGATGCTTCCTGATGTAGAAAGAAAATCCTTATTAACTTGCAAAGAGAAGACATGTAAAGGATCTGGTTAGCACTCATGGGAATGGAGACTCAAGTTCTCTGCAAAATGACAGTTTCCACATTAATGGGTTCTTTCTCCACTTTCTCTAGCCCATGGTTGTTAATCTTAGCACTAGTGACATTATGGTTGGATAACTGGGTTGTGGAAAATCTTGTGCATTGTAGGATAGAGCAAACCTGGCTTTTCCCACTAAATGCCAATAGCACCCTTCCTCCCTCAGTCACAGCAACCAAAAATGGCTGCAGACATTGCCACATGTACCCTGGTAGGAGGATTCTCCCATTTGATATTCACTGATTAGCTCATGGATTTGCTTTTTCTATCTGCATGAAACATACTCATAAAGAAATGTATTTCACATGTCTGATATGCTGTTTCCACAGAGACAACTGTCTTCCCAAGGAAATAAGAAACATAGGTCTTCCTGTGTGAAATTAGGTGGAAGATAAAAGCCTTATGCAATTAAAATATCCTATATAATAAAAGGCTAATATGCAAATCAACCGAACTGTAGAATGACCAGTCGCTATGATGCACACTAACCATCAGGGTGAAGACACTCAATATAGGAGCTGTCCCCTGGTGGTCAGTGCGCTCACACAGGGGTCGTGCCACTCAGCCAAAAGCCTTGAGCTGGGCTCATAGCTGGCAAGCGCAGTGGCGGTGGGCCTAAGCCGTCAGTCGAACATCCCCCGAGGGCTCCCGGACTGCAAGAGGGCACAGGCCGGGCTGAGGGACCCCCCTGCCAAAGCATGAATTTTGTGCACTGGGCCTCTAGTAGAATAAGATAATACTTCAAAGGTTTCTTCACTACCACCCATACACACTTGCATATGTAAAAGAATATGTTCACTATAGTCTCAAATGAATGAATCCATAGATTGAACTGCAAAAATAGATTTGTTTCACACAATTTGTTTTGATATAATCTAGATTTTGAGTACTGTGACCTTTTTATTAACTAAAACATTTTGTATATTTCAAAGTTAAATGGTAAGAATTACAGATATGTTCAACCTAGTCAATTACTAACCTCTACGAAATATTTTGGAATGGCATAAGAATAAAAATGTGACTCTCTCTATATATTATATGTACATATGCAAATGTATGCATATGTATATCCTATATAATAAGAGGGTAATATGCAAATCAACCGGATGGCAGAACTATTGGTCACTATGACATGCACTGACCACCAGGGGCAGACGCTCAATGCAGGAGTCGCCCCCTGGTGGTCAGTGTGCTCCCACAGGAGGAGCACCACTCAGCCAGAAGCCAGCCTCCATGGCAGTGCTAAGGACATCCCCCAGGGCTCCCAGACTGCAAAAGGGTGCAGGCCGGGTTGAGGGACCCCCGCCTTCAGTGCATGAATTTCATGCACCGGGCCTCTAGTATGTATATGTTTGTATATACAATTTTTAAACATGCCACTCTAAAATCACTAAGATTGGAATATTTTGTTGTCTTCTCTGTTTTAACACATCAAATAACCCCTAAAACCATATCTGTAGGTCACCTAGCAAAACAGATGTGGCAGTGATGTTATCTATGTGTAAACATCACCTTCTTCTCCAGTATTATTACCTTTATATGGCATCTCCCTATATCAATGAGTATTTCCACTCAAACACATATCCTCCATAGATATCCATGTCAACTATATGCTTTCAAGTTTATTAAATGTGCTTAAAATTCTATCCACTTTTTATTGAGAATTAAATATGCAACAGTACCTAATACGTAAAATGACCCTAGATGCTGTGAACACTGTCAAGTTAAAAATATATATACATGTAAAATGAATAGACTCATATAACAGATTTTTAACAAGAAATTTGTGATTTATTATCTGAAATATTTTGGGGCCAAAATTAAATAATATAGATGGTATATACTTATTCTTCAATAATTGATTGAAAGTATATATTCATATTGTATTCATATATAAAATAGCCATACTTATATATATGATATGAACATAATGCTCTACTTTAAAAATATATTTCAAGCAGCTTATAATATAAAATTTTTTATCTTTAACCCACTTTACCGCCTCAGAAGTACAAGAAATGTTATGAAATCATAATGATCACTGCAAGGAAATTCCCACTTTTTATTTAAGCTGGAGCTCCCCATATGTCCCTTTTACAGCATCTCAGAGAGTGTTGATGGAGTGAGGGACTGTGTTCCTCACTCATTTTCACATTTCACATTTTCATATTATCCTCCTGCCATTTGAAACACTCTATCTTGGGCTCTCAGGACCTCCTATTCTCTTCATGTTTCCAAAGGCATATTTTAAGGAGTTGTGTTTTTTATTTCTTTCTTTAATACTGAAGATATGGAAAGTTTTCAGTTGGCTTTTTTCCCCCAAATCTTTCAATATTAACTTTTGAAACTTTGGTGTTTTTTTTTGTTTTTTGTTTTTTACCATGAGTAATGCACTTTGCTTATTTGGATTAATGATAAGTTAAAAAAAAAAGTAAAGCTAAGCCATGACAGCTAATGATTATTTTTCACGAAATATTTTCTATCTAGTGGCATTAGAGAGTCAAAAATTACATATCTTCTATTTCTAGCATTTATGCATCCCCTCATTCATTTAATGTAAAATAAATTAGTAAGCATTCAATGATTACTGTGACTCAGCAATTATGCTAGAAACAGGATGGTGAGGCAGGAGATCAAGTATCTCTGCTTTAAAAGAGTTTGAAAGTAAACAAAAAACATATATGCAAATGTGTACATATGTTTATATAACCAGTAATGAATCTTAGGCAAAGGAATAACTATCTATAGATATATGTATGCTTCTGTATATTTATTCCATATTTATATATTCCTTTTTCTAATACTCATTGAATGTATGCTATTTGC
>NW_005369942.1:4479900-4595147 GCF_000412655.1 Myotis brandtii
CTTCCATGAAGTTATTTGAAACACATTTTAAAGTCTGCTAATGGGACAGACAGAAATTTTTAAATGCTTTACAAGTGACCTTGGTTTTTTTTTTTATGGCTTGTGAAAATATGTACTTTAGGTGCATGAAAATAAGCCTGTCACTGGCCATATGATTGGTTGTTCAAAGTGTCACTCCTAAATTCTTGGTAGAGAAGGCAGACTAAATATTAGGAAGACATTTTTCTAAATAAAATTAGAATGATCACAATTTACTTCTCTCCAGAGAGGGAGAGAGAATTAATGGCCTATTAAACACTAAACCTATAAATGATATAAACTTAATTAATTATGTAAATACTACAGGCCTGATGCACGAAATTTGTGCAAGGGGCTTGGCCCTCACAGCCTCGGCTTCGTCTGGATGGTTGTCCGGAATGTTGTCTGGATGGTCATTGGGCTGTTCAGTCTAATTAGCATATTAGCTCTTTAGTATAAAGGATTATGCATATGTTTATATATTATGTACATTTATATCTGCACAGGCAGCAGATATTATCTCAGATTAATGCAAACAGTAAAATTTTCTTTAGTTTCTATGTTTCATTGCATTACTATCTGAATGTACTTCTATTTAAACCCCATTTTATACATAAGCCTGATTTTCATATTCTGTTTTATTTTCAAACACTTAAATAATACAATAGGTTAAGCTAAGGGCATATTTAAAGTTTTCCTTTGGAGAAAATGGCACATATTTAAATAGTACAGTAAACTAGTGTAACTGCCTTCACTTAGTAACACTCGACTAATTAAGGCGATTGTGAAGGTCGCCAACACAGATTTCAAGTTCATATGAAAATACAGATGTGCAGTGCTAACAACGTTCACAGTTTCTTTAGAAACATGAAAAGCAAATTTATAAAACCTCCATAGTCAGTAAAGGATAACATATACTTTTGAAAAACCAGCTTTCTCAGAAACACTTTCTCATTGTTTCCTTGTCTTGTGATGGTTAATTTTATGTGTTAACCTGATTGGGCAATGGCATGCCCAAATATTTGGATAAACATTATTTCTGAGTGAGTCTGGAGGGATTAACATTTGAAGTGGTAGACTGGTAAAGCAGATTGCTTTCTCCAATGTGGATGGGCTTCATTCAGTGAGTAAGGGAGAATTATCTCTCTCTGCCTGATTGTCTTTGATCCGAAATTCTAATCTTCTCCTGCTTGGGTCTGAACTTTGGATTGGAATTTACATCATCCAATCTCCTGAATCTCAGGCTTTCAGACAGGATCATAGCTAAGAGTAAATCTCTCTCTTTCTCTTTCTTTCTTTAAATATATAGGCATATAATTATGCAGTATGTAAGTTTTATATATATTCTCCTATTCGTTTTGCTTCTTTGGAGAACCCAGACTAATACAAGCCCCATATTACAGACCTCTCAGAGGAGAGAACATACACTTACTAAAGTCATCATATGATATAACCAAATTTCAAAATATTCAAACTACCAAAGATAATGACAGTCCCTGGTTTAATTTTTGATAAAGTAAATTATCTCTGCTCCATTGAAGATAAAGCAATAATTGTGGTTTGATTTACATTAAAAAATAAATTGTAAAAATAATATAGACATGACGGTTATATTCATATTATAGAGATTTCTATCTTTTCAAACTAAAAATTTAACTTTATCACTTTTAGTAAGATTCAACAGAGAGAAAATGTTCTTCTATAACACACACTAAACTCTAAGTAGCATACATGTAAGTAACCAATCCCCACTGTCAAGTTTACTTGAGGAACCACACTTTTCTTCTTGTGTTCACTCTACACACACATTTCAGGTGACTCAGGGGAGACTGAAGCCAACCCCCGCTGCATTTCTGGGTTCTCATTAGTGAGAGTCAGTCTTGGTGAGCCCTGGTAATTTCAGGACTTTGTGTTTCATTCAGGAATATGGGCATAATCCCATTAGTGCCTGACATCAAACTGATAGGTTTATAGGTTAGGTTAGTAAATAATCTGAAATACTCAAATAAAATTCAAGAAAAAAAATGCATTTCATTGTTAGGCATAGGTTGTGTCCTCCCTCCCTATAGATATAAACAAATACCTATCTTGCTTCAGTAGCTTCTACTGCCTTCTTGAACGAAGGGGGCAACCATCCTGGGTCTGAAATTCATGTAGAAGCAGGCAGAATCAAGAGAACCATGCAGAAATGAGTGCATAGACCTGAATGCCCTATACCTGGAGATCTCAACGCCTCTGCTCTTTTTGTTATGTGAAATCAGGCATGTTCATGTATTACCCTTCATTTTAGTATATTTTTATTCTGAAATTGAGTTTCTTGCAGCTGCAAAAATAGTTTGGAAATAATAGATTATATATTGTATTATGTCAAGGAGAGTTAATAGGGAGAATGTGCCTAACAAGCTGATTCTTTATCAGAAGGAGGAAAAAGCAATATCCACATATTTCAGAGCCCATTTCCTGTATTGGAAGCTCTCCAATAACTTTAGACTGGCATGAATGTGCCTTTGTCCAAAATGGACAGTCATTCCAAAAAGAATATACATTTCATAAAATTTTGTATCTGGAAGGAAAACTAGAGAACATAAAATCTCTCTCCTCTTGCTATGAAAGCAAACATGTCTTCTTGTCATTAAAAATAAAGAAATGAGACAAGTTTTTCACATGAATTTAGAAATACATATTTTTTCATGGTAAATTGAAATTGCCATTATATAATGGCCCTTTTTAAACCTGCTAATGTTATTTTTGCTTTAAAGTCTATTTTAAGACTGTAATATAGTCACAAAGGGTATCTATTATTTTTTATATTTTCTAATTTATCTTTATTGTTGAAAGCATTACAGATGTCCCCTTTTATTCCCCATTGACCTCCTCTACCCCACACTGGCAACCTCCTACCCAAGCCTCCACCACACTATTGTCTGTTTCCCTGGGACATGCATATCTATCTATCTATCTATCTATCTATCTATCTATCTATCTATCTATCTATCATCTATATCTATCTATAAAAGCCTAAGCAACTATTGGACCATTCAATCATTCAACCTTTTGATCTGTAGCTATGACGTTCACTGACCACCAGGGGGCCGATGCTCAATGCACATGCATGGAAACATGGAACAAACTGATGAATCTCAGGGAAGCGGGGGAGAGGGCTGGGCAGGAAGAGATTAACCAAAGATCTTATGTGCATACTAGAGGCCTAGTGCACAGATTTGTGTACTGATGGGGTCCTTCGGCCTGGCTTGCGGGGATCCGGCCAAAACTGGCAGTCCGACATCTCGAGGAGGGGTCCCAGATTGTGAGAGGGCACTGGCCAGGCTGGGGGACCCCATTGGTGCACGAATCCATGCTCCAGGCCTCTAGTATGCATGTAAATTCTTTGGTTAATCTCTTCCCACCCCTCACCCTACTCTACCTTCCCTCTGAGAATCTGCAATCTGTTCCATGCTTCTATGTGTTTAAATCATCTTTTTTTATATATAGCGTTTTTTATAGTTCTCACATATCTTAATATCCTATTTCAAAACATCAAAGTTAAATTTTGCTGTCCACTGTCTTTAGTCATGCCTTGTTATTGATTTTTTCCACATTTTTCTTCTATTTATTTATTGCAAGCTGATATTTAGCTGATCTAAATACTTAAAAGCATGAGGATTATACCTTGGTAGTGAGTTCCTCGAGAAAGGATTTTTATTTACATCTTCCAGGTTCACTTGGGCTACCAGCTTGAGTCCACTTTGTTTTAATCTCTAACCTTTAGGATTACTGTCTCATACATGTGTGCATATTTAAACATTAAACTTTTGTGATAGCAAGACAGTGGACTCACATGTGGGTGGAAGTTTCTTGGTTTCTCTTTTCTTTCTTTCTTTCTTACATGTTATCCAGCTCAGTAGAGATCAAGATAATTAGTATAATCTCATTCTGGTCACCCTTATCTCAATTTTATTTTATTTGTCCTAGCCCATCATTTCACTGAGCAAGGTAGATTTTTGAGGATCCTGGCTTTAAATAGTCATTTCATTTCCTACACTTGCATTTGAGTTGAATGCTAGGCCTCATCTTTTTATCCCAGCATAGTCATTAAAACCAATGTCCTTAATGCAACCCCAGGATTATGTTTTGCTTTCTCCTCTGGAAACCTCCATGCTTCTATACTAATGCTTCTAAAACTGTAATATCAAGTTTAATCAAGTTATTGTTCATCTCAGTTTACACATGGTCTCATCACTCAGGTAGCCACAGTGCCGAAGCAGAGCATGGCCTCTTTGGTTGCTCTTTCTTTTCTTTCACACTCTGTTTCTTCTGAATCTATTTGCCTTCTCCAGTTTGAAGCTTGGGAGGAGGAACTGGAAAAAAGATAGAGATATTTGCTGTACTTCTTTTGAAATCTATGGCAAACATCCACAGATTTATTTTTGTAGTCAAGTATAAGATGAAATATTGGAAAAATCTTTTAAGCCAGCTTTAATAAAATGTATGCTTCCCAGTTATAACCTATAGTACAGTACTTAAAGAAAAGATTGTGTGCAATAACACCTCTATAGTACTGTATGTAAAAATGGCTTCATTGACTGCAGTAATTTTAAGGGGGAAAAAGAATACACACTAAATTGAAGATAAACTTTCCTATCTTTGAATGCTCTTAGGAAATTAAAAGCCTTGGGTAAGCCCTTAAAATTTACTCTTAATTTTCTTTCTTATTGAAAGAAAAATTTTAGATCAGATGATTATACTAGATCAATATACAAATATCATTTTGCTGCCATAAATTACCTTTATGTTTACAGTGGAAATATATCCTTCATTTTTATAATAGTATGAAAAACGAAATCTGAACCTCTTGAATAACCAACATAATTTGAATAGCTAGGAGACATGACCATGCAATAAATATACACTAAATGTTGTTTTGAGTTTATTTTCTCCCTTTCTCTCTTGTTTAGATAATTAAAAATACTATGTGCATAGATATCAAGAGGAAAAAATGAATGCTATCAATAAATTGGTTCCAGTACCTGGATTCTAAACTTCAATTATAGTAAAAAGAATATTTTGGGCTCTCCAAATTGACTTGACACAGCAAATTGCCCCCTTACAAATAATCTTAGTCTTGTTATTCATTTGAAATTAGCAAGATTGAGTTTTCTTTTAATATTAAAGTACTCATTAAATACTCCATCAATTTAAGTATCTATTAAAATGAAAAGAAAGAGTGGAGATAAATTTATGCAGCTAAGAATAATTTCAAATGTTTTAACATCAGAAACCAGGTGAGAGCTCTTGTTAAGTTCATATGAAACATTTTAATGCTTCTAATATAATTGCCATTTTTAAGGGCACATCAAATTGAATGCCAATGGCCTTGTTCTATCTTTATTTTTGTTAAAATCCAGACTTCAGAATTAAAAACGAGTAAAAGCAAAATTAAATCCAGCTAGGCTTATATTTTTAAAATTCTACTTTATTTTCATAAATCTTAAATTAGTGATTTACTTAAGAATCTTACAAATATTAATAAAATTCCCCTATACATACTCTCAGGTGAATTTGAGTGTAGATTCTGTCTAATATATGTATTTTGTTTTTCATATGAATTTCTAAATATCTTAAACTCTCTGATATTATGAATGAGATTATATACATGTTAAAACTTTGTACTTATTATATTGAGAGCCAAATGAGATAAAAAGAAAGAAATAATATTTTTGATTACTTATCTAAAATGGAATTGCAGTAAAATTAAGAGGGATACAGCTATGTTTACTTCTGTATTGTTTATTATTGTCAATATTTTGAGATTTGTCAAAAAATAAATGAACGAGAAATATACAAACATAATATTTTCTGAATTTTTGTGAACAAAACATGTGTAAAGTGAAGACTCTGAGAGTTACGTATTTCTAAAATGAGTGTGATATCAAAGTCAGGCATAAGGTCATGAACTCTGCACAGAAATTAATGTTGGTGTCCAAACTCATTTCTTCACTGCTCCTTCTCCATCATTCTCAGAGGATGGCTTTGCAGGCCCATTGGCTTGCTTCTGATTCGGTGCCATCTTTAGGACAAGAGAATCTTTCTGTGAGACTATTTATAATCCTCCCTTTACTAAACACACCCACATCAGAGCCATTTAATCTGTTTTCTTGCCACTTTTTTTGCCCTTCTCTTGGTATTTATGTTCTGTTGCTGCTGTAACAAAGTATATAAACTTAATGACTTAGAACAACATACATTTATCTTCTTACACTTCTGGGGACCAGAAGTCTTAAACTGACCTCATGGAGTTTAAGTCAAGGTATCAGCATCAGCAAGGTGCCACTCCTTTCTGGAGGAGCTGAGGGAGAGACTGTTTGTCCTTTCTGCCTGCATTTATGGTCCCCTTCCATCTTTAAACCAGCAATGGTCTCTTGAGTCTCACATCCCATCATTCTAAATCATTGGCATCCCTTTATCATTTATAAGAACCCTGGTGGTTATATGGAGCCCATGTAGATTCTGAGGTTTAGGAAGACACCTAGAGGCAGGACATTATTCTGCCTACCAGACTGCTACACAGGAAATCACCACTATTTTGTTTTTCCCAACTCTCCCAGTTTCACAAAGGAATCCCATTCCCAACCATAATGACTCTCTCTTTTGAGACTGTGCATATTGTATTATCTGCAATTTCTCCTCTACTTTTTAATTTCTTTACTACCTACTTCACTCCTATCAGTACTAGAAATGTAGGGTTTGGAAGCAAATGCCAAGACTTAAGACTATTTGTGATTTTATTCTGCCTCATATCTTTCACTTGAAAATGGGCAAAGAAAGAAAAAATTTGGAAAAATAACAGTCAAGGAAAACATAATATCTCAAAATAGCATAGAATCATATATGTTAATATTTAGGGAACCTAAAAATGCTTGTCCCAAGACGTAAATGAAGTTGTGTAGCAGCAATTCATGCAAAAATACTAAAACCTATCAAGAAGATAACTTTAGCACCAATTATGTTAAAAAAGATGTTCTCATTAGTTAAAGCAGAGTTGAAAGTAGAGCACTTCACATCATGCAGATAATGAATATGGGCAATCAAGTCCCTTAAATAAATTTACATATTACACAAATTATTCACCTCAATTATCAATTTGGCCTGTTGTCTTTAGATGATCATTCAATTCTCATGTGTGCAATTTACCTCGGTTAAAACCTGTTACGAATATGATAGAGACAGAGTTTTCTAAATGTCGGTGTATTGAAATCTGTGCCACAGTGCCAATTCTTCTTGGGCATATCATGCTGTTTTGTACCTTTTTTTGAATGATAAATTGTTTCCTCTGCCTTAGTCACCACCCTTATTGCAATGGGAACTCATTCCTAGAATCCAGGCCCAGTGACAGCACAAAGTCTTTTCCAAAGTTATTTTTATTGATTAATTTAAAAATCCATCCATAAAATGTATGAAGACCACCAAAAGTCAGAAATGTCTACGTAATTATATCAGAATAATAGATTTTTTAAAGCGTCTACAAAATTAATTTTATGCAAATTAATGATATATTTTTATTCAATATGGGGTCACATCACTTCATTAGTGCAATGGGAGTTTTTAAATATTTAAGAATAAAATCTATTGCTTTGCAGCTAAACTTAGATCTCCCTCAAAATTCATCTTTTCCCTGTGCAAATGAGTTGCACACAGATAGGAGAATGGAAGGCACACAGGAAGCTACCAGTAAATCAGGTCATCCCATTGGAGAATATATGATAATTGGAGGATTCACTCTAACTATGTAATTGGAGCAAGATATGGAAATGTTCCATTTGTTAATAACTGTAGTACATTTTACATGTCCATAGCTAACACTCCCAGTTAAAAGATAAGTCTTTAAAAACTCTATATCTCTATTAAAGTTAGTCAGTCAAATAAATAGGTGAAAATACATGTTTATGTATAATGGACAATGAAGAACAATATTAAAAATGGAAAACCAATGCACAATTCATACTAAAATGGTATTCTGTCATTTAAATTCTATTGTAATTCTTATCATGGGGTACTCATAAAAGATATCTGAGACAAAGCTATAGCTATTAAAAGAGTAGTGGAAAGCAAAGACTAAACTAATGAAATAGAGTTTTTTCTGATACCATTTTCCTTTTTGCATAGATCCTTATGTAATAAGGAAAGTCTATCCTCAATTTAGGCCACCTGCCCTTTTGTCAAATATACTTGACATTGTTGGTAGAATTAAAATGATTTAGTATACTAATCCCTCTGAAATGAGCTTTAAAATCACAGAAAAATGATTTTAAGTATATCATTTAAAGTATATCATCACATTTCTGACTGCCATTTAATGTGAAATCTGAAGTAGGAGTAGTTAACAGAGCCTATGTTATCTACTACAACACCTGTAACTGATTAAAAAATAAATCCAGGCAGTTGTGTGCTGGAGTGGTTGCCTGGAAAGGCAATGGTGCCTCCATCTTTTCAACTCCCTTTTCCATTTCACATCAGTGACTGGGGCTGTTTATGGCACATCAGTTGGCAGATGCTACAGATCAGGGTCCCTCCCCTCCCCTAACCAGCTGACTGCTAAGCATTTACCAGCATAGCACTGGGATGCTTACAATAGTGATCTCCATTTGCCTGAGTTTATATGTCCCCAGGCAACACAATAAGGTGTGATGCTTCAAAATAGAGCTGCCCTTCTTGCTCCTGGAATTCATAGAGTTTAATTGTGGTGTGCAGTTAACTTTCTTTGTATCTAACAATGCCTGAGCTAAAAGAAAAATGCTGACATTACACTTTTTATATTCCATTACTGCACTTGACAATTGGATCATATTTTTTTCAAATAGTCTAATTAATGGATATAAGGGGAGAGCCATTACATTTAGATTGCTTTTAAGTACATAGTGAAAACAATCAGAAAGATCCAAGGTGAAAATGAGGTCAGATGGTGAATTTTGGATTGGATGTTTATTTAACAAAATTTAATTGAACACAAATGAATAAAAATACACACTATGCTGTCTTTAAAAAAAAACCATACTAAACATGCATGAAAAAAAGTGCTACATTTATAAAAACTAAGGATTTTTAAAAAGCCTTTAGTAGAGGTACTAAAAATAATTGCTAAAAACAGGTGTAGGCGAGACAACTGTGAAAGATCAGAAACAAATAAAAACAAAATTATCTAGGAGATACTGCATTTAGACATCTTTGCAAGTGTCTCTAAGTTTTCACTTCCCTTAAAAGAACTAAAAATGGAAATTGTAGAAGGTACACTGTGAGTATGTTTTACAAAATAAAAGTGATTGATACCTATCCTCCTAATAGGAATAAGAAAAAATATAGACTAGTTAATAGTAATAAAAATAATTCCATAAGAATGTTATGTGAATACGCATAAATAATTACATGCATTTTTGAGTTATCTGTTTCAAAATGAATGTCTTCCTTTGAAAATGTGATAAATTTCTAGCTACACACACCAAGATTCAATACTATTTCATTCCTGCTTTCCTTCATCATGTTCAAATGCCACATACTCTTCTCAAGATCCACTCATCTCCTCATCGACCTCTTACAGCGATTCTGAGATTTTTATTCCTGCATCCATACCTTAGATTAACCTATACTTCGATACATTTCTTGCGTGCTCTGTATTTTCACTACACTTTCTTTTTGCAGGCAGGGCTCATATACCTATCTTTCCTTCTCTACATAAAAATTGAATGCATTTTTTATTTATAAAAGGAGAATATAGATTTTAAAGAAAGTGAAAAAGGCATATGAAGCAAAAATAAATGTTGAGCTAGAAAATTATCTTTATCCTGGTAAAAGGTTTATTCCCAAAATGTGCAGAGCTAACTCTTTTGTTTAACACTGGGCCTCAAACAGAATTTTTAGTTACTTATTGCTGCAATAACAAATTACTACAAATTTATCAGTTGGACATAACACCCACTGATTCTCTCACAGTTCTGAAGGTCAGGGCCCCAGTGCAGCATGGACAACTGTGTCCTCTGCTTAGAGTTTCATAAAACTGAAATCAAGGTGTGAGCCATGCCGCATTCCTTTCATGAGCTTCTAGACCCACTTCCAACATCATTCCGGTTGTTGGCTGAGTTCAGTTCCTCATTATGGTTGTAGGACTGAGGTCCCCATTTCCATGGCAGCTGTCAGCCAGAGTGCAGTCTTTGCTTGGAGTTGCTGTCACATTTTTTCTCATGCTTTCCATGGAGCCTCTACCAGAAGCAGCAAGTCCAGTCTCTCCCGCCGTCTGACCCCTCCTCCTTTTGCTACACCTCACACCTCCAGCCAAAGGAAGTGCTCTTTTAAAGGCTCTGGTGCTTAGAATGGGGTCCTTCAAACAATCCAGGTTAAGTTCCTTATTTTAAGGTCCATAACCTTAATTATATCTGCAACCTCCCCGCCCCTCCTTTTAACTATGATGTAACATTCATAGGCTCCAAGGATTAGAACTGCGATGTTTTGGGGGCAATTATTCAGCCTGCTATATCACCCACCAAGTTCCTGGTGGGGGGAGGGGGGAAAGACACTAAGGAAACACAATTGATTCATTTTACCTTTAAAAAAAAAAATCTGCTCACACACGCGCATTCACATACACAAATACAAACACACATGTTTCATTATCTGTGCCTGACTCAGTGTTACTTCTCATAATGATAGTGAACTCACAGCATTTTTGTTCTGTTTTCCTCTGTGTTTGAATATTTTAGGGTTGTGTATGCATGTATTTGTTTTCAATCACAAGAGAATTTGAAATAAGATAACAAGCATAACTTAGATATTCAAAGACAATTGTTTTTTATTTGCTTCATTTTCCTTAAAAGTTGTCACTTTCATTCAACATACTTGAGCCAAAGACCACCAGAAACACTTGTGGTTAAAGAAAGTGGATTCATCACTCTTGCAGGCAGGAAGAGTGAACACACACTATAGTGAAACTTGAGGTGTCTCAGCATGAAGGTGTCAGAAATAACCTATGAATAGATGTTGGGTAAACCGGGGGAGGGTGTAACAAAGCAAGGGGTGCCTCTAGATTGTATGCTGTCAGAAAGTGGAGGTAAATCTGTAATTGTCTATCTCAATAAAATTTATTTCTAGAAAACAGAGACTAAAACAAGGATTAAACTGTAATTATTTAAGAAATATTTATTTTTCTCTGAAAGTGAGAGAGGAGTTTTATATTTTACAGATTTAATAATAATCTTGTTTTCATTTGTGCTTAGACAAAATTATGAAGTGGCCTCTATTTGTTTTTTGCTTTTTGCTTGTTTGTTGTTGTTTTTTTAAAACCTCACCCAATGATATTTTCCATTGATTTTTAGGGACAGTGGAAGAGAAAGGGAAAGACAAAGAGAAACACATTGATTGGTTGCCTCCTGCACGCATCCAGACCAGGGCCTAAACCAGGGAGGACCCTGCAACCAAGGTATGTGCCCTTGACTGGAATTGAACCAGGGACTCTTTGGTCAGCAGGCCTACACTCTATCTTCTCAGCCAAACCAGCAAGGGTTAGAAGGCTAGAATGCATGAGACCAGCCTAATAGGCCAACAGAGCATACAAAACACATTTGGATCTTAATAATGTCTTGGAATTAAAGATCCCTGGAATTATGTGGCCTTAGGACTTTCTCTCAAGTGAGCTAATGCAGTTTACTTATTTCTAAACATTTTCAGTAAATTCTTGGCATTTGTAGCTGAAAGTATCCTGACTTATATGTCCCTCTTTATTATTATTTATTTCTGGCAGATTTTAGAAAATGTTGTCTGTCTCTTGTATGTGAACATTTAGAGAAAAAAAGGGAAATAAAATAATGAACAGAGAAAAGAAAAAAATAATGGAATTCAAAGTTGTCAGAAAAGTCTTTAGGTAGAATATGAGAGCAAGGATTGTGTTTGATAGATGAGAATGTAGAGAGAAAATGAGAGAATGAGAAAGCTATAAGTCTGACTGAAAAGCCTGTTTTGACAACCCATCACAGTACATTTTAAAAGTATTGCTTATATGTCAATGTGGCCTATTTTCATGTACTGAAAGAATTATCCACTATCTCCATTACTCTTAGTTGGTATTTCAGAGCTTTTGAAAAGCTAAAATCTGTATATCCCAGAGTGTGTATAATATTTATCACATTATAGATTCTAGTCTAGATTTTCACACTAATATTGATGCTTTATTTGTTACAGAGCAACATTTATTATGGAAAAGATACAATGCTAGGTACACTTTGTGAACAAAGATATAACACTCAATTTTTTTCTCATGGGAGAATTCCCAGTAATGAGAAAACTAGAGAAAAAAAAAAGCAACAAGACTTGTTTTTATAACCATAAACATTTTTAGTGAGTCTCTGAAACAAATAAAATTTTGGAAAACTTTTAATATCTGAGAAAAATAGTAACATGATTTGAGCTACATTTAAGACTTCCTTTTGTCACTTGTTTATACACCATATCTCAGCCTATATGCATTAATATTATTTTTAGCATAGCACCATATTTATTAATAAATGCATTAAATTAATGTCATAATCAACACTTTTAAAATTAAGTTGATGTTTGCTTGCATAAGAATTTGCATTTATTCGTATCCTAGGACAGATGCAAATTGGAATAAGTTAGATTACATGTAAGATAAAAACAATGAGCAATTTTCTGGTCATTGGCGATTAATTTTGTTGTTGTTGTTTTCTTGAACTTTTATCATTGACCATTTAACTTTCAAAATTATAGCTATGTTTTATTGATGTCACATAAAATAGTAATAAGCCATAGGTTGTTTCATATGAATGTCTGAAATGCTATTACATCATATTTTTATTTCTAAGTATTATTTCTTTATTCAAAACATATGTATGTGTATGGAAGGGATTATAGCAATATATGTATCTTCATGATACAATAGATTTAAAATAATACTTAGAGTACTGCATATGAAAAATTATGTGATTATGCAAAACAATGCAAGTTACTATCTGCTCTGACCTGTTAGAGTATCTCAGTTACTTGTTCACTTGACTTTTATGTTAACTTTTTAAAATAATAGTCTTACTTCTTGTATTGTGCTAATAGTCTACAACATTTTTCTTTACTCATATGCTTTGGAAATTTATTTATGCTGATAATGGTATCTTAGGTCAAACATTTTAACATGATTGATAATTTAAGCACTTAAATAATCTTCTTCAGAAATCACTTAATAAATGCTCTTTGGCAGGTATAATTATTCACTTGCATAAAGGTTTCTCAATGATTTACACCCAAAAGTAGAAATTTTATGGTTTAGGTTATATGCATATTTCTAAATATTGAGGGAAAAAACCCAAAGTAGTATGTTATCTCTATTTACATTCTCAGAGTATAAATTTTATTTCTCAAAAAACTTTTCAAAATTAAAAACAATTTGTAAACAATTTCAATTATAACTAGATGCAAACACTGTAGGTAAATATTTATAAATTAAATCCCTTTGATTTTTCTATACTTGCTTTATGTTAAAGTAAAATTTGGATCTAGGTAAAATTCATGGGATATTGTTTACTTCCTTCATAAGATTATAGATGTTACTCATCTGAATTCTGGTACCCAATGTTTCTATGGAGAAATATGACTAATAATTTAGTAGGCGGCTAATAACATTCCTTTGCTATTTATATAGAAAATCTGATTTTTCTGCCTATTTGCTTAATTGATTGAAGTTGAACAGTTAATAAATGTATTTTAATATTGTCTTCTCCAAATCAACTTGAGTAGAAGATAGTTATTCTAATACTCATATTTTCTTTAAGATTTTTTCCTCTTATTCTTTTAAATATTTTATGTTCTCTTATTCAGGACCATTATTTTTTATTATAATAATAATAATTAATAATTATTATTATTATTACTAGAGGCCCGGTGCACAAATTCATGCACCAGTGGGGTTCCTCAGCCTGACCTGTTGGATCAGGCCAAAACCAGCTCTCTGATATCCCCCAAGGGGTCCCAGATTGAGAGAGGGTGCAGGCCAGGCCAAGGGACCACACCAGTGCACGATCAGGGCCAGGGAGGTATGCAGGAAGTTGGCCAGCCGGGGAGGGACTGCGGAAGGGCTCCAGGGCATGTTCAGCCATTCTCACTCAGTCCTGATCAGCTGGACCCCAGCAGCAAGCTAACTTACCGGTCCAAACATCTGCCCCCGTTGGTCAGTGCACGTCATAGCAATTGGTCGACCGGTCGACTTTCTGCCCCCTAGTGGTCAGTACATGTCATAGCAAGCAGTTGAGTGGCCTTAGCATATCATTAGCATATTGGTTGAACGGATGATTGGAGGACCAAACACTTAGCATATTAGGCTTTTATTATATAGGATTATTACCTTTTTTTTTCTTCATTAAATCTATTGGAGTGGCATTGGTTAATAAAATTATATAGGTTTCAAGTGTACAATTCTATGATACATCATTGCATTGTGTGTCCACCATCCAAAGTCAAATAATCTTCCATCACCATATATTTGACCCCCTTTATCCTTTACTACTCCCTGACACTCTTTCCCTCTGGTAATCACCATACTGTTGTCTGTGTCACTGAGTTTTTGTTTGTTTTTCTTTGTCCATTTGTTGCTTTTAGTTTTATATCCTCCATCCTTGTGAGTGAAATCACAAAGCTATTGACTTTTCTGTCATATTTATTTCATTTAGCATGATATTCTTCTTCTTTTTTAAACTTTGCTTTTAGTTTCTTTTTTAAATATATTTGTATTGATTTCAAAGAGGAAGTGAGAGTTAGAGAAAGATAGAATCATCAGTGATGAGAGAGAATCACTGATCGGTTGCCTCCCACAGGCTCCCCACTGGGGACAGAGCCTGCAACCCAGGCACATGCCCCTGATCGGAATCAAATCAGGGACCCTTCAGTCCGCAGGCTGACGCTCTGTTCACTGAGCCAAACTGGTTAGGGCTAGCATGATATTCTTAAGGTCCATCCATGTTAGAGCAAATGGAAGCATTTCATCTTATCTTATGGCTCAGTAGTATTCCATTGTATATATGTACCACATTTTCTTTATCCAATCATCTGTTGAAGGCCACTTTGGTTGTTTTCATGTCTTGGTCACTGTGAAAAATACTGCAGTGAACATAAGGGTGCATATATCTTTGCAAATATATGTTTTCAATTTTTGGGGGGGTTGATACCCAGAAGAGGGTTTGCTGGGTCATATGATAACTCTGTTCTTAATAATTAACTCTTCCATAATGACTATAACCAGTTTATATTTCCACCAGCAGTGAATGAGGTTTCCTTCTTTTCCACCACTTCTCCAACATTTGGTATTACTGTCCAGTTGATAATAGCCATTCTAGCAAGTGTGAGATAATATCTCATTGTAGCTTTGATTGCATTTCCTTAATAGCTAATGATGTTGAGTATCATTTCATCTGTCTGTTGGTCATTTGTATGTCCTTTTTGGAGAAAAGTTTCTGTTCAGGCAGGGGCATTCTTTTCTGTGCACATTGGAACTTCTTTTTGCAATATAATTGGAACTTTGAATTCTACAATTAATTTATTTCTTCTGGCCTTTTCCTAACTTTTGGCATGGCTTTCAATAGGTATTTCAAATATTCTTAAATTTTTTATTGTTATATTAATTTCTATACTCTTTTTACTCTTCTCTATTATTCCTTTAATATGTCACTGGCTTTTAATTTTTTTTTTAGAAGAAAGTCTCATCATTGAGCTGTTGCTCTGTTACTTTTTATTTTGTTTTGCTCAATAATATCATTCTGCCATAATTTTATTGAGTTATAGATTAGAATTATTTTTTCTTTGAATAATCCTTTTCTGATATGTTCTTTACCTTTCTGATGTTATGTATAATTATATTTTGGAGAATATTACTTATGTTCAAATATAGTCAGAAATTTACAGCTTCTTGAAGGTAAATAAAGAAGAGAAAAAGAACTGAGAAGTGTCCTTGTCACATTCCTGTTTTTTGCTTTAAGTACTCTTCCATCAAATATGTTGTTTTCTTAGCAGTGCATTAGTGCCTTTCAGAGGTTGGTGTTCCCAAGGTTGGTGCTACACAAGTAAAGCCATTAAAATCACAAGGTCACTTTGTGTTCGCTGCATGTCTCTGCTTGCCTTCCATTTTTTAAAACATTAGACTGTGTTCCTAAATTGAAAATAGAAATTGCATTTAAGTATGGTGTTTACCTTTGTACCATTTTCTCTTCTCTATAGAAAAATGTCTAATTTTCTGATTTCATCAAGATCCTAGGACACTATTTTAATTAATGGCATTTTCGATGGTCTTTTTATGAGGAATAATGATTTCTAGAAGATTGTTCATTTTCTTTTAGGTTACATCAGGTTTTTTGCTCGTTTTCTTTTTACACATCTTTTTCTATTTTAGTGCAACTATTACAGAATTTGGCAAGAATGCTCTAGAGCTTAGTTCCTTGAGCTGTTTGTTTTATGGGACATTTTTCTTTTAGATGTTGAGGGTTTTTTGCAGCTTTTTGTGGGTTTCAAGGAAGACAGATGAAGTAAAAATTACTTTAGGCAACTATATTTTACAGAATTTCCAAACACCAACTTTGAAAAAGTTTTTCCCCCCAAACTTCATAGTAGAGAGCAACCTATAATAAATAATTGAGAAAAAAACTTTAATTTATTCACACATGTGCAACAAGAAACAAGGCTATGAGTGATTGTGCACAGTGACACTATTACACTGTCTTTCTCAAGATGGAAATTCAAAACAAAGTTTAATGCTACTGGATATCTTGTTAACAAAATTATAGTCAATTTATGATGTGTTTGGTGCCTAAAAATTGTATCTAAAGCCTTTATATGAAGTAAAAATTAAACATAGCAAAACATTAAATGAGGAAAATACTATATATGCAGCTATAAATTCTGAAACTACATTTTTTAAGTATTGACTTTTTCTTCTCATTATGACAAGCTATGTAAGGGATTTTCTTGCCCCAACTTCTATCCAACCACAAAGGTAGACTGCTGTTAATTAATATTACTCAAACATAAGAGGAAAACTTATCTCAATGCTTTACATTTGCAGGTGAGTTTTACATAACTGAATAGTATGAATGGACATGTATGTGCTGTAGCATTTGGATGCAGGCTGTCTATGCATCTTCATACCATTAAACACAAAAAACAAATTTAGCATCTCTGACTACTTTGGCATGTCTACACTCTTGATCCTTCCATTTTACTTTCTAAATCTCTCTATATTTTTCTATAATCTGTATCTAAGATCATAGGGTGTCACTTCAAATATATGATGAACCCAAACACCTTGTCGCATTGTTTATACAACATTTTTGTCTAGAAAAATCTCAACCTTGAATAAAAATACTCATTTGTGGAAGTCAGGTCTATCTTAGTGGACAACAATTGACTATGCAGATTGGTTCCATTTTAAACTCACAATCTCCAAATTCCATTAGATCCTCAACAATGTCCCAGGTCTATCTTTGTTTTTCCTTCCCTTCTTTCCACCCTCCCTTCCTTCTTTGCTTGCTTCCTTCCCTTCTTCTTTTCTTCTCTCCTTTATCTCCCTTCCTCCTCTCCTTCCTCTTCCTCTCTCCTTATTCTCTCTTTCTCATCTTTCCTTTCTTCCCTTTCTCTCTCCTTTTACTATGATTATTTCAAAACATCTATATGCACCTAAAACTCCACTCTAAGGAAATAATTTCATTTTCTTACCCAAAAAGAAACCCTCTGAGCCAAGAAACATACTTGCACCAGCACAGTTATTCCTCTTTTTATGTTTTTATTACAATATATATCACTCTCTTCTCAGGTTGAATCTTTCCACCTAGGTTCTGATTACTGTCTTTGCCTCTTTCCCTATAACTTTACTTTGTTAATTACTTCTTGTTTTCCCTGTATCTTCAGCCTCAGGCTCTTTGACTCATAAGCTTTTAAGCATGCTCAAATCTATCATCTAAAACAAAATAATGAAATAAAACCCCTGAGGTAGAGAAATGCTGACACATATGTAAAAATTTTCTGGAGAACTCTCCATTCATGTGTATCATAGGTCAGATCTATGTTTATAAAATAAAAATAATAATAATTTTGACATGTATCTCTGTCTGCCTCTCCTCTTGTAGTTTCTCCCTTAATAAAAGTCACAAACACCTACCAGATAACTAAGAGATAAAGTATGGTGTGGTAGGGTATGTAATATGTATGTATATTATAAAATGATATATTAGTACAATGTAATGGATTGTGGAATAAAAAATGATATTTTAGCTTAAAAATTCATAATCAAAATAGAAAAAATTTTAATTTACCATGCTATTGATAAAGATATATACTTCCACATGCGTATTTTATGATTAAACAATTCATAAATGTAAATGCTCAAGTAATTTTTCTCTTTTAAGAATTATTTGCATATGTAACTTAAAAATATTCTATATTATATTTTAAATTGTCATAATATCATATATGCTATTTTCTATATAATCTTAAAATATGAATGTTTATTTGGTTATTATTTTTTAATATTGTAGTATATAAAAATATGCAAGAAAAAGTTAACAAAAAATAAAGTAAGTCAGAATGCAAGTTGCAACAAAAATAAATACATAAATTTATAAAAATTCCAAGTACAAATGATGCCACTATATAAAAAATAAGCTTTATAAATTTACCTTGTACTATGTGAGCCAGAATGTTTGTATAAATAATATGCTGATGAAGGAGAAGCATAACTTTCCTTTGGAGCTGATTGTTTTTTAAACAGTACACTTTAAATGATTTTCCCTTACCATTATTGCTCTCCCATTGTTAAGACACTGGTGTAATTACCTATTGAAAATGCGTTAACAAATTGATTGGTATGCATATTGAAAGGATTTGACAGCGTATGGGGAGCAACGTGCCTGTTTTTATGCACTAAATAAATTTAATGAATCGACTAAAATTTTAAAACCTGAGGTTAGCTTGCAATTGAGTAAGTGATCAATTAAAAAATCAACTCAAATTTAATATAGTCAATACTGACAGCATCAACTTCTAACAGCTGTTGAATTCTGGATGAGATAAGCCAATTAATGTGATTTCCAAATGCAAAGCAATCCATTATTTAAAAAAAAAAAAGACCTTGAAATAAATGTTTGCAATTGCATATATTTTAAAAGTACAAGTAGTAAGAAAGAAACTTACAAATAACACAGGGCCCAGAAAACTAATTTTACCTGTAGTGTGTAGACAATTCAGAGGCCGGTGTTTTTTGTTTATTGGTTTGCTTTTATATATTTGGGATATAACACAGATTACTGTCAGGCATACAGTTTTCATTTTTAAACCAAATTTAAATGTTAGACATCTAGAAGAGCAGGCAATAAGAATTTAGTCAGTTCATAAGTTAGAGTCAATCAAGCATTACTGAATATTTTGGTATGCACAGGGATATAAAAATGAATTTAAAACATTCTTGACTTGCATAATCTAATGAATGCAAACAGATGTTATTGGTAATCACTATACAATAATTAGTGAGAGTTACAAAAAAGTTGGATTGAATGAGGGAAAGTGCTTTCTTTAGGAAGAAAATGAGAAAAATGCATTTCAGAAAAATTCATGCACATGTCCAAAGGCACATAAACATGATTGAATATGACATATTTGTAAAGTATTGAGTAGTTAAGTGTGGCCAAGAAGCAGGATGTGGCCATTCTGGTAGGTAAAACAGTAAAATAGTTATCTGAGACAATTGATGAAGACAGTGGTATAACTTCCATCTATAGGAAATCACAAGACAGGGTACATTTAGTAATCAGGAGAGTGAAAACATGATCCAGGTTTTATTTTAGTTTGTACTTTAGAGAAATAATAATATGAAAAAGATTATTTGGATGGGCATACTATATAAGCAAGTAAATAATTATGAAAGGGCAAGACAAATAATCCTGAGGATTTTCACTAAGACCTGAAGTTTGAGATGGATAGAAGGGATTTTAACAAATATTAAAGTTATATTTCTCTTGTCATCGATATTTTCCCTTCATGTTTTCTGAGTGCTACATTTAACCCCTATCAACTGTAGACAGCAATGAATTTGAATGAGATATATTTTCAAAATTATAAATAATAAAGGCCCTTTCAAATCAAATGCCCTTTTAAGTATGTCAGTTATTGAGGCAGCTGCATCATTGGCTTAAATGATTTATATATGTTATTTTTATTTGCCCTAATCTTACGTAAATCTTTTATATGAAAGTAAAACTTCCGCAGACATCATTGCCTGTCACGGAGTCTGCTTTCCCTGGGCATCAGAAGTGGGAAGGAAACGGTTGCTCTGGATCTCCATCTGTCTGACATGCCGAAGGGAGAGGAACCGAGGAGGCCTTACGGTATTAAGATGTCAACAGAACGCGCAGCACATTTCTTCACCCTCACCAAAGCATGAAGATTATTTCCAATTCACTGCCAGACAAGTTCAGCACATTTCTAGGAGACAAATTATTCATGATATACAATTCTTACAATATGCATTTCTTCATTACAGCACCACTAGAGCTAAGTGAATAGTTTCTATTCTCACCTCTCCATGTTTCTCTTCCTTATTTATCCATAGCCAGTTCCTGGTACTATTAATTAGCCTGTTTCTCTGCTCTGGGCTGTCACTTCCTGGTATTAAAGCCTTCTTTGCTGTTAATAGGAAATACTCATGTTCTGTTTTTGTCCTCATAAAATTTAGGGATCCAATCATTATCAAAGATTTGACTTCCTTGTTTTTTGCCCTGTGTTTTCTTCTTAGTCAAGAACTACACTCACTTCTTTATCCCTGAGGCCCTAGACATGGATTCTAGTTACACCCATTGGGGAACTGGTATTTATTAGGTGTGCTCAGGATCCTAGCTTCTCTGAGACAAGTGAGGACTACCCTAAGTTCATCCTCTGGCTTTCAATTGAGTATCAGTTTAAATGATTTTGCTATTACTTTAACACATGAGATTCATTGAAAATCCCATGAAAGGCTGAAACCAGTGTTTTGATCTACTGCACCTCCTGTGGCTTTGCTGTTTCGGCAGTTCATATACAGTATTTTGGGGAATATTTGCATATCCATAGTAAAGAAATACATGTATCTGAAGAACAGTGACAAAACAAGTCCAATTAACGATGTAACAGAAATATCAAGAAACCATATAAGAATAGTATAAAATTGAACTGGGGTTATTGCAGAGAATTCAGACAAAGGCTTTACATCACTAGGAACAAAGCTAATGATATCTGGAAATAAGAGGACATTGAAATGCTGTTTGGCTTTCTGTTTGGGGTACATTACTCAAAGTGACAGCAATTATGTCTTGGTTTTACTTTCAATGTTTTTCTCCAAGATGTTCAAATATAAAGATATATAATGGCTCATTAGTCACTATTATGTTATTTTTTCATCCTAATTATCTGCATATGTAACTCCATTTGACACTATAAAAAAGAAATCTTTATTTTCCAAATCAATAAACTTTTAAAAATCATCCCTGCATTATGTCAAAAACTTGCATATATGTTAAAAATGAAATGTTCTTGGATCTATATAATTGAAAATATCACAATGAATTTTATACTATAAAAATAAAACAAATATATTCTCACTTAATACTGTTAATAGCTCTTAAATTTGTAGACTTGTCTAAGCAAATACAAAATACAAGTAATATTTGATATATTTAAAGAGTAAAAGGCTTTGAATCTTCCAAGATTAAAATTCTGGCCCATGTTAGCATATATCTCTCAATTATAGTTAATCACACATTAAAATTTCAAGTTACTTAAAAATAAGTCTCTAGAGCAGTGATGGCGAACCTTTTGAGCTCGGTGTGTCAGCATTTTGAAAAACCCTAACTTAACTCTGGTGCCGTGTTACATATAGAAATTTTTTGATATTTGCAACCATAGTAAAACAAAGATTTATATTTTTGATATTTATTTTATATATTTAAATGCCATTTAACAAAGAAAAATCAACCAAAAAAATGAGTTCGCGTGTCACCTCTGACACGCGTGTCATAGGTTCGCCATCACTACTCTAGAGCCTTAAGTATTATGAGTTGGATAACTTTCACTGGTATAACTACATGATACATATACAGATCAGAAGGAAAAACAAATACAGAAAAATATATTAATTAACTTACTGATGAAAATAGCTACAGTAGCCAATCAACTTGTATCATGTATAGATGGAGCCCCCAAAATATTTGTGGAATATTTTAAAACTCTTTGTGCATAGGTAATGATAGAAGAACTGTTAGGTGTGACCAAAGGTCTCCTTCTGTCCTTGGAAAGGCAAGCACTATAAACATTGTTTATTTGTTTGTTTAAATGTTATGGTGGTATTATCTAATGTTATGTTTGTCAAATCGAAGATCTAGACTCAGTGGATCATGAATTCAGTGTAGTGGTTTGTGGATAATATGTTAACACTAAATAAACTAGATTAAAATAGGAGAAAGTAGGAAGAAACAAAGTTATCTCAAATATTTAGAATAAGTATTAGTATAGTTCATAGAATTTTAACTTCCGTTTTATATGTGCATTTATTACTATTTAGCTAGGCTAGTAAAAGCCAGCATGGCCATAATAGTTGTTTATGTTTGGCACCCATTTGAATTGATCATTCAATTCTGATGCTGGATTCCATGCCATAGGTGACGGTAAATGTCTTCATTACCAACCTTGAATATGATTTATATCATTTTCACATTTATATGCCAAATAAATTCCTTACTGTTATTCATAATCAAAATGTTAGAGCAGACCTGTGACTGCAAATACATTTTTTATGATAATGGAAGGTGCCAGTAGGATTTGTTAAATACTGTACTAACAAATAACACCAGCTAGTAAAGTTATTTTGATTAAGATAAATCAACAAAAATTATAATAATTTAAAAGGAAGATTTCCTTTTTAATCACCTAGATGGCATATTCCAGAGAATATGTAATAATACTGGTTTTTAAAAAAATAATAGCTTTTTATCGTTTTCTTCAAGTTGAGGTCAACCTCAAAACTTTATGAGAGTCAAACATTCCCATTTTTCTAGTAATTTATGAGGACATAAACTATATAACTTATGAATAGATAAAAATGAGTGAACAAAAGTATTATTATCTCTAGTGTGTCTGCATTCAAAGATTTAACTAAATAGTTATAATACAAGTCAGGTCCTCATACAAAGTGTATCCATTATGGACAGGAATTGGGTATTGCCAGCTAGTGCACATGTTTGTGGATGGATAAGAACAAAACTGAATAATGTTCTTGCCAGAAGAAAAAGCAGCCCAATCTATCTTGTTCTGTTCTGCTCACAATATTGTATAATAATCCTATGCTCTCCCACACTGAAAGGGAGAGATTCCTGTATATATTCAACATTTATGATTCCATTTTCCTTTTTGTAATTCTTAGCCTTAGAACTTTACTGATATCAAAATATTACCTTATGTGTGGAAGGAACATATAAATTTAAGAGTATTATGTGTAATGTTATAAATGTTTATTCCTAATAAAATTAAAATGTATTTTAGAAAAGGATCCAAATCAATTGTTAAATGAAACAACAATTTTAAATTATAAGTCAATTAGAGGCCTGGTGCACAAAACCATACACGGGTGGGGTCCCTCGACCTGGCCGGCGATCAGGGCTTGATCAGTAGGGGCTGTCTCCTACCTCGATCGGGGCCCTGGGCCCATTGGGGTGGGCAGGCCCAGGGGAAGGGCAGGGGGATGTTGCCTGTGGGAGTGCACTGACCGCCAGGGAGCAGCTCCTGCATTGAGCGTCTGCTCCCTGGTGGTCAGTGCACTTCATAGCGACTGGTCAACTGGTCATTTGGTCATTCGTTTGGTCATTTGGTCGCTTAGGCTTTTATATATATAGATGTCATTGTTTATTGCAATGGCATTCCCAAAATATCTAGGAACTCTTTGGAAATGAACAAGACTTCTCCTACACTGTCTTCTACACCAGTGGTTCTCAACATTGGGTGCACATTAGAATCACCTGGGAATCTTTTTAAAATCCTGATTTCTGGGCCTCATTCCAGAGGCCCCCTGGATGAGGGATCCTGGAAATCAGGATTTTTAAAAAGATTCCCAGGTGATTCTAATGTGCAGCCAAGGTTGAGAACCACTGTTCTACACTATTATGAAACCAAGTAGGCCCTTGCAGACTACACAGTCTCCAAAGAAATATTACTCATTATGTATTTACAGTTATTGGATTAAAACTTTGTAATGTGCTATGTTCAATTAATAATAATACAGAGCAGGTTGAGCTATGAAATACATTGTGCTTTTTAAAAAGCTCTAATATGGGAAAAGACAAGTAGTTTGTCCTAATGAATGCATCTAATTGGTGCACTTTATTATAAAACACTGGAGCAGCATTTTTCAAGAGGCAGTTCTATTTGCAACTGGCTGTCTTCAGCATGTCAGGGTGTAATAAATGTGCTGCAGACTAGAACTGCTGATTAGCATTTCTGGAATCACAGGAAGTTAGGAAAAGCTGTTGGCCATTAAAGAAAGAGCTCTTTTAGCAGCCTTCAGAAAGGGAGCTGCAGTCCAATGACCTATGGTTATTATTCTATGTAAGTAACTTCAGGAAGATTTTCTACAATGTATTTGGTCATGTATGTGATGAAAAAGGAAGAAAAATGTGAATGAGAAAATTATGATGCATTGTTATAGGTCAATAATATTTTAGTGTTTCCCACATGGGTATGTTTGAAATGTCTAGAACAAGGGAAATATCTTCACTAATTATATGAAACTAAACTTTGCACTATTTAAAATTTATATTTCACGGCAACTCAGAATCAATAATGAATGTGAATCAGCACTAGTGAAAGAAAATGCATTAGATAAGATTTCAGAAGCATTGTTAGTGATGACAAGGCCAAACCAAAAGTCACTTATGAAATAGAGTTTGAGTAGCACATTAAAAGAAAAAAGGTCTTCACTTTTTTCTAATAGACAATATAATAAAAATGCAGCCTTAACACAAAATGTTTGAGATACTAGGTAGTTATATTTAATATTTAGAATATTAAAATAATTCTAAATATTTTAATAATCATGTTCAAGATATAAAATGTGAGCAAAGACACAAATATTATATTGTTACATATTAATTTCCACTGTTTTTGGCCTACTAGCATATTATTATTAGGAATCTCTTCTATCAACTATTTCTAAAACTAGAGTCTCATAATTTCTCTATTTCTATTCTTAATTTGAATAAAAATTTTTCACACAATTGCCCTGGCCAGTTTGGCTCAGTGGATAGAGTGTCAGCCTACTACTGAAGTGCTGAGGATTCAGTTCTGGTCAAGGGCACTTTCCGTGGTTGCAGGCTTGACCCCTGTCACTGGTCAGGCTCATGCTGGAGAGATGGATGTTTCTCTCTCTCCCCCTCCCTTCCACTTTCTCTAAAACTCAATTAAAAAATAATCTCCAGTGAGGATTGACAAACAAACTGACAAAAATTTCACACAATGTATTGAAAGGTGAAATTCCTTGAATTTTTAAGACTAAAGCAAACGTGTAAATATTTCTATGTTAAGAAATTACTTTTATTGCAGTCTTCTGAATGAACAATTATGGTAACTTAAAATGCAGTGCATCAGGTATGTGGAAAGAAAAAGTAAACTGAATTACGGATGAATAGTGTCCTATAAGAGAACAAAAATAATCCTAAATAGTTAAAAAAAAAAAAAAAGACTGAAGCATCTTCCAGGTAATTCAAAGGGACAGCACCTGGTTTGTTTGCTTTTCTTGTATTAAACAGTCAAGATCAATCTTATATATAGTGGAGTTTAGAAAGTCATTGCAAACTATTGCTCAGGGAAAAACACGGGTTCAGAGAAATCCTGAGAAGACTTCACAGTGAGAAATAAATTAGCAATCAGAACTTTGAAAGCAAGAAGGCATGTTCATATTTCATAGGAGTGTTATTCACAATAACCAAAAGTTAGAAACAACTCATGTACATCAGCACATAAATGGATAAACAACATGTGGTATAAATTTATAATAGAATATTATTTAGCTATGAAAAGTAACAAAATTTAGAGAAATGCTACAACATAGATGGACCTTAAAAACATTATTCTTAGTGAAATAAGTCAGACATAAAAGGACAAATATGGCATGATTTCACTTATAAGAAGTATTTATAATAAGCAACTTCATAGAGACAGAAAGCAAAATGGAGATTATTGGGGGCTCAGGGTGAGGAGAATGGGAAGTATTGTTAAATGAGCAGAGTTTTGTTAAGTATGCTGAAAATGTTTTAGAGATTAAGCAATGGCCATGGCTATACAAATTTTCAAATGTATTTAATGCTACTGAATTGTATACTAGTACTTTCTGATGGTTAAAATTATAAATATCATTCATTGCATGTATAGTTTACCACAAAAAATTTTAGAAATCTATAGAAATAAATGCTGGCATTTTTAGGACACTGATCAAGTTACTTATGTATGTAATTGCCTTGGTTTATTGCTACTTTAAACTGTAAACAGTCAGTAACAAATGTGCCTATTTTACATATATGTACATATGTATGTATGTATCTATACTAATAAAAGGGTAATATGCTAATAAGACTGGACATCTTTCGGACATCCTTCCGGACGTTCTTCCAGACAAAGCTACAGTGGCTGCAAGGGCTGAGTGCCGGCAGCCGCGGCAGCTGCAAGGGCCAAGGGCTGGCGGTGCGGGAGAGGTGGTGGCACTGGAGGAGAAGGCAGCGCTGTGGCCCCTTTTGCAGAGGCGGTGAGGGAGAGGCCTTGGTGTGGGCCAGCCAGTGCCAAGGCCCCTTCCATAGAGGCAGTGGGAGAGGGAGCTGTATGGTCCTGGTCCTAGTGCTGCCCCTTCCGCAGAGGCAGTCACAGAGGCAGCGGTGCAGGCTGGTCCCAGCGCCACACCTCCACAGAGGCTAGAAGGGGTGCGGCCTGCTGTGCCTCAACCTTCCACTGCCCCTCCCACAGCCAGCCTAGCCTCAGATTGCCACCCACCCACCAGTGGGCTGGGGGGCAGGGCCAGGGCTAAGAAGTGAGGGCCGAGGGTCAGTAGCCCTAGTGGTGGCTGCAAGGGCCAAGGGCGGGCAGCTGCAGTGGCCAGCAGTGGCAGCAGCAGCGGGGTGATGGGGGCGGCACCTCCCCCTGATTGGCTTGGTTGCCTCCTGCAGAGGAAGACATCCCCTGAGGGCTCCTGGACTGAGAGAGGGGGCAGGCCGGGCTGAGGAGCAAAACCCCCCCCCACCCCCCGTGCACAATTTTTTGTGCACTGGGCCTCTAGTGTTTACATTAAATTTTATCACCAAACAATGATAAAGTACTTACTTTAGGGTAATGTAACTCAAGTAACTGAAATTATAAAAATCATTCAATAATTTTTTTTTTTTACTTGTGTAGGTCATTTCATAAATCCACTTGAGACAAATGAAAGCTGGGTCTTTTCAGAATAATGGTCCCCCCACACTCGACCTTCACTATTCCAAGCATATTTCTGTGGATTACCTATCCCGAGGTTTAGCCATGCACCCTAATTTTAGAATATTTGTAATAAATAAAAGTTGGATCTCTTCTTCATAAAACATTGTCTATCACTTCTAAACACAGACACACAGTCACACAGTGTTGTAAGGAGCTATTTTGATTTTGAATCTTCTGTATGTCCTATCCATGGAATACGGTTCAGGAACTTTTAAGTGATCCTCTCACAAAAACATGAGGCTCTGATAAAGACATATGATACTTAAAAGTCACTCAATCCCCAGGACAGAAAGTAGCTGTATACTACTTCCTCATCTGCTGAAAGTGTGGTACACAATGACACATTCCAACACTTTGAGAGCGAAACTCTATTTGGTTCTACCGTACGTTCACTTACTGTCATTTTCTATTTAAAAGGAATAACACGGGAAAGAGGATAGGTTATTTTACGGGGATTTTACTGGATTTTGAACTTTTCTCGAAGGAAAAATACTGATGTTACATCACGTATTTTAAAATAATATACTTGCATAGCCTATGTCATTCAAATTCTCACCACCTCTTACATAATAATCATTAAAATTTGTCATTTTAATATTCATTCTAAACACATTGTATGGTTCTTGCATAACTTCTTAAATAGAATTATCCATAATTATCGTACAATAACTCTCACTCTATTCTTCACAGATGTCAGTCAGATTTATCAAGTGTAACCTTAATATCATCTAAACTTTATTGCCATAACTGCAAATATCTAGGGATGTCTCACAGTACAAAGTCATTAACACTAACTGCTCATGAAATTCAGTGCCTTATAGAACCTAATGGACTTGCAAACATTTCTCAGGAGCTAAAAAGCTGCGCCCACCAATGTGTTTCATGTTCACTTGCTTGTTTCTCATACACACTTATTTATTTTATCACCAAGGTTGCAAACATAGTGCTGCTCAGTTATTTACTCGTCATAAACCATCTACTCACTCTTATGAATATCAAATCCTAATAGAAACTATAATACATGAATGCTTATAATAGACTTATTAAAAAAGGTCGTTACATTCTTATTATTGTTCAATATTGACATCAACAAAGTGAATGACAATAAAATGATTATGCTTCAGAATATCTAATAAAAAGGCACAAAAGAACATAATAAAATGTTATTATGCACCATAAGGAAAATAAATATTTTTAGGAATGAAACAGTTGAACCATTAAAAATGTTGTGAAAGGGATTTTAAAGTCTTTTGTGGCCAAAATATATTATCAGATAAAACCATGACATAAAAGTTACATTGACAATAAAATTGGCTCATTTCAAAACTTGAAACCATATAAAAGTTCAGATAACTGTAGAAAAATATATTTAAATTTCTATCAGACACATACAAATGGATATTGTTATTTTTTCTCAAACCAAAAATACTGCATTTAATGATTCTGTTGCTGAAATAGTATTGAGACAAATGTGAATTGTTTAGATGTGTAAAAAATTCACAATTATAAAACTTGGAAGAAAACTATTAATGATAATACAGGGTGAGGGAAAAACAGTTGTTTGTATGAAAAATAATACAATAACAATTAATAGTAACACAAGAATAAACTGTGTTTTATGTACTCACAACTATAAACCTGCTTTTGCCTCACCCTGTGTGTCAATAGGAAATGGAGACCTTATATATGTTAGCCATTTATCATGAGTGGTAATTGAAAAGGAGGATCAATGGCAGTCTAAAGGAATGCCAGACAGTCTAGACAAGCTGACACCTAAAACCTGCCATCAAATGTATATAATATAAAGTGGGATGATGTGGAGTCACTAAGCGAGGTACAACAGAAAGAATCAGAAATACAAAATTCATATAATGTGATGCCAGTCTTAATATAAACCACTTTGTAAATCCTATGTAGAAGAGAAAAATGACTTTTCCTTTAGCCTTCTGATTTTTTAGCTGAGACATTGTAAGATAAATTAATGAGAGAAAGAAAAACAGAAGTTTAACATGTGTACCTCATGTGTACATAGGAAATACCTAAGTAAAAATGAGTAACTCCCAAAGCTGACTTAGAATTCTGAATCAAATACCATCTTAATAGGAAAAGGGTATGTAGGCCTCTTAGGGGAGAGAAAATTATTTTTAGGAAAAATGAATGGGCCCTGAGAAGAGTAGACGGAAGGCATAACAACTGGTGACAGAATATTTCTGTGTGTGACCTGGGACTTCCAATCTCCTCTCCTGTGATAGGAGGGAATCTTCCCTGGTTGATGGCTTTCCCAGAGAGGGAGTCTTTGATAGCTGCGTTCCTTTTGCAGGATTTGTCTTTAGGCACATGAAGGGGAGTTCAGATAAACAGAGACACAGTCAAATTTTCAAGAGTTTATTTGAGCAGGTATTATGGACTCCAGTTGGGCAGTGCCTAAGTGAAAGTGGTTAGGATCTCTCTGCCACAGGAGCTCAGGGAATGGCTTTGACAGAGCAGACACAGAAGCAAAGCAAAATGGCCTGGTTGGCTATAGCTGAGGTGGTTGCCTTATTTGGTAAAGCCTAGAAGTCTGTCTGTGATGGGTTGTTCTTAGGAATTTATTTCTTAACCTTGTGGTATTTACAGGAATTTATTCTGGTTTAGGTTTCTGTTTGCTCACCATGTTGGCTGCCAGGACAATAGAGCCACCTCACTGTAATGTCATCCTAGTTCAATCATTTTAACAAGAGGAAACACCTTTGTGTTTACTGGTTGCAAGTGCCCACAACTCAAAACACTCACCAAAGCAGCATGTTTGGGGGTAGCATATTCTTTTATCCTTTACCCTAAAAAGAAATCCCAGAATTATGCCACAAATAATTCACTCTTTGCTAGTAAGCTCCTTGTCCCACCCCTTCTGCCTAAGAAAGTATTTCCTTTTGTGTAGTTCTTTGGAGCAACTTTCTACTTGCTAGATAGGATGCTGCTTAATTCTTGAATCATTGAGTAAAGCCAGTAAGACCATTCAACTTTAGATGAGTCCAGCCGGTATTGCTCAGTGGTTGAGCATCAACCTATGAACCAGGAGGTCATGGTTCAATTCCCAGTGAAGGCACATGCCTGGGTTGCAAGCTTGACCACCAGTGGGGAGCATGCAGGAGGCACCCAATCAACGACTCTCTCTCATCAGATAGTTCTATCTCTCTCTCCCTCTTCATTCCTCTCTGAAATCAATAAAAATATACTAGTATTTTAAATAATTTTAGATGAATTTTGTTTTCTAACAACTTAAAAGGACACTTGGTTAAAAGTCTAAAGGTATATATATATATATTATGCAAATGAGGTTCAGACTCCATAACGGACACAACCAGCTCAGTAGGAGGGGCCAGGATGGCCCCGAGCTTGAGAGAACAACATGCAGGTGCGGCCCTGAGCCCGAGAGATCAACACAACGGGTAGCCTGTTCTGAGCCTCCACAGCACGGCTAGGGGCAGGCCCCCAGCGAACACACACACACACACACACACACACACACTCACACACGGGACACAGGACGCCTGCTCTAAGCCTCCTCGTCCAGACTGCTGTCGTCAGTAGGACATCCCCTGAGGGCTCCTGGACTGTGGGAGGGGGCAGGCTGGGCTGATGGACCCCCATTCCCAGTGCACAAATTTCGTGCCCCAAGCCTCTAGTATATTATAATAGATTTGTATTGTGAGTCCAAGATAGGGTTTTAATCTGTTCAAGTAATATTTGTTCTGAAAAAGTTTTGTTGGGAAAAAAACCTAAGATCAGTTTGGCAGTCCAGCATAATATATCTTATGGATCAGCAAGGTAATATTGTCAAAGGTTTTGAGAAGTCCTGATATAAATACATTTAACTTCATTGGGCTACCAGTTCCCATTTTACCCTTTCATTACAACAACTACTTATATTTTATATGCTATTTATATTTTACATGATATACTTATTTTACTTTTTTAATATCACTGAGTCACTGTTTGGGGGGAATGTCTATTAGACACAGCATGTCACTGACTTTTTAAAACCAACTTTCACTGATTATAAGAGAGACTAACCTACTTGAATTTATTATCACAATAAAACTATTGAACTTACTGGAAATTAATTTTGCCATCTTGCTTTATTCATTTTGGACAACATGCGTTTTTGTATAAGAATCATCTGTAGAACACTTTAAAATTTATATTCTTTGACTCTACCCTTATTTTGATTCAACATAATTTGGGGCCAAATTTTTAAATCTATACTTTTGAAAACTCTTCATGTAACCCTGATATGTAGCTATATTTAGGAACTATTTCTTCTTTCTGACTTAGTGGGCTCCTATATGTAACCCCACAATCCTTTGTAAGAATGTACACAGAATTTGTTATTTAGAAATCACAAAAACCATTGTTAAAAATTAACTATGCATTTATAATACCTTAGGTTTGGTAAAATATTTGGAAGGATAAAAAGAAATCATTCATTATCAAAATTAAAATTTCACTTTTGGAAGATAGTTTTTAATTTAATATGCTTAACATGGTTAATATTAATAATTAAATATTTGATTGACTACCAAAGTTAGAAGATAATGAAAAATGGAATTGAATTTTCATCTCACATCGCTCATAAAAAATCTCAACCTGAGTTGTCTTCACTACTCCTCATAATAAGTACACACTTAGTATTTAATTTAAGAGAAACTTTATAGATAAAAATAAAATAGTTTTCAACTCTCTTAGAAATAAGATCTTTTAAATTACCTCCTACTATCTTATAAAATGAGCCAATGTTGGACTTTCCTGCAACATATTCTCATAGTAATTCAAGCTTGTTTGATTTAAAATTCAAATTAGTCTTGAAGAGAATTATTATTTGATAATTGTTATAAAATAATTTCATTCACCTCACCACCACCTCTCAGATTCAACTATTTGAATTACCTCAGACCTCATGTAAATTTGTTTATAGATAAATCCATGTGTAGAATAGTTAATTTTAAAAAATAAGGAGACTCTGTGAATTGGCCTATAACTTTTGTGAGCTAGGCCTTCATCAGAAATGCAATTTTGAATAAGATTTTGGCCCATACAAATAAATTCTATTCAAATCAAACATAGTCAAAATTTTGTATAACATAACCTTCAACTCAAGAAGGTAATCTGGATTTATGGGTAGCAAATATATGTAAAATGCAAAAGGATTTCCCATTGAACAGGCAGGAAAGATATCTACTTTCAATTCACTGGAAAAAAATATTTTCCATTAGAAGATCCCAATTTTAGTCAGTTTCATATATATTGAATATTTTTTTCTGCCTCAAAATTTTAATATAGTTAACATTACCACATTGTTTAGAGTATGGGTTATATTGATGACTTAACAAAGGGTTTGAAGTTTGAACAATTGGATTAAATTTCAATTATACCACATGTTAGTCATATAATCCTGCAAAAAATAAATTAAAGATAAGCTTTGAAAAGTGCTCAACAGCTTAATATAGACAGATGCTCAGTAAAAAGGGTGTGGTGTTACTTTTTAAAAACATATTTAAAATTAACAAAGCTGTCTCATTAAATAATAAAATAAAATTTAAAAAGAAAAATAAAAACTCACGTGATTATTTATTCCAAGTAATTTCAAGTTTGACCTTTTTATTTTTTCCATTTAGAATAAGACCTAGGTGCAGATATTCACTTTCAAACTAAATAATGTTAAAAGAGAAAATATTGCTGGAAGCCGGTCCATCCTTGCTGCTTGACACAGTCGCTGCAGGGAAGAAACATCTCCACAGCATATGTTTCAAGGGACCTGGCATATATGGCATACTGTTCTTAATATGTTTGCTCCCCTTCTTAGCGCTATGTGCTATGTGTTTTAACCAAGGTCACCTCTCCGAGAAAGGTTGTTTCCCCAGGTGGGGATTTTTCCCTGGAGTTAGGGATTAACAGGACTAAGAAAGGGAATAAATCAGTAAAACCCCTTAACTAAGTGCCAGGCGGGTAGTTAATCACTTTATCTACGAACAATCATGCTTAAACTACATAATCTTTACTTAGGATAATCTCCTTCAGTTACTTCCTTGTAGTTTAACAGAACAATAGAGTATTGACCTTGGAATGGAGATAACAGACGCCCTAACCTTTGGAATAGAATGGATAGGATTAAAATCAACTGGTATAAATACAGATGTAACAGGACAATAAAAAAAGAACCTCGCTATGCTGATCAACTGAACGCTGTCTCCGTGTCATTCCTTTTTTTCCCACTCGGTCCACACCTTTGGGAACCCCTGGACCCCAACAAAATATTATGTTACATTTTTATAAGTAGTAAAAATGAGAACATGTGTAAACTGTGATCAATTTTTTAGTATTTGATTAACTATTTTAATAATATTTTATGCACTCAAACTCAGAAGACAGCATAAGAATTAATTACTAGTTTAAGGCACCTATGGGTTTTAATGCTGAATTTGGGAAATTCTATCTTGGCATCTAGTTCTTCCTCATATAAACAGAGGTAATAAATCAAAGTCTGTTTGCTTATTTCAGGTGCAAGGTGAAAGGAGAAAATAGAATGATGTATAAGAAGATTACTTGTGCCCTAGCCAGTTTGGCTTAGTGGATAGAGTAGAGGTCCGAGGACTAAAGGGTCCTGGGTTCGATTCTGGTCAAGGGCATGTACCTTGGTTGCAGGGTCCCCAGCCCTGGTTGGGGTGCCTACAGGAGGCAACCAATCAATGTGTGTCTCTCAGATCAGTGTTTCTCTCTGTCTCTCCCTCTCCCTTCTACTTTCTCTAAAAATCAATGGAAAAATATCCATTGGGTGAGGATTATTTTTAAAAAAGTAAGATTACTTGTAAATGTAATAATATATAACTAGTGACTCTTTTAACCAATTTATATGATCAATCTGAGGAGTAATAGTAAGATTCCAGAAAAAGATTATTTTTAAATGCTTGGACTTGAAGGAAGAAAATTGCTGATTGCTAATTTACTCAAATTTCTTATTAGTCTATATAGGCTATGTTTTAAATGTAAGCCTCTTTTAAATGGAGTTAACTCCATTTGAAAGAATTGTAAGCAAACATTTAAAGGATTATAATAAATTTCATTTTAAATAAGAACTTATTATAGTGTATCTCCAAAGAGTTGGATGTTCAGCATTTAAAATATTGAGTATTTTATGTGTGTATTTATTTTTATTTTTTGATTTGAGAGAGAGACATCAATTTGTCGATCCACTTTATGTATTCAAGGATTGACTATTGTATGTACCCTGACCAGATATTGAACCCCAAACCTTGGAGTATTAGGACAGTGTTCTAACCTACTGAGCAACCCTGGTAGGGCAAAGTATTTTTTTGTTTTAATTAACAAAAGAAATGAAATACATTAAAATATTTGGCAATCTTTTAGTAGTCTGGTATTTTGAAGTAGAATAGAACTGAAATTTAATTTAAACATTAGAATATGATGGCATTAAGCATTATTAACTTTAATAAATTAATAATTATAGAAAGGACATGTTTTGAAAGGGACTTTATTAATTTCAATTTTACAAAATTTATTTTCTAAGTTTATGAATAATTCATTTATGCAAACTAAATGCATATATGAGACAAAGATTTTTTTTCATTTAATTATAAGATTGGGGAATGATAATGTTCTGGTATTCATTGTTTTAACATTTTACTTTCTAGACATCTTGAAATACTTTCCTTCAAATTATAATTCAAACCTCAATAAGCTTTGGGTTATATTTTTGTATTATAACTATCTAAAATTTGATGATTTATGTGGAAGACACTAATTCTTCCTAAAGAAAATAAATGGACCTTCAGCATAATGAAGTCACAATTCTAGTATTGGGATTTCTATTATTTTTCACTCATAAATGAAATGCTAAATCATTTAGAATGTTTTAATTTTAACTTGTCATTGATTAGTTTCTGAGTTCAAAGACAGATTTGACTTAAGCAGCCAACTTGCTGAGTGTACTGACAAATTTGGCTTTGAGGTTAAATATTTAATAAGAACTCCATAAAGATCCATTCTTCAAATGAAAAGTCTTACTGGAGATAACAGCTTTCATGCCACTGTAGAGATAATTTAGGATTTGATGAAATTGTGGTTAAAGTTTGTTTTTGGGTAGCCTGTATGTTCACATCATCTTGCTGTAAATCACTAAAGAAAATATTTGAAAATACAAAACACCTAGAATAATGAATCAACAATTCTTTGTACATTTTATTGAGATGGAAAAAATTAATAAATAGTACACCATTATTATATTTAAAAATTAATTTGTAAGGACAATATTTGCTTAATATTATGTGTTTGTCTCCTTATTGGATGAATAAACATTCAGGCCTCTCACCTTCCAGTTCCCATAATTGCCCCTTTCCAGGAAATTTGGTAAAGAAATAAAAGGGGGGGGACCTAATATGAATATATTTGACACCCAATAATGATTTCATAGTGAAATTTTAAAGAACATAGAGTCAGATTTTTTTTCATTTCTACATTTAAATTGAAGGTAGAGATTTTTTTAAATGTATATACATCTTTTTATTTGTATTACTTACGGAGTACCATTGGAGAGCATTGAGAAGAATGACATACTCTGAATAATGTCAGCATCCCTGTGACTGATTGCATTGAATAGATCAAACATGAATTAAGAAATTAAGGAAGACAACTTCTGAGATTTGCAACAATCTCAGTGAAAGAAATGGCTTGGACAATGTGTCTAGAGATGGTAAGTCTTGAGATAAGATTGCAAAATTTTTGGATGCAGGGAAAAGATGAAAGGTGAAAGAAATGACAATTGGCAAAATAAAGGAAACATTGACTAAGATGATGAAAGGAGGAGATTGTTTTGTTTGTTTGAAAAGGGAGAAATCAGGGGTTTTGGTTTTTGACAAGTTTTCATATACCTATTAGAGAACCAAGTAAGAGGTTCAGCTAAATATGTAAATTTAGGGATCAACAGCCTGCAGATGGTATTTGTATCCAGGACACTGGAAATGATGATCAAGACAGAGACTATATATTGGAAAGGCGTGTATGTGGTCCAAGATCTGAGGTCTTAGTCATACTAATGCTAAAATGTGGGAGCTGGGGAGAAAAATGTCCTAAGACCCTGAGATACAGCAGCCAATGATGCACTAGAAACATTTTTTAAGTGAAGTGAAGAAATTTTCAAGGAAAGAAAAGAGACACCATTGTGTCAAATGCTGCTAACAGGTCAAGGAAGATGAGATCTGAGATTGGATTTACTAGTAGCAGGGAGGTAATTGGCAAACTTGACAATGGAGGTATTAGAGGATTTGTGGCAAGAGCCCAGCTGAAATACTTTCAAAAGAAAATAGGAGAGAAATTTGAGACAGTGAGGGGTGGGGTGGGGCGGGGGTTGGGGGGAAGCTTTCAAACAGTTTAGCTGTAAAGGAAAGGAGAGAAATGCACTGATAGCAGATAGGTAAAGAGGATCAAGAGATGCTTGTTTGTTTGTTTTAAAAAGATATATATTTTATTGATGTTTTACAGAGAAGAAGGGAGAGGGATAGAGAGTTAGAAACATCAATGAGAGAGAAACATCCATCAGCTGCCTCCTGCACGCCCCCTACTGGGGATGTGCCCGCAACCAAGGTACATGCCCTTGACCAGAATCGAACCCGGGATCCTTCAGTCCGCAGGCTGACGCTCTATCCACTGAGCCAAACCGGCTAGGGCAAGAGATGCTTGTTTTAAGGTGCGGAAATGAGGCCATGTTTGCATGCTAACGGTTAAGTCTGAGTGGAGGGAATCTTTGTTAAGTTCATAAGGTCCACAGCTTCCTGGCAGGGGACCTTCTGCTTCTGGCCCAGCTTGAACAACAGGTGTCTCAGTGGCGTGGCCACCTGCCCTACACTAGCACCGTGAGTGGCCTATGCTTTGTTGCCACAGGCCTCTTCCTAAGCCTCCTCAGGTCAGCTAGCTCAGCTGGGAGCCAGGACTTGGAAGTGAGTGAGACAGAGGGATAAAATGGATGAATCCTCCTCTTATTCTAGGAATGACGATTCTGGGTTGTATTTCACACAGTTCCTCTGCTGTCCCCGGGGAGAATGAACCCAGCCAGTTCAGAGCAGTTCAGTCATAACCCCTCAGTACCCGGCTTCTCCATCCCTGGCTCCCTTTCTCCCTGCTCTCTGATAGTATTTGCACCCAGTCCTCCCTCCTGGCCCTGATTTTGTGAAGCAACCAAATTAGACAATGTCTAAGGACTTCAGTTGCCGGGGAGAATGAACCCAGCCAGTCCAGAGCAGTTCAGTCATAACCCCTCAGTACCCGGCTTCTCCATCCCTGGCTCCCTTTCTCCCTGCTCTCTGATAGAAAGTATCTGCACCCAGTCTTCCCTCCTGGCCCTGATTTTGTGAAGCAACCAAATTAGACAATGTCTAAGGACTTCAGTTGTAACCTGTTTTCAAAGGCAAAAACAGAGCCAGCATTTAAAACAGTGCGGGAATAGCTAAAAATTGTGGTCTGCCATTATTAAGTATGTAGTTACTAAAATATACTTGAAGAAAATATAAAATGCCCATAAAAGCTAAATCTGCGGTGTATGTATGGCTGGGTTTTATTATACGATCTTCTCTTATTAAGACAATTTAAAGTAATTTATGCTATTTTTATTAACATAGAAATACAATAAATGTTAATTATAGAGATAAATACTATCAACAAAGCATAGAATACAGGGATAAAGTCCATGTATCCTTTTCCTTACCTGCAGGCAAAATGCACAAATAATTGGGTTTTAACTAGTTCCAAAGCTGTAGTGAAAAGAATAAATATAGCAAGCAATGTACAAAAAAAAAAAAAGAAGAAAAAGAAAACTAAAGGAATAGCATCTTCTTAACATTTCTACTTATTTTTATTTACACAATTGTTTATGTAATGTGTAGGAGTCAAAATGAAATACATTACTTGAAAGTAAATGGCACACATTTATAAAAGTAGATAGTAAGACTGTCTTCCTTTTCATGAGACATTCATGCTTAAAGACTTTTATGTGCTTTAGTTCATTCGACAGACATCTGCTGCCTGTCCATTTAATCACTCTGATGTCTTTATACTCCCACCCCCCGCCCTTAGTTGTTGACTAATTTAGAATCCATCCATGGATCTAAATCATTTACACTGTTTCTCTCCATGTTTATTATTTAGTTCTCATCTATGCCGTACATCAACATTCATGTTTTTATGAGGGTTTTAGTGCATTACTTGAATGATGATATGTTAATAAAAATCATCATATTCTAGTTTATTATTTAAATGGGTAATCTCTAACCTACATGTTGCCAGATAAATCTTTATAGTCTATTATGTTAATAGCTCAAGGATATAAAATAATGAACTATAGCCCAGCTTAAACTAATAATAGACCACAGAAAGATATTTACCCATCTTTTTCAGTCACTAACAGGAATATTCTGATATTATGTGTATTCATAAAATCTTAGTATTGAGTGTATTTTTGAGATTTAGTTTATTATATATTTAAAACCACAATGGCACCTTTGTAAAATCCATAATGATTCCATGAATATTTGGAATTTTTATGACATTACTAGAGGCCCAGTACACGAATTCGTGCATGGGTGGGTCCTTTAAGGTGGCCTGCGGGGATCAGGCCCCAGCCTCTGCCCCCAACCTTGCAGCCCTGCAGGTAATTATCTATAATTACCATAGTAACCCTGCCTTGGTATGGCACTGCCCCCTCACCTGCTCCACCATCCCACCCGCAGGACGGTCAATTGGGGCCTATCAGGGCTGGCAGCACCTCTACTGCCACCCGCTGCCGCCAGCACCACGTCGCCAATGCTCACCATGTTTTACACTGCCCGCTGATGGTCAGTGCACATCATAGCGGGTGGTCTAACTCTTGGTTGAACTCCTGGTCAGACAATTTGCATATTAGGCTTTTATTATATAGGATATGAACTTGGGCCACAGTTTTAAATAGAATGGGGAAGGTATCCTTCATTGAGAGTGAATATTGAGGAAAACCCTAGCAGAGGGGAGGAGCGAGTGATGGGGAAGAATGTTTCAAAGGGAAGAGAGTTGAAAGCCTTGAGGTGGGGCATGTAATGATCTGGTGTCTGAGGACCACAATGCAGTGTGTGACTTTGGAGCAGTCATCTAGGGAGAGGGGGAGGACTTTGAAGAAAGAATGACAGATTGTATAGGATTCTGTAGACCACTGCAAGGCATGGCCTGAACTGGACCCTCCGTTAGTACTTTAGCAGCAGTCCTTAAAGCCACAAGATCGTCCTCTGCATTTCCGACATAGGGGCGTGAAGTCTCTGTCAGTGAGGCAGAATATTCTTCAGGAAGACTCAGGTCTCTCCACTGAACTGCCTGAACCAAGCAACCATGATCATATCATCATGGACATCCCCGAAGATTATCAGTATCGATAATTACTCTAAGTCTCTTGAGCCAAACCACTCATCAGCATATAGAAATTGGGCTTGTCTCACAATCTAGACATATTAAGCATTATCCAATGTAATGTATTTATACAATTACAACTCATTTTCATTTACTAGAGTCGAGATAGGACTTTTATTAAAACTATTAACTTTGACAATAACAATCTAAAAGCTAGTACAAATTGTAAATTTGCTAAAGCATGTTCGCTCATTGCAGATCCCAGCAGGAGATTCACATTTGGCATGTGGTATTAAAAACAGGGAGGCGGAGGCTGATGCTGCAAATGTGGCGGATTATTTCCCTTGTTGTTAATAATCATTATTCAATATTTATTTTAATATTTGTAAATATAATAAAGCTCACATAAACAATAGCTACTATGTAGCATCTGTTAGATGCAATGCATGTGCAAAACATTTTACATTTGTCTCATTTTTTAATCAGAATAGCAAATAGATTTCAAAATAAACTTTTTATAAAAGAACGATTTTGGATTTACAGAAAACAAATTCAAAACTAGAGAATTCTCATTTGTCTAGCACTCAGTTAATCAGACTATTAATATCTTATATTAATTATGGTACATTTGTTATAATTAATGAACTAGTATTGATACATTATCTTAACTAAAGTCTATATTTCATTTAGATTTTCCTAGTTGTACTTACTGTACATAATCCCATTCCAATCATAAAAAAGAAATCTGACAAATCCCAAGAGAGGTAATCTAATACATATGTAGTAATTTTATGAAAAGTTTTTAGCACTGTCATAACTCAAATTACTTATAATTTGCTTTAATTCCCTTTTTTTGCCAAGTTTCATTATCCATTATGAAGTATTCTGACATCTATGCTTTAGTTCTAAGCATATTATCATAAGCTACTAAATTTCTGTTTTAAAAGATTCTATTACTTTTTGTTTGGACCTTGAAAATTATTTCCCAACTAATTTCCTGTTTATATGTTACATACCAACTGATATCAGACATATATTCCTAAAATATAATAATAATCATACCAAACCATCATGGAAAAATAATCACTGCTTTTTCATTAAAAACCAAATAAAATTCTAATCCCATTCAAGGTTGTATACAGAATTTGTAGTACTGTCTTACCTGCCTACATTCTCTTTCCCAGTTTTCAAATTTAAGAAAATAAAATTTCTTTGTATACACCATGTTTTCTTATTAATGTACCCTTTTTATATTGTCCCCCCCATCAAAGATATTTGATTGCCCACAGCCAAATGTCTAATTCATCCTCATCCTTTCCAGACAAGAACAAATGTTTACTGATAAAACCTCTCCTAATCTTTTTATTTAAACGTAATCTCTTTTTTTCTTTGAACTCCTGACAGTTGAGGGTTTCCTCTTTTACCCACCATTCTTTATCTTATTCTCAAATTTAAGATTATCAAAAGCTGGATACACATCTTAGCGCTTTTAAAATCCTCTCAGTACCTAACATTACACTGACCATATTTAGTTAATATTTATCATGGGTTCATGTGGCATAAGTCAAGAATAATAGAGTTATGTTTAATCTTTGGCCAAATTGACAAAATGTACAATATTTTTACAGTTAAATCTAATTACACAATACTAGTAATTTAGTCAGTATTACCTCCATATCCATCTTCAACAAATGAATTTATGGAGCCTTTCTAACTCAGACTAATTTATAAAACCAGATATTATTTTAGAATTCTCTATTTCTTCCCATTGTTTCATTTTTTTATTATCTATCACACTTGTTCTTTTCTAAGTTTATAATCATAACATTGACTTGTATATGAATGCTGCACTCAACCTTACAATCACTCATTTTCAAGTGAAAGGATAAGAGGAATCTTTCTAAGAAACCAAAGTTAAAGAAATCTTTAAATCTGAGGAACTTATAAAATAGAAATGATAGTTTTCTGTATAATCCATCCTCTAAATTAGCCAATGGAATTTTTAAGCATTAGGAAAAGTTTTAGTTTCCTGCTAAGAAAAGATATAAAAACTAATAAATAAGTTAGAGCATCAGTGGGATGAAGAGACAATTGCAAAGCTAGCACCAAAATGGATAAACTAAATATTAAAATGCCTTCTCAAAAATAACAGAGATTAATATTATCATTAGGAGAATACATATAGTTATTGCTGATTCTTTGCAAAATTGGCCAACATTTTCCAATATTTACTTGTCCAAAGAGATAAGTATTTTTTTAGGAGCATATTTCTTAGCAATGACTCCTTTTTTATTTTGGAGCATATTAATCACTAATTATCTTGGAGGACATTTTTGATAGAACATGCTGGAAAAACACATATGCAACAATATTTGCATTGAACACCTAATCTGTGTCTGGTGCTATTCTACACACTGTGCATACATTGTTAAGTCACTGCTGTCCTTCATTTGTTAATATCCTAATGTAATGGACAGAAAATAAACAAGTTAATGCATAGCTTTTAAAATGACCTTATGTAGTAAGCTATACTAATAAAAGGGTAATATGCTAATTAGACCAGGAGACCTTCTGGGATGTCCTTCTGGACAAAGCCATGGTGGTGGGACCAAGGCAGAGGGGGTTAGGGGCGATCAGGCCGGCAGGGGGTGCAATTGGGGGTGGGGGGCAGTTGGGGGTGAGCAGGCCAGCAGGCAAAGTGGTTAGGGGTGATTAAACAGGCAGGCAGGTGAGCGGTTAGGAGCCAGCGGTCCTGGATTGTGATAGGGATGTCCCAGATTGGAGAGAGTGTAGGCAGGGCTGGGGGACAACCCCCCCCCCCCCCCCCCCCCCATGCACCGGGCCACTAGTAATTCTTATAAAGCTGGATAAATTAAGGTAATATGTGAGGGTGTGGCTTAAGTGGGGAAGGCTGTGTGCGCATGTGTTCTTAGGAAGGACATGAAAGGCTGCTTCTCTCAGAGCTAATGTCTGACATAGGAATTTAACTTTGTAGCCATTATATTTTGCCATAAGATTCACATATCTTTGTCTTTTATGGCTGCTAGCAATTAGGGTTAATGTTAGCAACTTCTATCTGAGAGACCCAGGAGCACTCTCCCAATTTCTCCCAACAAGGAGTCAATCTGCTTGTCTTTTTCAATTCTCCCATTAAGAGCTGTATATTTTACTTCCTTTCTCCAAAGACTCATCTCCTGCAGGGGAAAACATGTAGTTATTTCTGTGGCCGTGAACTTGGGCTCCTATGTATGGTAACCTTCATTCAGTAACTTGAATAGAACCTCTGCTACTGGCTTGTCTGGTGAAGGCATTCTTGATCATTCCAAGCTGACTTTCAGTTTATGTACCCATCCTTATTAACTACCCTCGTTAAGGAAAAGGAAGTGCTAACACACACAAGTGTAATCTCTGCCAGAATATTCCCTCTGGTAATTTTCTCACAGTGCTCCTCTGCCAAGTGCTGGGCAAATTTATTTGGCACCAATTATAAGATATCCTGGTTTCAAAAAAATAAAAAGTGAGAAATATGCTACTGAGATATTGGCAACATATTATATAGTCACAACTTGCACATTATATCCTCAAAATGAATTTCAAGCTGTGGAATTATGCCATAAAAAAATTGAATGAGGAAGAATAAGAGGTAAATTGTAATCTTGATTAGCATATTCAACTCTTCTCGCTCCTTCAGGGAAAGTGGCGCTGCTATCTACCCATCTATTCAAGCCAGGAAACGAGGTATCATCAAACTTCTGCTCCCTCCTATTTCTTATCTCCCACATCGAATCCATCACCAGATTGTGTCAGGTCTGTCTCCTAGATATGATTCACGTCGCTCCATTTCTGTTGCATTTCCACTGGTATCCTTTAGTCTGTGGCACCAGCCGTTCTGGCTGGAACCGTACTAATAGTCTCCATCTAGTGTCTCTGCCTCCAGTGGTATTTGCAAATTGAATCCATTTTCCACACTGTAGCCAAAATGTCCTTTTTCAAGTATAAATCTGATCATGTCACATTTCTGGTAAACTATATTATTAGCTCCCCAGTGTTCCCAGAATGAAATTCTACAGGCTTACTAAGCTTTTCCTGATGTGGGCCCTATTTACCTTCCCAGCTCTACTCTTTCCAAAGCCAATGATACTGTGAACTGAACTGGTCTCCAGGTAGTTACATGCTGTTGTTCCCTCCGAATGGAATGCTCTCTGCTTTCTCTCTATTAAGCCTCATCTGCTCTTTTTAACCCTCAACTCAGATGCCATTGCTTCAGGAAAGTTTTTCCTCACCCTCCTGAATCTGTTCCTATATATGTCCCTAAGGTAACATTCACTATTCTGTACTGGGATTGATGGTTTTACAAACCTATTTTTATGTGTAGGCACTCTGGTGTCTCAGAAGACCTTGAAACGACTTATCTTGTACAATCCCTAATCTGTTTAAAATACTCTGCATTTCAATGTCATTAGATGGGGGCATGTAATCCTCCATTTTCAAGTTTTCATCAATGCCATTCTTCTGTACCTGCTTCTAAGAAATCTTGCATCTCTTCTTGAAAAGTTAATTTTGTGACTCCTATCTTCTCATATTGATTCTATGATACCTTCCACTCTTTAGAGCTGTTTACCTATAATATGCATTATGCCTGAGTGTGGCTCAGAAACATTTACTAAGTAAATGAATTCTATCATCAGTGTAAATTATACATAACTTATTAGTATTATCTGTAGTTTATTGCCACCTAAATAAACCTATGTAGAACTGTTTAAATTTTTATTGGGAATATAAAGTGAATTTCTTAACCATTAATTAGAAGTTACATTACTGTCCACAACAATGACAGGCTTTATGTTATTATGGGTAAAATATTAATGGGAATCTCAAAGTTTATAAATATGCTTGTGTGGAGTTTGAAAATATAGAGTAATAAAAACATTTTCCCCCTGAAATTGGCTTACCAATTTCCATATTCTTTATACTAAAAAAATAAATAATATTTCTTAAAATATAGTTTGTGGCCAACCATATTTCTGGTTATAAAAATGAGCTGCAATGACACTGGATCAAATTAGCTTAAATTAAAAATGATGTTTACTTTTCAGAAGAGTATTCTCTATTAAAGGTTGGAATTTCAATGATTTACATAAATTAAACTAAAATAGCATGAACAATGCATTTTATATGCTTTAAGCAGTTTCTTACAAAATATATGTGATTAATAAGTATAACCTTTAAAAATATAACCTCCAGCTTTTTGTCCACTCTATCGGATTGAATAGTGTTCTGCAAAAACTCATGTCCACCTGATATCTTAGAATGTGTCTTTATTTGGAAACAGCATCTTTAAAGATGTAATGTTTTAAGGATTTCAAGACAAAGTTGTCCTAAATTTAAGGAGGACCCTAAGTCCAATGAGTGATGTCCTTACACTAAGAAGACAGACACAGAGAGACAGAGGAAAAAAAGCCATGGGAAGGTGGGGGCAGAGATTCATAAAGCTAAGGAATTCTAGGAGCTACCAGGAGCTAGAAGAGTCAAGGAAATTCTCCCCTAAATTTTTGGAAGGGGTGTGACTGCTAACACCTTGATTTTGTACTTCTGGCTTCCAGAACTATAAGAGAATAAATTTCTGTCCCTTGCAACCAACTAGAAAGTGGTAATTTGTTTCATCAGCCCTAGGACACTCATACACATATTTAACACATAATCCTCTGAGGATATGTTTTTGTCTACCTTCATTTTCCCATAATTTTGATTCTTTTTATTGAAAAGCATTCTATGCTTTTGAAGGTTTCAGGGTTCAAATGATTCTATCATTTTCCAATACAATGATCAACTATGTTTTTAAAACAATGGGCAACTTTAATGTTTACCTTCACTAAATAAATAGCGTCATGAGAAAAGAATATACAGATTTCAAACAACCATATTCTATTTCCATACCCAGAAAATTAGATAAATTTCAGATACAACTAAAATTTTTGTTCGTTCAGCTATAGTAAAATCAGATTTATTTCTTTATTATTTCATGGTGTGTTTTTTTTAAATCTCAACCTATTTAAATGTGGCATCTGTACAATAATTTCAAGGGTCACAGATACTTTTTTGATATCTCATTAAAGGAAGAGCTACTTAAGTCTTGAAGTAGGATGTGTTTAAGCCTCATAATTGAGGATCACATTGTTGGAATCCATTATAATATTAGGTTCTTCTTACAGAATGAATGTTTGTGTTTCCCCAAAATTTATATGTTGACACCATGCCCCCCAAAGTGAGTATTTGGAAGTTGGGCTTTGAGAAGAAATTGGGTTTAAATGAAGTCATCTTCATGATGGATTTGATTCCTGTATAAGAAAAGGAAGAGGCATGAGTGCACTCTCTTGACATGCACAGAAAGAGGTCATGTGAGAACACAGCCAGATGGTGACCCTCTGCATGCCAGAATAAGGGCCTCACCAGGAACTGAATTAGCTAGCACCTTGGTCTTGAACTTATCAACCTTTATAACTGTGAGAAATAAATGTCTGCTGTTTCAGCCAACCTGACAGTGTTTTTTTATTTGTTTGTTTGTGTTTTTACTGCAGCCCAAACTAAGAGAGTAATCTAATAATTTCACTTAACTCAAGTACAGACATCTATCATAAATATCTGTTTGCTAAAAAATAGCAAATATTCAATGTAGTGTAGTACTGTGCTTAAGAGAATGGGTTATTGTGGTTATGTTCAGATATTAGCATTCATTGGAATTAGCAGGGAATGTGTTAAATATGGATAATTGAGCCCAATCCTATACGTCTGATTCAGTAGATTTTGTTGGGTTTTAAAATTTATCTATCTAGCCCGAGTTGGTTTGGTTCAGCGGATAGAGCGTCTACCTATGGACTGAAGGATTCTGGGTTGGATTTCATTCAGGGCATATGCCAGGTTGATCTCCAGTGTGAGGCATGCTGGTCAATGATTCTCTGTCATCATTGATGTTTCTATCTCTCTTTCCTTTTCCCTTCCTCTCTGAAATAAATAAAAATATATTTAAAAAATTATCTATCTAAAAGTTCCCTGGTGATACAGATGCTGTTGAAAAAAAAGATATTAATGATTAAGATGTAGTCATTTCTTCCTTCAATAATGAATTGATCAAGAATAGATTTGAAGAAAATATTTTTCCCACTATCAATTTTCCTTGATCCCATGGACTTTCAGTATGAAACATGGACAACACTGATTGTTAGAACTTAAAAAATTATAGTTGGTTGTGCAGAAACAACATAAGATTTTCATAAGATATTTTACTATATTTTTGGTAAAAACAATATCACAATTATTACTTATAAAGCAAATTTGGATTCACTATGATGAAGACAATAAGTTATGTAGCTTACTTAGTTAAACTGACTCTCAAACTAAATATTTCTAAGGTTATCTACATATATTAAGACCTATATTGATCACTATAAAACAATATTGTAATTATTCAAAAATCTGCATATTGTAAAGCAATTTTGTCGACAAATTGTAAGTACTAATAGTACTAAAAAAATCTCACACAAATTTGATATTATAAACTTGCACTGCTTAATACAGAAGGCACTAGCCATCTGTGACTTTAAAAATTCAAATGTAATACTTATCTTTCTCAGACTGCTCTCACTCATTTGTGGAATATAATGAACAACATAAAATGATGGAAAAATAGATCCAGAGACATAGAAGCGTAGAACAGACCGTCAAACCTCAGAGGGATGGCATTGAGGATGGGAGGGGGAGGTAAGAGATCAATCAAAGGACTCAAATGCATGCATATAAGCTTAACCAAAGGACACAGACAGTGGGAGGATGAGGGCTTGTGTTGGGGAGTGAGAGGGGGCAGGGAGAGGTTAATGAGGGAAAAAGGAGACATGTAATACTTTCAACAATGAAGAATTTTTTAAAAAATAGCTCTAGGAAAATAAGCTAGAACCTCTTAAAAGTCAAAATAAAAGTACTTTATGATTGAAAAAAAATTTCAAATGTAAGTTAATGAAATTAAATTAAAGATTTGATTCCCAGTCAAACTACTCACATTTGAAGTTCTCAATAGTCACACATGATCAATGACTACCAAACTGGATAGAGCAGATGTAAAACCTTTCCATCATTGCAAAAATTTTTGTTGGACAATACTGTAATATCTTCCCTTTCATCTATATAGTTTTATTCTATTAACATTTCATATTGGAGTATTTATTTCATGTGTTTTAGTTTAATAATTAAAAAATTATATTCATAAACTATATTTTATTTATATATATTGCTCTTTTGTATAAAATATTTCAGGGTACATTTCATATATTTAACAAAAAATAAATGCCTATTAAGCATGCAACATTTGATCAAATTGGTATTGCTTAAGTAGTTTAGTGACTGATTTGGAAATACTCCTGGAATTAACAAGTAATGGGCAAAAGAAAGTGTAGCCACTTGATAATTTACATCCAGCAATAAACCAGGAAATATTGAAAAGGTCAGAACTGAACACTGTTGTTTTATAGGTATTGCTCTCATGACACCAATATGATCCAGGGTCACCTGCTCTCTCTTTGTTTATTGAAAGAATGGCCCCTTGATCACCAAATTAATTAGGGGCTATGAATTTGGTTAGAGCTTCAGTCTATTCTCTAGGTCTTAATAAAATAACAATGTCACATCATTTGAAAGCTTGCTATGGTACCAGGAAATGTTACACCAACCTAGAATAACTTCATTAGCTCACAATGTGCAGGACAGCTCTACCCGATGGTAATGTTCTCTTCACTCTGCATTTGAGTAATTGATACTCGATGTAGTAGTCATTACTTAAGGCTCCACAGCTTCCACAAGCCAGAATACAAAATGAGATATTCTGCTTTTAACTGCTATGTACCCTGGCTCTTGCAGGGCCAAACTGGCTTGTTTATACTTCATGGACTGACCCTCCAAAGTCAAGTTTACTTACAAATCTGGGATCTATATTAAAACAATTATGAGATGCACAAAGAAAAAAATGTAAACCTACATAAAGTGACAATGAGAGAGGAGAGAGAGAGACAGAAAGAGGAATAAAGTATCACAGAGAGAATAAAAATGCAGAATGATAGGAAAAGGGGACAGTTAAGGACATAAGTAATGGATAAAATAAAAATAGAATGCAAGTTGAGAATATATGAAATGAGAGCATGTAGCTAATGATGAGAAAAGCTAGTAAAACTTAACCTCTGCCCATTCCCTTACAACCCAGTCAGCACTGTGTCTCAGAGGCCACCCCTTCAACAAATACTGGAGCATGTTCTGGTTTCTAGAGACTCTCCCTGGTGTTTGAGATATAAGAGTGGACTAAATAGTCTAATGTAATTTCTTTTCCATTCTAAAGGGCCTATAATTTCTAATAGATATGAAAAGGCATGCCGATAAAAGGTGGCATTTGGGCAGAGGTCAGAAAATTTGAGGGAATAAACAGTGATGATGGCAGAGAGAAAAGCATTCTGGGTATCCTGTCATAACTGGCTGTGAGGATGCAACCTCTCTAAGATTCGCCCATTAAGTCTCCAAAGCTTGTGCCAGTCTACAGGGCCCAGACCGTCTTTCTACTCTCCCTCCTGTTTAGAGTCTCACAGGGAGAAGAATGAATCAAGCAATTCCTGCCTGCTTGTTAAATGAGAAGTCACGTTCATTTTATCCTGGTGTGCGTGTTCTTTGTAAACAGCTCTGTTCGTTACGAATGAAATTCTCTTCTGTTTCAATTTTCTGTCAGAGTGGTAAACTTACACGCAGTGTATATTGGTTCGTTCTCATTAACACACTGACAGTAGCCTTTCTTGTCTTTTACGTTTCCCTTCAATCCATCTTTTCAAATCATCACTTTCATTTTGTTATTGTCTAACTAAAACCTACCCCATAATCTTTGCTGTTTTATTAAATCCCAACATTTCAATCCAGCATAGCACAATGCACTGGGTGTAAAAAAGAAAATAAAAAATAAAAAAACTGAGGTCAGTGTTAGAAGTTGAATTGTGTCCTCCAAAAATACATATGTTGAAGTCCTAACATCCAGTACTTTAGAATGTGATACTATTTGGAAATAGAATCATTTCAGATTTAATTGGCTGAGGCCATGAGGGCGGACCCTATTCTGATACGACTGTATCCTTATAACAAGGGGAAAATTGGACATGGAGTCACACACACACGAAGAATACAATGCGAAGAAGACCGTAATTGGGGTGATGCTTTTATGAGCCAAGGGACACCAAAGACTGCCCACGCACCACCAGAGGCTAGCTGAGGGGCATAGAACTGATTATCTGTCATAGTTCTAGGAAGGAACCAATCCCACCCACACCATGATCTTGGATTTCTTGCTACAGAATGGTGAGATAAATATATGTTGTGTAAGCCACTGAATTTGTAGTACTTTGTTGCAGCAAACTAAAAACAGGTGAAGGGGGTCAGCATATGCCACCACACAATATGCCACTTTGGCACGACGATAATTTTGAGCTTAAGGCAATTAAGAAACAGCAGACTGAAGAGGAACTCTCTGTTCTCTCCCTTCCTGACTAAATTTATATTTGTAAACATGTCATTCTCTCCTACACCAGAAAGAGAGTAACTCCTAATGGAAATGAATAATCAATAGAAATGATTCATCATTGGAAATGTCACTGACTTAAGTCTGCACAGAAACCTTCCTAAATAATTCTTATCCTCCATTAGTTTCCCCCATATATTTATCTTCCCACAACTTACTGCCCCTACAGAGCCAAACCCTTTTGCTATGTCTAGTCATTCTCCACAATTTATTACCCTTTGTTAAAATGGCATGTAAGCCCCTAGTCCTGACCAATTTGGGGGTTTCACTTCTTTTCTGTAAAGCATGCAAAATAATCTTTTCTCCTATTAATCTGTCTTTTGTCAAATGTAATTCATACATTTCAGTCTCTGAAACAGCCAGTAGAGGAAGTTTCCTCCTTTTTCTATACTCTGGTGAAGTTTGTGAAAAAGTGGCACAATCTTTAAATTTACCAGAAAATAAAGTTGTCTTGAAATATTTGTCTGCCTGTTTGTTTTCAATGAGGTTTTCAAAGATTCTATTTTTTTTAAAGATATAGAATTAGCATAGTGTTCTATTTCTTTCTGGCATAATTTTGATAAATTGCATTTTCTAGAAGATTTTTCTGTTTCATCTAAAATGTTGAATTTATTGAAATGATTACTTATACAGTAATGTCCTTTTGACAATGGTTTAATATAACTTTTTATTGTCAAATATAACCCAAATAGAAAAAATGAGTAAGACAAATGTAGAGTTTGTATATTATTATTAGGCAAATAACCCTTTATAATCATCACAATTAAAAACATTTTCAACATGTCTGCTCATAGAACAGGGATATTACAGTCAACTTGTTAGAATATCTGCAAAGGAGTTCAGAGTTAACCTGGGCGAGCAATACAGAAACATAAAGGGCGGGAGTGATCTTGATTGGTGGATGTTACAGGGAGATTATGGAGATGCTGGTGTGAGAGATTGTTTCTGAGAATTCTTGAAAGAAAATCTGCTGTGTCAATTGGAGAAAGTTGAGAAAGTAATACATTTTCTTAGAGTCCCTGTTTGATTGTGAAGTATAGAGACCATTTAATATTTTTAATCTTCTGTTGTTCCAACAGAGATAGCTCTTATGAAGATAGCTATCTCTACCTTACACTTGTGATTCCCTTTTGTAACATAATGTCTGGTTGGAAAAGCACTGGAAAATGAATGAAGATAATCCGTGATTCATTGGCACCAGTGTTTCTATTCTGGGTATGCTTCCTTTATTGCAGTTTTTAAAACAAATGACTTATTTTTGCTAATCAAATTCCCATTATGTGAATTATATACATCATTACTAAACAATGACAGTAACTCAGATAAACAGATGTCTGCTACCTGTAACAGACATATTTTGGCCGCTAATCCCTCTGGGCTAGGAAGAGCCATCTGGTCAGTGTTCCCACAGTGTGTTAGAGTGGATTTGATGTTAGTCTGCGAGAACAGACAGGCACTGATGCAGGTCTTGTTCCTGCCATTAACCACCAGTGGTACCTGAGCCATATCACCTGCTACGATTTCTCCATATGTAAAATTCAGACAAAAGTATTACATCACAGGTTTGTGGTGATATAAATATCAGCATCTCCATTTATTGACCTTACTAGGTACCCAAAGCTCCACTGAATTATTTACATTAGTTTTCATGAAGCACATTATGATTTAGGCTGTCACTCTAGAGAAAGAAATGAAGAAACCAAACTCATAAAATAACTGGTTTTATTCTGGTTGGTCTATTTTTCATTGGGCTACTTAACAGGTAGAAAGAAATTATGAGCCAGAGAAAGTGTTCTGAGCTGAAGGTGGTAGACAAATGCAGAGAATGTAAACAGAGCAAATTACCATTAACTCATCAGATAGAGAAAAAGTAGCTGAAATTAGAGATGTTAATGCATAACTTTAAAGGTATAAAAATTTCTAGGGAATAGGGTTTTAAGACCAAAATATTATCATTATCTCAATTTTAAAAAGTCCAGAGTGTTTGTGGTATTTTATTTGAATTATTGAATTTTATCAAACACATTTGCTTTACTTCCCCCCAGCAATAAATAAATAAATAAATAAATAAATAAATAAATAAATAAATAAATAAATAAATAAATAAATAAATAAATAAATAAATAAATAAATAAATAAATAAATACTCCTATTAAGCCACAAGTCATAGCACCTAGGGAATTATTTTTTAAAGTCCTATTAAAATAAAGAGTGTTTCAAAGGATTATGAATATTAAAGCTGGCTATTCATAATATGTATTTAATGTCAAAGGACACATAAAGAGTGACTGGTAAAAAAACAAAACAAAACAAAACAAAAAACAAGGGTTAAGCTACTTCAGAGAAAGTAATTGGTACTTTTGAACTTTGCTTGACCCCAGGGAGCCTGTAAACAGGAAACTCGTCCCACTCTGTTAAGTTCCAGGAAACTGTTTACTGTAAAGAAACATCCTTTCCCATGTGAATTAGTTAAGACCTAGGGACACTCCCTATGACAAGAGCAGATGCAGCCCCTCCAGGTTCTCATTCTTTGTCTCAGAAAGAATTAGCTTAACCTTTGGTGCCCACTTATTAATGGGAAAAGAATGCATTTTAACCAAGCTTTGGTTATGCTTCTCTGTTCCCCCGAGCCCCTGACTTCTCACCCACCCTTACCTGAGCCATGTACCATACAAGGCCTCTTCAACAGCCCCTCCAAGGGTTGGCTGGCCTCAGTAAACAGTCTCCGACCTACTGATTCATTACTGCCACCTTCACCCAGTCATTCTCTCACCCCACCTCTCCACACCGGGTTGCTTCAGGGTTGTTTTCTCTTTGAAATTTGATTTGTTCTGTTCTTGTTTGCTCTTCCCTGTGGAAGAGAAGCTGCTTCCTGCTTAACTTCTGAGACTCTTGCAGACATCATGGTTGTTGTGTTCTTCCTATTACAATAGACCCTTTTACTTTTCTTGCAACAACCCTTTCAGATAAAGGCTCGACCTAAAATCTAATTTGTTTTTCTTTTATTGACATAGTTCAGAAGAAATATGACATTATTAAAACTTATTATTTATTATTTTAAAATGAATGAATGGATAAAGAGATAGGTAGGTAGGTAGGTAGACAGACAACAGAATTTGGTCATTTCTAACATTTATTGTACAAAACTAACCCCAAAGCTAGCATGAGTCACTATAACTACTAGCCCTCTCCAACACTTTTTGCTTTATCTATATCTTTACTCACATACCTTCATTTAGCATTAACACCTTGACCTTGGGATGTAAAACACTTATAAAAATGGAAGAATGAACTATTTAAAATGCTCATTTTGCCTGGCTGGCATGGATGAGTGGTTCAGCATCAACCTATGAACCAGGAGGTCACGGTTCGATTCCCGAGCAGGGCATATGCCCGGTTCAGGGCTTGATCCCAGTGTGGGGCGTGCAGGAGGCAGTCAATCAATGATTCTCTCTCATCATTGCTGGCAGTAGGGATAAGGTAGAGAAAGGAAGAAAAGATTAGTAAACCTAAATTGATATTTCAAGTTAGTATCAGATTCTTCTGATTAATAGGTTTTTTGTATTAGAAAGTAAGAGTATGCCATACATTGCATCCAATTGTCAGATGCAAAATGAATTTTTACTTTTTTCACTCTTTTTTGCTTGGGTTGCTAATGAAAATTAAAGTTAAGTAGCACTCCACTTATTTTCAGCAATTTTCCTTAACCTAATTGTGCACTATTACCTCTACCTTGGCCCTACTGCCTTTAGTAAGACTTCTTAATGTTTTTTTGTTTTTTTTAAATAGATGAGGATAAATTAATAAATACACAAGAAGATATGTACCTGTAGTTACTTGTTAAGAATCTCTCTTTAATGCCTTGAGAGCAAATTTTTTTCACAGCCCTTATTTAATTAAAATTCCTCTTGCGACTTTCAATACTCATTGATCATGAGTCAGAAAGACAGATATGCCTTTTTAAAAGCCTCATTTAAACTATTTCCATGATAATTGGTGAGATAGTGATGTGAAGACAAGCAGAAGGTCTTTATAGTGAGAACATCTCATCTGAGATTCTGTTTCAACCATTTATTAGCTACTTGGCCTTTAGTAAACCATTTAATCTCTCTCTTAAACTTGGCTCTCTTGTCTGTGAAATGGGGTTGTGAAATAACCTCTATTTTAGAGGGGCTGTGTAACTATAAGATGAAAACTTAAGCAAAACTACTATTTCAAATGCCACTGCCATACACATGCTACTTATAAATATTAAACTTTAACGGGTTAAGGAAACGAAGAGTTTCTCCAGCAATGTAATGTTTCACTTCACATGCTTTTAACTTTATTTTGATTTCATGAAGCAACTTATATACTGTTAAAGCAGAAATGTAATAATCAGATATGAACATGCTTATATTCCACTTGTAATTGTTCAGGTGAGGATACTGTGTGTGTGTGTGTGTGTGTGTGTGTGTGTGTGTGTAGAAGGTAGAAGTAAGCAAAGAGAAATACTTTCCAAAGTCTACACTCAGATAAAGAACATAAACATTATTAACTCTGATTTTTTATTCTCTCACTTTGGTTCTGGTACTTGGACTGACACATTTTCAGTGGAAATTAAGCAGGATGCCTTAAATGATGGTTAAGCTGTCAAGGCTCTGATGTGATGTTTTTCTTGAGCAATTTGGCTCCTATTATAGGTCCCTGTGTTTTCCAGGGTATCCAAAAACCCGCCACTGAGCTTGGTGCTCTAATTTACACTCATTGCACGTACTATATGGTTTTAACTGACTTGCTGTAGAAGGACCTCAGGAGTTGATAAGGAATCTCTCTGTTCTTTTCACGTTTTCTATAGTACTAGTGTTAGTGTTTCCAATGATAAGGCTGTACCTGTGGGTACAGGAGGATTTACACAGAATCAAACAGTGACAGCAGGGCTATATCATGGATAGCCAGCCCCTTGAAGCTTGTTCTTCATATAGATAATAAGGTATAATACAGAGAGAAAAAACAGCACATGCTTTCTTTAAATACAAATATTTAACAAATACAAACAGTTTTAAGCCTTCAAAACTACGTCTGTTCTTATTCTTTATATTTTGTTTTTTTTTCTTAGATCTTTCCCATGGTGTGAGGCAAATGACATCAAGATAAAGGTAACTGAGAACTTCTAAATTAATCTTCCTGTTGAAAATACCTGTCATTCACATACTTTGTATATGAGATGTATTTACTATATTTCTTTGGTGCAAAATTGTTTTCTTTATTTAGTAGGTTTATGTTATTTTTTAAATAGATAATTTCAAAAATAGCAGGACTAACAGATCCAATTCCTCAAAGACCAGTTAAGATAGCAGGTCAATATGGCGTTATTCTTTTATAGCATTCTTGATTGTGTGGACATTTTGGACACTTCAAGTAAGTCAACACAGCACTGAGAAAAGCTTTGAAATAAAATTCATATAAAGAAATAGTGATGGAGGTAATTGCTGCTATATGTTTTTGTAAAACATATTAGAAGAAACAATCTTTTTTCTCATAGTTTTCATTTTGAGAAAAGTAATACTTTTCCACCTTGTTCAAGATATGAATGTGTATGCATACCAGATAGAAAAACTAGTTCAATCAGGACTATTTTTTAGAATAACATTTCATAATGACACGTTTTTGTTAAACTACTGTATTGTTTTTTCCCCAATAACTTCAAATGGCATTTTTAAAGGTTAACTGCAAAGAGCCTGTTGAATCTATTCCTGTTTCAAGTCTTTTATTATTTTCCCATGGATGTTTCCAAGTCTTTGTAATACTCTCAGAGCTACTCATCTCTGATTACCCTGCACTGAGCTGTGTGTGTGTGTCAACTCATTATCCCAAACAATATTTAATACAGCATTTCTGAAACACATTGTTTTGCATGATTCTGGACTCAGAAAAATATTTATCTGGTTTTAAACATGCTGGTACTGTCTTCTTACTTAAGGAAACATTTTAATTAAAAGGAAGATTAGATTTTGTAATGGTTTGATCAGGGTTTCGAGTTTCTTGTGTCTGAGATCAATGTTTCAATCATAATATTGCATCCTGGAGAATGAAGGACATAGAGAAATTAAGTAATTATTTAGAAGTTGTGATAAAATGGGAAGCAAAAGTTCTATTCTATTGGAATATTCCTAATGGGAACCAACAATTCTATTTTTCCCAAAGATGAAAGCTACAATAAGTTAATAGTTCAAGTGTTTATATACCTTACTTTAGCTGACTAATTTTAAGGACATGGGCAGAAACCAAGAAAAAAGGTTTGCAATTATTTTCGGTTATTTATGAAATTATTTCACCTCAATATGATACTAACATATTCAAAAGCTCTTATAGATATTATACAGTCTATTTTTTACAAAAGGTATTCTAGACATGACTCAGCACCATTGTTTTGTTAGCCACTAAATGAAATGGCTAAAATAAAGATACGTAGACTCTGTTAGAGTTCATTTCTATCGTACAAACTTGAAGAATCAATTACAATTATTATTTCTAGTGGGAGCCCATAAACCCCCTAGGTGGGCCAGCATGATGAGGGAATTACATATTTGGAAATTTAAAAAATAACTTTTTAAATAAAAACCTTTTAATTGTGAACTTTAAAAATGTTACTAAAATTTTTGCCTTAATAAATAGTACAAGAGACAATATATAGAGTTAGTTATGTATGGTTTATGTATTGCTTACCCTAACTAGCTTGGTGGCCTTTGGCAAGTTACGTAGCCTCTGTGTGCCTCATTTTCATCATCTAATAGATAGTACGGACAATCATTGTAAACATCTTAGAGAGTCATTCTAAAGATTAAATTGATATCTTTTAAATCCTTGGAATAGAGCCTGGTGCATAGAAAGTGCTAGATAAGTGTTTGTTAAATAAAATAAAGGCTTAAAATAAGTAAAGGCATATATCGTGTTCTTGGATAGAAGGAATTGTTATACTCCAAATAAAAGAAGATTGTGGCTTGGATAGGAATGTTGGCAGTACAGATGGAAATAAATAATCATATCTAAAAGACATTAGAAAGCCTTATGCATATGATTGGCATAATTCTAAGGACTGTGGGAACATTCACTGATACAAATTGTTACAAGTAAAATTAGCCTGGAGATCACTATCCTGCCCTGTTTTGTGAATACTACTTTTAAGGTAACACTGAAGCTGATTACCTGAAATACAATTCACCAAGCAATGGAATCCAGGAATCAAGGTGCCACTCAATTTTCTATACACTTCTAAATATAGGAAAAATCCTTGCTCTATTTCCTCAAGGCTGCTGATTTTTTTTTTGGGGGGGGGGGGTAGGGGGCGAGGGCTGGGGACTGGGACAAGGAAATGTCTTTTCTTTCTGCATGTGATTCAGAAACAGAAATTCCATGCAAGTTTTTGGTATTAGTCGTTCTTACCTTGCAGGCCAATAAAATAAATAAAGCCCAAGTTATACCCCTTTCTGAGAGTCAGGGCAAAAGCATTACCTCTATCCCAACCTTGGCTTGTCTTCTTAGTGACTATTTCTTCAAACACTTCATGAAGGATTAAGTGCGACTATGAGGGTTGTGCCACTTATTAGCTATAGAACCTTGCAGAGTTCCTTAATATCTTGAAGCCACAGGCACCTCAGAAAATTGACATAGTAATAATATTAACCCAACACTATTAATGTTTTGTAGGTGATTAAGTGAATTACTATAGCTAAAGTATTTAGATAAATGTCTGTAATAGAAAGGTCTTAGTAATATTTAGGGCTTAATATTTTTATAATTATTACTCTTTTGTTGTTAGAAAAAAATTTTCAGGCTCCACTGTTCAGCATAGGAAGAAAACTCTAGAAAACCAGTTGGGAAGTAATTGCTCTATTGCAGACAATAAAAGAAAGGGTCTAATTATTACTACTATGAAGACTGTTGCATTATTGATTACTACTACTTCACTTTATAATGATAACTTATACAGGGTGGGGCACAAATAGGTTTACAGTTGTTTGTGTGGAAAATAATACAACAATAAATAAATAATTATACAAGTGTAAACAATGTAAACCATGTTTTGTGTACTAACAACTGTAAACCTACTTTTGCCCCACCTTGTACATTCAAAGTGCCTAATATCAATATTAGCAAACAAATGAGCTAGGATATTAATTCTAAATATATTTCACCAAAAATACAATTCTTACTTGCTAAAATATATTGCAATAAGAATGAGATAGAACATAAAAAGTTTAGCCAAAATATTTTAGAAGGTGTGAACAGCAGGACTTGAGGTCCCTATGGAAGACAGAAGTAAGGTAAATGGGACTGCAGATTGTGGTCTTTAATAGGCCAACTGCTTTTCTTGCTCTCTTGTTCTGTGGTTGCAGCCTATTTCTTGTGGTGTCTTCTACCTTTTACTTTTAGTTCAGGCAATACACTGCCAGTCATGCCAGAATTCCTTAACTGGCTTCCATTCTCTCTCTCTCTCTCTCTCTCTCTCTCTCTCTCTCTCTCTCTCAATATAATCCCCTCTAGTCCCTGACTACTGGCTCCATATTTCATTTGTAATAGAGTACCTGGAATTTAGAATGTCTTAATTTTCCCCTTGTACTTGGCTTCGTGACAGTAACTTTAGATGGAGCAGTGCTGTTAGCTCTTTCCATTTTATTCTAACTCTAATAATATATCAAATTCTATTAATAACCTTCCTTCTTATTTCATTGAAGCAGCAGAAGCAAACAGATCATATCTTTATCTTCCCACCACCCGAATAGGCCAAGCCAATCAAACTTTCCCTTTGAGAGTTACATTTGATAAACTATCCCTGTCCGATTCATGTCATCTCCAACTCCTGCACTCTTTGGTCCATCTCTTTTCATCTACTAAGGGTTTTGTTTTGTTTTGTCAGATACCCGTCCCCTCCCCAGAATCTTCATTTCCCTTCTCTATACTAGTAATCCCAGCCTGTATACAAACCTGACTTAAAATGATCAGCCATTAAAATTATACATTAAAAATACATTAAGAAAGAAAATAGAAGACTACTCTTCTTTAAAATATCCAACAAAACATTCCTTTGATCCTCCAGCTTCTGCCTGTCCCCTCTATGGAAGACAGAATAATGGCCCCCAAACATGTCCATGTCCTAATCCCTGGAAGCTGTGGACATATGACCTGACATGGCAAAGGGGGATTTTGTAGATATGATGAAGTTAAGGGTTTTAAGATTGGGAGGTTATTCTGTGACATCTGGGTGAACCCAGTGTAGTCAAGGGAGTCCTTAAAGGATGCAGGAGGGAGGCAGAAGGGTCAGAGAAGAAGGTGTAGGTATGGAAGCAGACACTGAAGACGTTAGGAGGAGGAGCGGGGGGAGGCTAGGAGAGGAGGAAGGCGGGCAGCCTACAGCACCTGGAAACAGCAAGGAAACAGATTCTCCCCTGGAACCTCCAGAAGGAATGCAGCCCTGTCGTGCCTTGATTTTAATTCTTTGAAACCCATTTTGGATTACTGACCTCAGAACTGTAAGATAATAAGTTCATGCTGTTTGAATAAGTATGTGTTTATAAGTCTGTAGTAATTGGTTACAAAACAGGCCTCCATTCTATTTTGAATCTAGTCTGTCCAGGTCTCCTCATCTCCAGGTAATTGGCATCACTGCGGCCAACCTTTCAGTAGTCTTTGGCATCAGGATTGGTTTCCGGATATTTCCTATTTTCTGATTGTCATCTCATGTTCTGGGACTCTTTATTCTGTGTAAAAATAGTTTAGGTCTGTTTCTAAACTTGTTCTTTGAGAAAGAAGGAGTGTTGTTGTTGTTTTTCCTACCAAAGTCTTTCCCAGAGCCTGACAACATAACAGCCCATGGAAAAAAGTTAACAACAATTGTCAACTGGAGACTTTGCAGGTCACAAAGTTAAGAACTCAGATACCCATTCAATGGACTGGGATGGGTTAGCATTTCTCAAAAGAGGCTTTTTTTTTTTACCCCTGCTTTGTGTAGGACAAGATTGAGACAGGAAAGTCACCTTCTGAGGGTTTTTCCCCCTGAGTTTAAACATTGGAGCCCTGACTGTATGTAGACACTTCTGGTCTTGTTTGCCTTCTCTAGTTATAGGCAGCTGGCTCCTCAGGACCAGGCTCCAGGCCACTGAGGATCAGCAGTCTATTTGGGAGGAAAACAGCAGCTCCAGTGTTAGCTTATGTTTGTGGAATGCAGCTTTCTTGTCATGTCTGGCTTCTGGTTGTTTCCTAACATTACCACCTGCTCTGTTTTGCCTTGAAAACAGCTTTCCAAAAAAAAATTGTATGCTCATCATTTATAAGAAGCTATGCTGGGAGGATGTTCTATGTACATCTACTGTGCCATCTCCTAGAATCAGAAGACCATTCCTTCTTTAAATATTTATTCAATTGGTGATAGAGACACCATACACTTTGATTTTCTTCCTATTGTATTTGTTGTTGCTGACTCCTCTTCTTATTTCTTAAGACTTGAAGTTGGGATAATCTAGGACTCAATATGAGGGCATCTATCCTCTATATACATACATCCTTATTCTCTCATGTCCTTTTGAAAGTCATTATTATACTATTGATAACTTGGGAATCTCCCTTCCAGATACTGTCACTAAGTTCTTAATTCTAACATACAACTATCTATTCAACAGATATGTGTGGATAAGTGATAGGTATCTCAAAATTAGTATTTCCAGAAAATATAAAAACCCAAAATGCATGACTTCCATTTCCAAACTGTATTTACCAACCCACAACATTTACCTTCTCAGTAATATTGCCAACATCCTCTCTGTTGCTCAAGGGAACACACATCATTCATTCATCTTCTTCCCTCCTATGCCACATCAAATTTATCTTCAACTTCTCCAATCTGGCCATTCTTCATCACTTCACACTGTCTCCCCCTTCCCCAATTCAAGCCACCAGTTTTTCTCACGTTGTTTCAGTGGAACATATCATCGCCCTGTGCCAGCACAGCTGTCCAGAGCTGGGTCATACAATTGTCTTATAAAAAATGTCAACATAAATGTTCAACTTAATTTAATACATAAATAAGAATATGTCCCCGTCACCTGCCCCAATTTTTGATAGCTTTTATCAAACTTAAATTAAAACCCAAATACACCCAAAGCCCCAAAGGCTACTTAACGAAACCCCTCCTTACTCAGCTCCCGCCTCTCTCCTCCACACTCTGGACTCTAGCCACACTGACCTTATAGTTGTTCTTCCATATGCCAAGCTCTTATTCTGAGATATTCTCCTGGGTAATCATTTTCTGTAATTAAGCCACATCCTATTTACTTACCGCCATCTCGTGCTTCCTCAAAGTCCCTTCTCCAGAGGAGGTTTCATAACAGAACTGTTTAAAATTGTATCCCTTGCTGTCCCACACCCTGGCCTACTATAGAGTTCACCCCATTTGAAATCGCATTGTTTATTTTCTGCTAGGATGTTAGCACCATTAGGACAGAGAGTTTGTCTTGCTTGTCGCTGTGTCCCTAAACTCCTGATATCAAAACATTGCTCCACAAATGTTTTTGAATAGATAAGTTAATAAGCAAATACATTAATGATTGAATGATACTGGTGTCTTACAAAAGGCTAGAAACCATGTGGTGTGGCCGGAAGTAACCTGGCTCACTAAGTGGAATCTCAGGGGAGTTTGGTATACTTTACACGACAAGCATCAAAAGATTTAACAAAAGTAATTTAGATCTGCCTCAGGTAGAATCCCAATTTGTTAGACAATCTGCAGGGAATAGAAATAAAGTTAAAATATTTGTGGGCCCTCTATGAAAGTGGTGCCACCTCCTTAAGTCCTGTTGAGTAGCATGAAACTTCATGAGAATAACTTCATGAGGCCTCTTAGAAGTAGTCAGAGATCATTGTTGCGCCTGCAGAAACTGAAGCCCCTTGTGGAAGCAGTTCTTCCAGGGAGCACTAAAGAGAGTAAAGCCTCTGGGAATAACATTCCAAGGTGAAGATGTGCCCAATGAGGGCATATTGTCAAGATGAGATGGACTGTGCTGCGTATAAAAGATTTTCCTCCTAATTAAGCAGCATTACCTGCCCATGATATTTCTCCTCATTTCTCCTTTGTCTGTATGTGTTTCACTGGTTGGTGAAGGTGTGGCCAATGATATAATCTCTCTTTCTCACTCTTCTTCCTCTGTCCTCCTCCCTTCTGTAATGTTATTTAGGACTCTCTCCCTCTCTCTTTTTCTCTCTCTCCCTTTCTCCCTTCCTCTCTCTAAAATTCAATAAATCAACTATAAAAGTAAGATGCATTCTTTTAGTTTTATTCATTTAAGTTTCCCTAAAACAGCAGTTCTCAACCTGTGGGTCTCGACCCTTTGGGGGTCGAACGACCCTTTCACAGGGGTCGCCTAAGACCATCGGAAAACACATATATAATTACATATTGTTTTTGTGATTAATCACTATGCTTTAATTATGTTCAATTTGTAACAATGAAATTGGGGGTCACCACAACATGAGGAACTGTATTAAAGGGTCGCGGCATCAGGAAGGTTGAGAACCACTGCCCTAAAAACTACTCTTGGCCTCGCCCCCCTAAATATCTAACAAAGCTGGTCATTCTTTACTTCTCAGGCAACTATGATGAATACAAACATACACATACACTCACACACATACTTTTTCAAGAGGAATTAAAAATTCATTTTATTTCTGTGTTGCTTTTATGTTGTCTGTAAAATGGACACATGTTGAAAAGAGGTGACTTGTGGTATCACACCATAAAACATACCTGTCTGAAGTGCCACCAGGACCATCTCAGACAGCTGCTTTTGGCTTCGAGCTAAATTTAATTGTTTGTCTCCAGACTATTCTCCACAGCATTTTAAGTGACAATATACACCTGGAGTACCACTCAACTTGCATTAAAATCTCCTTTTCAAAATGCATAAGCAGAGCCAGAAATGCTGATATGGTTTAAAATGCACTCACATGCCAAGAATTATATCTAATAATTACTTTCTCATGTCATGAAATATGGCATATTTTATGGAATTCTTTATTACTTGAAAAATAACTACTGCAAAAAGAAGAATGAAGTCCTTTGAATTATAAAATTGTCTCTTTCCATTAAGTATGCACATATTTGTTATTTTTTGAGCAGCGGTCTGCAAATTATGACCCATGGGTCTAATCTGGCCAGTAGACTCTACTTTTGTGTGTGTGTGTGTGTACTGTTGCTGAACTAAGGAAGGTTTTCATGTATTTCAGAATTGTGAAATAAAACCAAAGAAGATTTTGTGACAGAGACAATATGTGATCTTCAAGGCCTAAAATATTTTTTAAAATATATTTTTTTATTGATTTCAGAGAGGAAAGGAAAGAGAAATAGAATCATCAATGATGAAGGAGAATCATTGATCGGCTGCCTCCTGCACGCCCAGGCATGTCCCCTGACCAGGAATTGAACCAGTGACCTCCTGGTTCATAGGGCAAACAGAGCCACACCAGCTAGGCGAGGCTAAAATATTTCTATGTTGCCCTGTAGAGAAAAAATGTGTAGACCCGGTTCCAAAGTAATTCTGTAACCCACACTTGTACTTGGAGTATGTTTTACCAAAATATTTCAAGAGAACAGGAAAGAGATTTTCTACCTTCTCCTGTGACATTTTGGCGATTTTACATAGCCGAAATAGACACAATCCCTTCCCATTAACACACTGATCTGCCATATTACAGTGATTTATACAATTAGAGGCTTTTAACTTAATATTTTTGTAGCTATTTCTTGCACTTTGGCTTTCCCGGCACATTCTGTTTTAAGTGTGTCAAATGAATGTTGACTCTATGTCTGCACTGGAACTAATGTATACATTTTTTAAAGGCCGAATTTAAGCCATACTTTTTCAGTGGGGATTCTAAATAGACTTACCAGCCTTCTAATAGATCTTGGGATATGCTGAATTGTTATTTATGTCTTCAGGTGACGAGCTGTGATGGAGGGCCTGACAAGGTCCCATCGTCTAGCTCTGCACTGCCCGGGAAATGATGATGGCATGGCCTGCCCGGTTAGTTATCAACAGCTAACAGCCGCAAGGCAGCAGTTTCAAAGGCATTTGTTTGCACTTCCAACAAGTACATTCTATTGTGTCATTCATTCAAGTAAGCATAATTTTATAACAAGTTGTTAAAAGCTCTTTTGTCACCAATAAAAGTCTCTTTTCCTGGGATAAACAGTCCTAATAAGTGACTACCTTAGAAACTGTACTACTTGGGTTAAAATCAAAGCAGTCATTTCACTAAGTATAGCTAAAGTAATTAGTGTGGCACTATTTTTTGTTATTCTGCCATCTTTCTTAAGGAGCATTTTTCCCCCTTCATCACAGAAATTGCTCATTTGAAGATGAATCATTCCTTTCCCTCTTATCGGGAGATGAAGGCTGTCATCCCGTGGTGTTCTCAGGAACTGAGTATTCCAAGACAAAGGTATCTAATTTTAGCAGTCACAGCTAAAAGTGATGTTACTGTTAGTTGTCAGGGAAGTGATCATTAAAGAGTCTATTTTCTCTTTGATGCAAGCAATTCGGATTGACTTTTCAAGGCACTTAAAATTGCCATAAATATTCTTCCAATTCTTCACCTCATTCTTGTTATTCTCTTATCATTTGTTATGAATGTGATACAAACAGTGAAATTTTTCTTGTTCACTTTTTCCAGATGTATTAGTACTTAAGTCAGTTACTTTTTAAAACCATTTGTAATCATTTAGTATTTTAAAAAGTACTTTACAAAGAAATCTTATTTTTCATTTCTTGTGCTATTACAATTCCGTGTTTTATATGAAGACTTTCCTAAAAACAAAACACTCAGCTTTCAATATACTTGAGTCTTACTGAAGGTAAAATTCACTTAATCTCCATGAGGGATATGATGGAAAATATATTTGGATTTAACTAGGTGCTTCTTCCTGCAATGATATTTCAACATCTCATATCTGACCTTCATCCAGTAACCAAATGGTTGTAGCGTTGGTTTTGTTTGTCCTCAGGAGTCTTCATCACTGGGTCAAAATTATAAATCATAACTGCATTGTTCATAAAAATATTAATTTACAACAAAACGTTATATAAAGTAAACACACTCTGCAGACTAAGAAGAAAATCCAATTGAAAGGAGATTTCATAAAAATATAAAAAACGTTTGAAGATTTTGACATAATGTGCAGAATGGAGCAAATAAAAATATTGAACTTAGGAGAGCAATGGACAGCTGTTATCTCTTTTGTATTTTCATGGGGGCCACTCAGAATGCATTTCTGAAGAATGAACTTCACTCTCGCTGGGTTTTAAATGACATTTACCTGTATGAGAGGGTCTCTGAACTCTACCAACTCCATGCACCCAGCAGCTTCTGTTTCTCCGAGTGATGGCTTCCACGGGAGATGCCTTTGATAGGAAAATTGCTGCAGTCTTTTGTACAGACCTGCTTGGTAGCTGTGGAGCAGCAGAGTTGAGAAAGCAGAATGGATTCAGTGTAGTATTTGGTTATTGCGTCTCCCGGGGCCTCCTGACATGCTCCGGACTATGTCCCTTAGCACAGTTCACATCCTTTGAAATATACAGGCAAAAAGTGGCTCTGCAGGGTTTTCTGTCCAGGCTCCCATGGAGACTGACTCTGTGATTCTTCACATGGCCCGTGTCTTCTTTACTGCCTAGCCATGTATCCTGCAAGCCATGTGCCATCTTATGAGGGGTCTCTACATATTACAGCACAGGTTTCTCTACGAGCTCAAGCTAAGCTGTCAGATGTTTAAAACTCCCTTCCAGTTTCTGACACATCTGCATCTATTAAAAAGAACAAAGATATCTAAAAATACCCTTTTTTAATCATGGAAAAGCATATTATTAGTTAGAAGATTAAATGTTCTTTGTCTTGGATAAATCACTGTAGAACATTCTAAGTCAGAGAGAGCCCTTCTCCCACAGGTGGGAGGCACATGGAGGGTAGCACAATTTTCCATGTGGGTAGCAAAAAGATAACAGAAGTGAAGGAAAATATGCCTAAGAAGCAAATGTGCTGCCGAAACCGGTTTGGCTCAGTGGATAGAGCATCGGCGTGAAGGAAAATATGCCTAAGAAGCAAATGTGCTTTGGGCTTGTCTAGAACATATCAGAGCAGGATAGGCTAGTGGAACCTTAGGGAGATCACTTGAAGACAAGCAAACACAACATGGATTCATATCAATAATTGTCACTGTACCCTGGACCATATGCCATTTCCTTGGTGGCAAGACCTCTCTTTGCTCTCTGAGGCAAAGGGCAACTTATTTTGCAATATATTATTGCAAAATCTTATAAATTTATTTATTTACATTCACATAAATTTTCATGAGTGGGATGTTGAATTTCTGGGTTGTATGGTAAGTAAATGTTTATCTTTGTAAAAGATTAAAAGAATTGAAACATTTCAAAAGTGCCTGTACTATTTTATATAACTAATAGCAATATATGAAATTTTAAGTTGCTCCATATTCTCATTTGGCACCATCAGTCTTCAACTTTGGCCATTCTAATAGGTGTGTCATGGTATCTGATTGTGATTTTAATTTTCATTTCCTTAATAACTAATAATTTTGAGTATTTTTAAAAATAGTTATTGGTATTAGTAAATGTTTTGGTGAATACTGTATTCTAAAATTTTACCAATTTTTAAATTGAGTCCTTTTGAATTAAATTGTAAAAAAAAATTGATTTTGCATGCAAGCCTTTTATGAGATTTATACCCAATATTTTTTCCTAGTTTGTTTCTTAACCTTTTATTTTTTTCAAATATATTTTTATTGATTTTTGAGAGGAAGAGAGGAAAGGAGAGGGAGAAAGAGATAGAAACATCAATGATGAGAGAGAATCATTGATGAGCTGCTTCCCACATATACCCTACTAGGGATGGAGCCTGCAACCCAGGCATGTGTCCTCACCTGGAGTCAAACCAGTGACCTCCTGGCTCATAAGTCAACTCTCAGCCACTGAGCCACACCCGGCTGGGCACCTTTTATTTTCTTAAGCATGTATTTTAAAGGGTGAAAGTTTTAATATTTTTTCACCCTTTATTTCCCTAATTTAAACTAGTTTATAAACATGTATTTCTCAAGAAAGAGATATTAAAGGAGCAAAGCAGAGAGTTTTAATACACAACAGGTATAAACAAGAAATTTGGAAACTTTTTGAGAGGAAGAGAGGAAAGGAGAGGGAGAAAGAGATAGAAACATCAATGATGAGAGAGAATCCTTGATGAGCTGCTTCCCACATACCCCCTACTAGGGATGGAGCCTGCAACCCAGGCGTGTGCCCTCACCTGGAGTCAAACCAGTGACCTCCTGGCTCATAGGTCAATTCTCAGCCACTGAGCCACACCCAGCTGGGCACCTTTTTTTTTCTTAAGCATGTATTTTAAAGGGTGAAAGTTTTAATATTTTTTCACCCTTTATTTCCCTAATTTAAACTAGTTTATAAACATGTATTTCTCAAGAAAGAGATATTAAAGGAGCAAAGCAGAGAGTTTTAATACACAACAGGTATAAACAAGAAATTTGGAAACTTTTCCACTCTCTTGGATTTTCTGAATTTTCTACTAGGGTGAGAGAGCAAAGAGTAGATCTTTCTCCCATCAAACCATGCTAATTAACTCCAAGACATCCTACAGAGTTCAGGTCAGAGGTCACAGAGTACAATCTTCTCCAAAAGCAACTCTCAGGTCATATTTAATGTCTATATTCCTAAAGTCTTTATTATTTACTCCCGTTAAATAAATGCATTGCTAGAATAAATTTGTATGCACCATCTTAGAAAATATATCTTCCGTGAAAAGAAAAGGCTTATATTCTTTTTAATTCTTATTAAGCTTAAAACATATAGTTTTTTAAATTATTAAATCATTTTTCTTGCTGAGTTTTATGTTTTCTTTCTTTCCTATTTTATTTTTGGCAATATTCTAATTATTCTAAACTGACATAGGTTATGTCTAAATTAAACCAGAAAAGCAGTTGATTATTTTAATAAATAATAAATGGAATTATAATCAAATAATTCAGATATTATTTGATGAGTACAATTGTTTAGTTTTCAGAATATTTAACTCTAAGATTGGAAGATGACCAAACACCTCTATAATTAGTATTCAAATCTAAGATCATTATTTACAATACAAGTATATCACCATTAGCAATGATGGACAGCTCCAGTGTTTCATGCCCCTTTTTAGGCTATTGTTAGTTCCTTTTGCTGGTAATAAACTGGGGATAATAATGCTAATGAACATCTTTCAGGAAGGCATGCTTTACTCTTACTAGGTAAGTGAAGAATACCACACTGATAATGGCCTCCTCATGCTCTATGGTTTTTGTAATCCATTCCACAAATTAAAGGTTGTGTTTTAGATAATCATCCATCTTCAACCTGTTATTTTCATGAAATTACTTTTCTTTATTATCAGCATAGTAGCTTTTATTGAGAATATTTTATGATATACTAGAGGCCTGGTGCATGAAATTCATGCACTCAGGGGTCCCTCAGCCGGCCTGCAACCTCTCGCAGTCCAGGAGCACTCAGGGGATGTTCTTAGTGCAGCCGCAGAAGCAGGAGAGGTTCCTGCCACTGCCACTTCACTCATCAGCCGTGATCCCAGCTTCTGGGTGAGCGGCGCTCCCCCTGTGGGAGCACATTGATCACCAAGGGGCAGCTCCTGCATTGAGCATCTTTTCCCTGGTGGTCAGTACGTGTCATAGTGACCGGTCATTCCGCCGTTGGTCGATTTTATTAGCTTTTTATTATATAGGATAATAGCTGATCATTATTGAGTACTCCTGTGTGCTAGGCTCTACTTAAAGCACTTTAAAGATATTAACTCCTAGAAATTTTATAAGGCCTATGAGAAAAATTACTATTGTTATTACCATTTTAGAGATGAAGAAACAGAGAGAAGTTAAATAACTTACTCTTCACCTCTATACTACACTGTCCATTAAACTGGAAAAACATCTTTAATATTATAAATAACTTAATTACAATTAGAAAGGGGAAAATTTAAATGCTCATGGTTTTCCTCCATGATAGTATTTGTACTATCTAGATACAGAGCATCACAGTTCTATGAATAGTCAAAGAGAAAATCTCAGCACAAATAATAAACTGAACTCATGAGGATGTGATAGTAAATCAGGACAGATTATACATTACATACTGAACTATTGTCGCACTGCTTAATTATAACATTAGGGATAAGGGGTCAAAATGAGGCACCGGAAATTTTCCAATCAAGTTATTTTGCAATTACTTCTATTATGTTCCCTTACTTTGTAGCTAAATATTAATAAAAATTAGGCCACGTGGAGGGGCCAGAACTTCATATTGGATGGTGCCATATTAATATAACCATAATCATTTTCAAACTCTGCATCAGGGATTATTCAACTTTTTATGTCATAAAACCCTGTTATAATATAATTATATTTCTAGAAAAATATGTATGCATGTTTAGAAGCACCCACTTATATAATTTCCAGATGTCACATATGTTTTTCTGAAGACATCCATGTCTTTTTGAATGACAAATCAAGAATTTCTGCCCTAAGCCTTTGAACAAATATCGTATCTTCCTTTACTTACCTCATTAATTAGTGATGGCATTTATTTATATGTCTTGCTGTTACTCTGGTCACTTAACATATTGAGAATATATTTAGTGTTTAATAGGAAGTTAGACATGAGCAGCAGGAGTGGGGCCTGCCCTGTGGTCCTGACAGGGGTCAGAGGAACATTGCCTCAGACCGCCTCTCCATGGGCAGCCGAGAAGTCAGCAGACCGCCAGTGGGCAGGGGGTGAGGTTGAGCCCAAAACTTACCTTAACCCACCATCCCTAAACTTCTTACCCTTCTCTTTCTTACTGGTCTTACTCCCATACAGGTTTCTCTCCTGCAGGCATTTCTTCAATAAGTCACTTGCAGAGGCTCTCTTTCTTTTTCTCCCTCAAGCATACCTGAGTCTTTCCCCCTCTCCTTACCCCAAGCTCATATATCCTTGCTTTATTTCTCCTAAGTTCCAAGGGTCCTTCTTTTGCCTCCTTATCTTGTTTGCTGAGCCCACATAGACCAGTTGGCTCACTTCTACCACAGCTCACTCCTTCCACCTCTGTGACTTTCTAAAATGGAGAGAGAGAGAGAGAGAGAGAGAGAGAGAGAGAGAGAGAGAGAAGAAGAAGAAGAAGAAGAAGAAGAAGAAGGAGGAGGAGGAGGAGAAGAAGGAAGAAGGAAGAAGGAAGAAGGAAGAAGGAAGAAGGAAGAAGGAAGAAGGAAGAAGGAAGAAGGAAGAAGGAAGAAGGAAGAAGGAAGAAGGAAGAAGGAAGAAGGAAGAAGGAAGAAGAAGAAAGATAGATCACTTACACATGATCCAGGAAACTTAACATAAAATAGCTCCAATGCTGTGAAATAAATACTATTACTACTTCTAATAGGTAACTAAATTAAATTGGCTGCTTATTATGAGTCAGACATTTCTCTAAGCATTTTAGATAATTAACTTTTCTAAGTTTTAAATATTTATTCTGACTATAGTAATAATAAAATATAATAATTGTCACTTTTTAAGTTTCTACAATGTAATTAACTGAGTTAATCTGCATTTTAACTGAATGTGCAGTTATCATTGTTTTTCCCATTTCAAAGATTATGAATTAAAGTAGTGTGTTTAAGTAACTGTCCAAGGTTACACAATGATAATTGTTAGACAGTGCTCAATAAATTAATGAATCAACCATTTCTGGTTTGGAAGTTTTTGGGGAATTTGTTGGAAACATTCTGTAAAAGATTGTATGATAAAAGGAAGTAATTTATAAGTTTTAGAATTTGGTTTGTAGAAATACGCACACATATATATAGGGATAATTAATTAAAATAACATAAAATAGTAAATTAATTTAAACTCACTTATATACAAATTAAACAATAATCTCAAATACAAGCCAAAGAAAAAGTGATACTACAGAATCAATTGAAAACCATAGTGCAGCTATTTGGGTAAAAAGTAAGAATTTTGTTTAATATATATACACATATTATATATAATTAAAATAATTTTGTTAAATGTTTTAAAATTAACTTTTTCCATTTCCGTGTAAATTAAATGCATAAATATCTACTTAAACATATTTAATGAGGTAAAGACCTAGATACAAATATATTTTTAATCAGTGATGTTGTTTTGTTTAGTTTCACTGTAGTGACACAGTGAATAGTCAATGTGATGTTATTTTCAATATTCTATACAAAAAGTACACTTAATTATGTTTGGTTTTGGATTCCTAAAATTTAAGAAATGGGAGAAAATGAACTGAGGATGTTAAAACAGTAAAGAATTGAGAATGGTATGAAAGTATGGGAGACTTTTTTCCCCCCTACAGAAATAGAAGCAGAATAAGAGAATATTATAAAATTTCAGTAAAATTATAAAACTGTCAGTACTCTCCAACCAAAATTATCATCACTGGTCTTTTAAATGTGGCAGAGGCAATTTCTGCAGCATAATAAAAAGACCGATTTTTACCATCAGATAAGAAGGGTTCTGCAGACAGGGAATATACAAAAGTGCTCACCACCATCTTCCATCATAAAGGAAGCTGATAAAAGAAAAGAAATAAAAAAGTAAAGGAAACTATCCTAAGTATACCTGAAAGGATCAAGAAATAAGGGAGGCAGGAGTTCCTCAAGAATAGTAATAGTTTTGTATTAAAAATGAGAGTGCAGTCTTTTCAGTTCTTTTTTATGGTAGATGAAGGAATTCTAAGATGAAAGGAGAGACTCAGCTCTGAGGCGGACAATAGGAGATATCTTCAGAGCATTGACTTGATATTCTCTGGGAAGGTGCAAGGCAGCGGAAATATGTCAGGAGAGGAAGAGAAATAGGTGCTGATAGAACATTATTGAAATAAAAAAGACAAATGAGTTTATGATGTACATTCAGTTCATTCCAATGAAAGAGAAAAAGTTAAAAGATAGAATATGTGTATATTAGTATCAAGTCCAAATGCTGAGAAAGAAAACATACTAGGCTAGTAGTTTTTATGTTCTCCAAACCATATGTTATAAGTAGATAAAAGAGGAAGTACATTATTCTGTTTGAAATTACCTCAACCATTTAGATTTCCATCATTTTATGAGTGTTTTCAACTCTGAAGTTGTGAAATTGCATGTTCATGACTTGGTATTTTACACTGATTTGGTGCCATTTGAAGGTTTATATAGTCTATCAAACAGACTTTTCCAAATATTAGCAAGATACCTGTATTCAGAAACATAATGTTGCTAAAAATTTTTGGTCTTCCTCAATAAATAATCAATACTTAAATTATTTTTTCTTCTTATTTAATTATGTAATCTACTTACTATATACCACTTTCTAACAAAGTCACTCACATCAAGACAACAATAGCACTTCATTTCCATGGTGCTGCGTTATGATTAATTTATATTTTAAATAACATATTTTACTGTTTGTAGTGTTTATTCACAAAGATAATTGGGAGATGTGCATAGATTTTTATAAATATTTAGAATATGTTTGAATAGAAATTGAAAAAATAACAAATGGTCTGATTAGTAGAGATATCTTTATATCATTTAATATGGAAGCAATTGTCTATTTTGACATTTATATTAAAGTTATGTAGCTGTAATAAGTTTTAAATATTATGTCAATAATCTATGTATATAAAAAGCCAACAACCTTAACGCCATAATGACCATAAAGGACAGAGGACAGATCCTTATGATGCCCACTGTGGCCAGGGTGACAGCCTGATTAGGGGGTGGGGCCAGCCAGCCAACCTCCTACGTCACCTCCCCCCAGCTGGCCCAGCCAGATTGGCTCCGATTGGGGCGGGCCAGCTGGGCACCACCCATGCACCCAACCTCCTTCAGCCCCTCCCCCCTGGCTGGCCCTGCCCCTGATTTCTCCCTCCCCCCAATAGGGGGTGGGGCCAGCCAGCTAACCTCCTGCAGCCCCTCTGCCCACCAGGCCCCACCTCAGATCGGCCCCCCCACCCCGATCAGGAACAAGGCTGGCTGGCCAAACACCCATAACCCCTCCCCCAAGCTGCTGGCCCCCGATCAGCACCTCCACCCCATTCTGGGGCAGGGCTGGCCTTCCCACCACCCACAGCCCAGCCCCATGGCTGGCCTGTCCCCAATCGGCCCCTCAACCCCAATCAGGGGTGGTGTCTGCTGGCAAATCACCCACAGACTCTCCCCCTAGCTGACCAACCTCCCACCATCTCCACCTCCTGACAGGTCCAGCCCTGATCCACCCTGATTGGGGTCAGGTGGGCCAGACCCCACCCGTGCACATATTCATGCACTGGGCCTCTAGTAGCTCAATAAAAATGTTTCAAATATGAATCATGTTGTATTGTGACTAAAAATGGCATTATTTTCTCTAAGTGGTCAATAATAGCATTTTTCCACACTTGCTTAGATTTACTTGTTGATATATTTTTTTAAATATTTTATAAATATGAGGATCACTCATGAAATTTCTATTAAGTAACAATTACTGTGAGAATTGTTTTTCTCTGTTCATTTTGAGCAGAGAAAGAGTGTGCTTGAAATGACTAGTTTTTATCTTTCTCACTAAAAATTTAAACTGCAAACTGTAAAATACTTGGAGAATCTGATTGGGCAGTCAGTTTCTTATCTGAAGGGAAGAGAAATGTCCTATTTAGGATGCTGAATGGCAGTCTTTAAAGAATTAATTGCTTCAAAGGTCTTAGCTAAGTTATTTTGTAACAAAATTCAGCTCTACAAATAGCTGTCTTAAATGTGTCATGACCTCTAGTTTTTAGTTGATAAATTTGTTTCATCCAAACTTAGTGTTACCAGTTATTTATCGTCCTGATTACAAATTGGCTGTAATAAAATTGAATTAATTTTGATCAAAGACATTTTCTATTTGTGCTCCAGTTCAACTCAGTGCTTTGTAAAACTTGTATTTTCTTTTAGAGGAACATGCTATTTAGAAATTACACTTTCAGTATCTGAACCAAATTGAGTTTCACCAGTAATAAAATTTAGAGAATACAAATAATAACTACTTAAATCATTAAATGTCTTGAATACTTAAAACATTTTCTTTTAGATAATGGTGCAAAGGGACACGCACACTGGATTTATTCAAAAGTGTAAAGATTAACCCATTTAGACTTAGTGTAGCCAAGAATTTAGACATGTGCTTCTCTTAAGAAAGTCAGCTATTGATTAATAATAGCTATTCTCAGGCCAGGAGTTTGAAGGAGAATAAAATATTTCAATAAAGTTGTTAAGAAAACAATTTATGTAACATGGTAATCTATAAGCATACTATAATAAGCAAAGTATATAGTTACCTTAAGTAATTGGCTATATATTTTGAGAGAATTCCTGAGTCGAAAAAGAAAATAAATAATGACTGTGGAACTCAAAGGAAAGAGCCTTTTCGTAGAGCCTGGCATGCAGAGTAGTGTTGGGAGGGAAGCACAGGCAGTTGGGTCTTTGGGCTTGGATCGAAATTCTTGCTTTGTTATTTTTTAACTTAATGACTTTGAATAAACTGCCTCACTAGAAGGAACTTCTGTTTATTCAGAAAGGATGATGACTCAGCTCTGGGTTTTTAGAAAAACTAAATGATGTGATATGATGTAAGCACTGAGTAAAAGTATGATGCCTTTCTTAATGCCATTCCTCTTTATCTTTTGCAAAATGACAGGTCCACACAGACATTTAAAAAATGGTATATGTGAATAAAAGGAAGCGCTCTTTTTTAAGGAAATATTTTAGAATGATTCTATCTTTTTAAAAATAGAATTCAACTAGAAATTTTTGGATCTGCAGCCATCAGTACAGGGAAATTCAAATTGTGTTAAAACCAAAATTAAGCCCCCTTTGGCACTTTAAAAACTTCCAGTCTCTGTCACGCCAGAGATGAAGTGGCCAGCAGGATTAGGATATGAAGAATGGTAATTGTGCTTACTTTGATGTTGTAATTCTATAGTTTAAAGGAGTTTGGTTTGTATTTCTGCTTGGCAGTTTTCCCAGCCACTAAATTCATTTCAGCGGTTTGCTAAAGGACAACATCGGCTTTTCAATAGAGAAATCTCAGTTAGCTATGTTTAGAATTGAATTGTTTCCTATATTGAAACACTGGCCTGCTTCCATCCATCTGAATATCAAATCAGCTATTTTATAAATGAGTCATTGAAAAGCATATGCAGTTCAATTTGTTGGGCAACATCAGAAATGTAAAATCTCTAACTCACTCCACAAATTAATGTTGGGGCATAGAGACACATGAAGCAGCTTACCAAGTTATTTAACATTCTCTTTTTATAAGAAACTTTCTTTTTAAAATTCAAAATAAAACTTGGACAATTAAATATTTAACAAAATTGTCTAAAAGATTCTCAGATAACTTTTGCAAACCACATATACATTGTACATACTACATACATACATTTGCATATAGCCTATATAATAAAACCCGAATATGCAAATCGACCGAACTGTGGAACGACTGGCCACTATAACATGCACTGACCACCAGGGGGCAGATGCTCAATGCAGGCGCTGCCCCCAGCCTGCAGGCCCCGACTGCCGGTGGCAGGGGCAGGACTGGTGAGCGGGTGGACCCAGGGCGGCCAAGGTGGGTGCCAGCGGAGGCCCCCCAGTCACCACACCAGTCTCCCCTCAGATTGGCCCTGATCACCAGCCAGGCCTAGGGACCCTACCTGTGTATGGATTTTGTGCACTGGCCTTTAGTCTATACTAATAAAAGGGTAATATGCAAATTAACTGTCACTCCACGCAAAGATGACGGTGCCCATAGCCACAAAGATGGTGGCGCCGGCTGGAGCCACGGAGCCGGCTGGAGCGGGAGGGATGCTTGGCTTCCTTCATAGCAGGAGGTGGCTCTAGCCCAGAGCGAAGGTGGCTCTGGCCAGGAGTGAAGGTGGAAGGCGGTGGCCAGAGCGAAGGCCCGGTTCCTGGGTGCCAGAGGGAAGCTGGTGCTGGCAGCCAGGGGAAGGAAGGCCTATTCTTACATGAATCTTCATGCATCGGGCCTCTAGTATATATAAAAGCCAAGCAACTGGAACAACTGGAACAACTGGTTGCTATGATGTGCACTGCAGCTGGCCAACCGGACAGGTGGGGGCAGGGCTGGCTGGCCAACCTCCCACAGTCCCTCCCCCTGGCCAGCCCGGCCCCAGGAACAGACCCAATAGGGGGCAGGGCTGGCTGGCCAACCTCCCATGGCCCCTTCCCCTGGCCAGCCCTGCCCCCAATTACCCCTGCCCACTCCAATTGGGGGTGGAGCCACTGATCTCCTGTGGCTCCTCCCCCTGGCCAGCCTGGCCCCCCTATCAGGCCCCAACTGGGGGCATGGCCAGCCGGCCAACCTCCCATGGTCCTTCCCCCTGGCCATCCACATCCCTGATCATCTCCCCCAATTCCAATCAGGAGTGGGGCCAGCGGCCCCCATTGGCTCTGATCAGGGTGGGCTGGCCAGACCCCACCCATGTATGAATTAATGCACTGGGCCTCTAATATGTGTGTGTGTGTGTATATATATATATATATATATATATATATATGTGTGTGTGTGTATATATATATATATATATATAGAGAGAGAGAGAGAGAGAGAGAGAGCTTTTGAATTTTTTTAATATATGTTTTTATTGATTTCAGAGAGGAAGGGAGAGGACAGAGAGATAGAAACATCAATGATGAGAGAGAATCATTGATCAGTTGCCTCCTGCATGCCCCACACTGGGGATTGAGCCCACAACCCAGGAATGTGCCCTGAATGGGAATTGAACCAGTGATCTCCTAGTTCATCGGTCAAGGCTCCACAACTGTACCATACCAGCCAGGCTGTTATAGCATTTTAATTTAAAAAATCATAATTAGTTTCTGTCAGTTTTTTGAGGTAGCTATAGACACTTAAATTGTGAATAACTTACAGCTTGATTTAATTCTAAGAGATGATTTTTATTATAGATATCCACAGTATGACATGCCAGAAGAGATCACCTCTAATATTTATCATTTCTACTAATTTATAGTGCTCAGTAGACATATAATATTGAAAAATGGAAACAGCATTTGCTTTAAAGTATGCGTGTTATTCAGATTTCTAGCAGAGAAAATTATAGAGGCACTACAATACTGGTGGTTTAGGACCAAAGCTAATCACTAGTTGCAGGTATAAAAAGATATTGTCCCCTGATGCAGAATTACACAATTAGGATTAAACACACATCAGTGATATATGGGTGGCATTTGTTATGTGCAGGGGAAATATGACTTTTTTCTTAAATATATATGTTCTTATATTAGAACTGTTATGAAATTGTCAAGGTATATTGGCAGATAACAATACAAGTTACATAAAATCTAATAAAATTTTTGAAAATTCAGCTATAAAGGCTTTGGCTTTGTATATTCTTATTTCAGCAACTCAGAGTATTAATACATTTCCTAAAAGTATATGAAGAAATCTAAATTAACTTTTTAAAAAATATATATATTTTTATTGATTTCAGAGAGGAAAGGAGAGGGAGAGAGAGAGATAGAAACATCAATGCTGAGGGAGAATCATTGATCGGCTGCCTCTTGCACAACCCCCACTGAGGATTGAGCTCGCAACCTGGGCATGTACCCTTGACCATAATCGAACCTGGGGCTCTTCAGTCTGCAGTCCATTGCTCTATCCACTGAGCCAAACCAGCTAGAGCTAAATTCACTTTCAATGAAATAGAACTATTTGGATAATTTTAGGTTTTATTTTCCCAGGATGTTGATCTGTCATCTGTTTCTTCTGTCACTGAGCTAAATAATGAATAAAGTGAATCACTCTTTATTCTGTTATTCAGTTATTAATTTTGTAAGGAATATTTATTTTAAAACAGTTTTTGATTTACAGAAATATTATAACGATACCACAGACAGTTCCCATATACCCCACACTCATTTACTCAGTTTATTGACATCTTACATTCATTTGGTATACTTGTTATATTTAATGAACTAATACTAGTAGATGATTATTAACTGACATTTATAAATTATTCAGATTTTCTTAGTTTTTACTCAAAGTCCTTTCTCATCTAACATACCATCCAAGTCACCACATTGCATTTAATTGTCATGTCTCCTTTGCGTCCTCTTGGCTGTGATAATTATGAAGGCGTGCCTTGCTTTGATGGCCTTTATAGTTCTGGGAAGTATAGGTCAAGTATTTTGTAGATTGCCTCTCTAAGTTTTTGGCTAATGCTTATCTCATGATTATAGTGGGGTATGTGTTTTTAGAAGGAAAAGCACAGAGGTAAAATGCCATTTTCATCATATATCAATGGTACCTACTATGAACCTGAATTATTACTGTTGATGTTGACCTTGATTAACTACTAAGGTAGTGTTAATACCATTACATTTTTAATACATGAGGAAAAGTAGGTACAATCATCATAAATGTCTCATAAAAACTCACTAAATAAAAAACAAAGATCAATATTTGAAGTCACAGTAATACTTTAAATGATATATCATTCAAGATTAATTCACTGGCAATATACAAAAAATATCCAAACAACAAAGTAGGAATATAATTTTCCTTTCAAATCTAGATTATACACAGAAGTAATTAGATAATTTCTACATAGAAAAAGCTAGATGATTTTTATTCACTCAAAATTGCTTATATTATAAATATATAAAATATATCTGAGAACATTGTCCTTAGTCAGTTTCTAAGTCACTTTTCATGCAAACATATTGGGTACTTGCAAGGGAAATTTAATTCTAGTTTCAGACCTAGCTGTCCTTAATTTACGTGCTGCACAGAAGATAGGGTGCAACACAAACTTAGAATCAATGCTAAAATATTCAATCATACATATGACTTACCAATCAATATTGGCTACAGGTAATATTTTTATTCATACAATGATAATATATATTGATTCATGAATTTTCACTGATGCAATGTCATATATATTTATAGAATATATGGCATGTATTTTAGAAGTGGCAAATCATATATATGTTAAATAATTTCCATTAGAAAAAACACACCAAGTTGTCCTACTTAAATTTACTGCAACAACAATTGCAGTCCTTTAAAGTTCTAATAGAGTGAAAGCAATCACCGAGGCTGCCTCAGGCAGTTAAGAAGCTGTCAAAAATCTCCCACTGCTCTGCAAACCTTGGGTGCCTCCCAGATAACTAGGCCAAACATTTCTGAACAATAGTGCACTGTGGATCCCAAACCATTTTTTACCTCCATTTTGCTGTAATTAGAGCCAGAGCTAGAGTGAAATGGAGTCTCCTGAGAATGTGGCCGTGGCAGTTATGGAGACACTATCCAGAAAGTTTGCCCGAACATAGACATAAAAGTGGTTTGAAATTAATGTTTCTAATGTCATATATCCAAATAAATGAGCTGGCATGTTAACATTAAAATGTCTCTGTTTGTGTTTTGATATATATATTTGTTATTGTTTCATGAGGCTTCTATCTTATGTCAAACAGCAAGTTTTGAAATATTCTATATGTGGGAAAATAATTGTTATCTTCCATTGGTCCTACTCACAGAAGTCATTAATTGTACAGAAAACTCTCTTGGCCTTGACAGAACATGAGTTTTAATGATAACTGTGAGATTATACATATTGGTTAATAGAGTGAAATGGAGAATTGTATGAATCTTTCTAAGAACCCATAATAAAAACATTTGGATTTAAAAATGACCTGGAAACATTTTTCAATATTTCTATTTTCTCTTTGCAAATAAGTCGTCACATTCTCTCTCTATATATGTTTTAAAATTTGGCTTTAATTGAGGTATAATTGATATGTAATACACAGCATACTGAAAACTTTCAATATGATAAATTTAAATGTGGATACATTCTTGAACCAATTACCATAATCAAGAATAAACCTATCTTTTGCTCCCCCCAACCCCACAAAGTCCTCATACCTCTTTCAAATCCTCTCCCTTTAGCATCTCTCCTCATCCTCTTCACCTTATAATCATCAGGATGCCTTCTTTTATTATAGAATTATTTTGTTTTGGAGTTTTAAATAAATAAAATCATAGAATGTGTATTTTGTTGTCTGACTTTTTAAGTGCAGTATAATTATTTGTTCTCATCCATGTTTGTGTATGTGTTCCATAGTTCACTCACTTTTTATTGCTGAATTACCTTCTATTGTATGAATGTAGACTGATTTGTTTATCTATTCCCCTGTTGAGAGAAATTTGAGTTGTTTCCAGTTGGGGTAACTATACATATAGCTGCTATAAATATTCATGTACTACTTATTTATTGACTAATTAATTTTTAAACTAAAGGCTTTCTTATGGACAGTTGCTTTCTTTTTGTTTGGGTAAATAGGAATGAACTGAGTTGAGCATATGAGAAATGTGTTTGGTATTTTAAGGAAATGTCAATCTGTTTCCCAAAGTAGTTGTATCACTTTATATTTAAGTCAGAGAGATATGAGACTTCCAGTTCCTCTACATTCTCGCCAACATTTAATATGGTCAGGATTTTTGTTTTGTTTTTAATTTTAGTGATGCTAATAGATGTGTAGTGGTATCCCACTGTAGACTTAATTTATATTTTCTTAATGACTAGTAATGTTTGACACAGTGTCATATGCTTATTTGGTATCTATATGTCTCCTTTTCTGTTCAAATATTTGTCTAATTTTGTTGGGTTGTTTGCATATATTGTGTTTTGAGAGTCTCTTCATATTTTTTCTAAATGCAAGTACTCTACCAGTACAAGTGATTTGCAAAGGTTTTCTCCTAATTTGTGGAGAGCCATTCATTTTTGATAGTATCATTGAAGACTAAAGTTTAGTAAATTTAGTGAAGTCCAATTTATAAAGTCATTATATTAAGAATTGAGTTGTTGCAGTCATATCTGAGAATTCTTTGCCAGCCCAAAGTTATAAGTATTTTCTCTATAAATTTTATTGTTTTAGTTTTTAATAATTATATGATCCATTTTGAGTTAATTTTTGTATTTAGTGTAAGGTATTCTTCAAAGTTCATTGTTTTGTATGGGAATAAAATTAAATTCATCTACTGTAGTTCCTGAAGGAGGGAAGTGATGGAAACCAGAGGAGATAGAAAAAAGTGTTAGAAGAAATAGTCTAAGAGCTTTCCAGTTTTGATAAAAATGATAAAACAACAGATCCGTGAGGCTAAACAAGTTTCAAGCACAAGAAACATAAGGAAATATGTTCTTGTGCATTATAACCAAATTGACCAAAGTACTCTCAACAATAAAGATTAAAAAATAACTACTGATAAAAAGAAAATTTTAAAAACAGCCAAAGAAAAAAACCTTCTCTATATATAAAAGCCTAAGTGACCATTATGACCGAAGTGACTGAACGACCGGTCAGCCAGTCCCTATGATGTGCACTGACCACCAGGGGGTAAACGTTCAACGCAGGAGCTTCCCCCTGGTGGTCAGTGCATTCCCACAGCCAACCTCCCGTGGTCCCTCCCCCTGGCCCAGCCAGCCCCAATTGGCCCTTATTGATCAGGACTGGGTGAGACCTCCCCAAGCAGCCCCGATCAGTGGCCAGGCCAAGGGACCCCACCCTTGCACAAATTCATGCACCAGGCCTCTAGTCTAATATAGAGAACAAAGATATGGATGAAAGCAGATGTCTCACTGAAAATAGAGTAGAAAGATGACAATGACATATTTAAAGCACTGAAGAGGAAAAAAATGTCAACATTTTTATTCTATATCCAGTTTAAAATCTTTTAAAAAAGAAGTAGAGCCCTCACCGGTTTGGCTCAGTGGATAGAGTGTCGGCCTGTGGACTGAAGGGTCCCGGGTTCGATTCCGGTCAAGGGGCATATACCTTGGTTGCGGGCGCATCCCCAGTGGGGGGTGTGCAGGAGGCAGCTGATCGGTGTTTCTCTCTCATCGATGTTTCTGGCTCTCTGTCCCTCCCCCTTCCTCTCTGTAAAAAAATCAATAAAATATATTTTTTAAAAAAAATTAAAAAAAATAAAAAATAAAAAAGAAGTAGAGAACTTCATACATATAAGAACTAAAATAAATAAATAAATAAATACATAAATAAATACATAAACAAATAAACAAACAAACACTGGAAGACTCACTATAAAAATTTAAAGGAAGTCCTTCAGACAGAAAAAAAAATATATAAGATTGAAATCTGGAAGTATAAAAGGAGCACCAGAAATGGTAACTTAATGGGTAAATATTGTTTTAAATCCTCTATCTTCTAAAAATAAAATTGACAACTTTTAAAATTAAATTTACTGGGGTGACACTTATTAATGAGGTTATATAGGTTTTAAGTGTACAATTCTATGATACATCATCTTTATATTGCATTGTGTGCCATATATCAATGAGTGTGGGATTTATAACATGTACAAGCATAATATATGAAAACAAGAGTATAAAGTCTTGGAGGAAGAAATAGATTTAAATTATGAAAAGTGAAGTGGTATAACATCACTTGAAGACATTATGTGATAAGAGACACTCATGACTTTATGATCTAAGTGGCTTACAGCCATGAAATCATGCATGTGTCACCTCAGAAAGTGACCATTAAACACTTCACTAAAGTGCCAGTTTGGAATGGTACCCTGGGGAGTTGGAGTGCTGTGCTTCAAGATGGTGTTTGTAAATTAAAACACTGATGATATATGGTGTTGTTTTTGGTACTTAGCAGGAAAAGATATAATTTATATACTGGAAAGGATAATCTATCTTTATTATGTGTGGCTAGCAGGCACATGTGAGTATGTCTAGGACATGAGAAATTCACTGGGTGTCTCTTGTTGCTTTCATGTCTAGTGAAAATATTAGAATGACAATTTCAGCCACCACAGTTTGACCAGGACAAGAGAATAAGCGGCTAATTCCCTCAGGAATTAAAATTTGCAACCTAGGAAAGTCAAAGAAATGCCTGAGGGCTGATGCAGAGTGTCAGTGGTAGAGAAAGTTGACAAGACTATGAATTATGTATCAAGAACACTTACAGGCTTGGACAGTACAGTGTGTTTCTCTAATCCTTTTTCTTCAGTCTTTTTAGAATGTAACAAGCTACCACATTGAGTGGACATAACATGGACATGAGTTGTTTTGAATATAAAAAGTGATTACATGCCAGTTTCTTATAGTACCCGGATCCACAAATCCGTAGCCCATTACTAATTCCAGTTGTAGCTGTAGTGAGAGTCTGTGTAACCCAGTAGCATTCAATTTCAAAGCCCTGACCCTACTCTCAAATTTTCTCCCTTTCCTCCCTTAAGCTATAGAAACATGGGGCAACCTAAAAGTGTGAGGGATTAAAATATTGCTGCTTCATATTTGGGTTAAAACTCTTTTATTTGTATTTTGTTTGATAATAAAGAGGAGACTTTCGATGGAATATCTTTCTGGATCATTTCAAATGTGTAAACTTAAAAAATCAAACACATAAGCTATTATTTTAAAAAAATTAGATATTGTAAGAATGTATGTACTACACAATGATATATATGACTAGTAAGACAATCCAAATAAAGCAATCCATTTAAATCTTATTTAGTTGGTTGACAGATATGTGAACTGGCAGATATTTGTTCTCCTATATGAGTAATACACACTCTGCCTCCATAAAAGAAGGTTCATGTTTGATTTGTACTTTGAGATTGTCTTGTTATATATAATGTAAATATACTTTTCAAAATAAGTAAATTTATGTTCACTTTGTGTCCTTATTATATGTGTTTGTAGTCTATTTTGCTTAGATATTTACAGATTTTCTTCTTTTTTAGACCTAAATTCTTTGATGGATTAGTATATTGAGAATCTTCTAACCCAGTGTCTAATAATAGATGTGTATTGAATTTAAAATAACCAATTTGATAAACTTTACTTAATCAAAATAGTTTGTTTTTAAAATACTTTATCCACTTTAATTCAAATAAAATCAAATATTTCTAAAAAATAGAAACTTGTTTTTATATTAAAAGTCTCTGAAGTCAAAATTCTTATCCAACAAATCTAAAAATTAATAAATATATTTGTTATATGTACTGATGACACCTATATATGTTCTGATGATACAGTTTCTTTCCAGTTATTTTTCAAGGAGATTCATCTGAAATATTTCAATTAATTAAAACATAGTAGTGGTAAACATCTGTGACAAGAGGAGTCAAAGACTACCGCTTCCTATCTTAAGTCATAAATAATTATCATCTCTTTGCTAGAAAATAAAATTTTCATTTTATAGGTAATTGAGTATGTTGATAAAATGATTCATTACTAATAATTAATTATTATGTATTATTAATAAAAATTATATATTTTGCATAATATATTTTCTTAATTATAATTTATTATTAAGGATTTAGTGAGGATGTTAATTACTGTTTAAAACCAGTTCAATATTTCTTTTATTTTATGTCTATTAATATGACTTCAAAGAGTTATTTGATTGGTTGATAGCATAATATCAGTATCATTATAAGTCGCTATAAATTGGGCCACAAATTAAAAATAAAATTGAATATAAAATTAAAATTTAAACTCATAATATCTTTATATTTACATGTAAATCTATTTGCATGTAAACTATTATACTTATTGTGATCTTTATGTTACCTTCATTATACAAATGAACACCTTGTAGATATGAAAAAATAAGCCATAATATGATAATCTGGTGATAGTTCTCTCTAGTTTGACAATGCATAGGTACTGAGAAACAAAATGAACCAATTTAAAGTAACTTAAAATTAATGTTACAGTACCTCAAAAGAACATAAAATTAGTAGATCAACTTTTGAAGAGTCTTTTTAACAAGGCTTTTGACTGGGAACATTTTGATTAATTTCAGTGAACGAGTTGTCATAGACACCTGAGGAAATGGAAACAGGAAAAGAGAAAATGTGAGTAGAGTCTGAGATATTTTTCCCCTAAATCTTTAGCATTTCATTGAATTAAAACTGGAATGGCATTTGAAAATTTGATGACAAGGATTTGATAAATAGTTTATCAATAACTTGCTGTAGATAAAACCACATAAGCATCTGTTCAGGAAACAGATAACTAAATTGAACATGTGCCTTGGAAATGGGTGAGTTGGTTTCAGCCTTAAAGCAAGGGAAGAAAATCGAAGCCATTCCTGCTACCAAATTACATTATCTGGTCTAGAAATACTGGAATATCTTTTAATATTTCGAAATGAATTATTTTGAAGAAAATTTAACCATGCCATTTCCCGTCACTGTGCAATTGGATTGAAAACACCGCCTTCCCTATATAAATCATCCCTAAGTGCATAAAATTACTGTACATTCAAGATGAATAAATACATAGCCTCCATTCTGAAAACCAAAGAAAGCACAGCTATCAGATCATTATATCAGAAGAACAGGAACACTTTTTAAATGTTTGCAATGTTCCTTTTGACAAATGGTCACGCAGTGTGTTTATCAGGCTTTATTTAGACTATGTGTGAACTTAGTATTATTTTCATTAATAAGCTGAATGAATTTGGGGGGAAAAAGGCAAATGCCGCCTTCCTTCCAGGCAGTAAGATTCTTTTTTTCTTCTGTGCTATGCATACTAATTCCATTAAAAAGAAGAATTGCTAATTTGTGAGTAGATTGCTGAAGCTTGAAAATATATTAAGTGCCTTTGAAAGTTTAGAAAGTCTCTTTTCTCACCATAGCTCTGTCTAAAAAACATAAAGAAATGTTGGAGTTACAATGTAAGCAAAGCACACACAATCCCTGACAACACACCAGATCTGCTGTTTTGGTCAAGAAGCTGCACACAAAATCGTGACTCAGATTTCTACATTGGCAAGTGCTGCTGTATTTATTTTGGTATCATTCCAGCAGTTCTGTCTAACATGATAAAAATCTTTGTCATTATCTGAGCTACAGCCTTGACTCATCCTCTTTTCAAAAGTTTTTAATTAATATGATGGCAATAAAGCAAGGCTCTGCCCTACCAGTCAGAAAATTTGCTGGATTTGCAGAGAAATAGTGTTGAAGCATTTGATGACATCTTTATTGAGAAATATTCCCCCTTTTTTCCACCTTCAAAATGAAATCCCCAAGGAACAACTTCACACAATGGAGTTTATCTATGGCTTTGCCTCCTTGGGTAGATGTTTGAAGCCACACGAATGAGAGTAGGTTTTTATTTAAGACTCTGTGATTGCAAACTCAGAGGCTGCTGAGCCGATAATTTGTCAACATGTCCGTCTGGATAGGGTGATTGAAAGCCAAAGGAGCATATGCTTCTGAAGACTTGCCAATTTTATTGCAGGTGGAACTCTATAGACATCTAGAATCAACACATAAATTTTGACAGAGATGTTTATTAATATCACTTAAAATGGAATGTAGATTAATTGCAGCTCTCTTACTGAGAAGGAAATACTTGCAGAAATTACCAAAATTGACTTAGTTGGGTTGAGAATCAATAAAATTTTTAAATATGACTTGAATGCAGAGAGTTTGGGAAAATTCTCCAAGTCTTGACTCAAGAGTTTCTTCTGTAGCAGAGGTTACTAATTTTCTATTAAATACCAATTCTCATTTCTCAGATTGACTGTAATATTGGAGGCAGAAATATACACATGCCCAGCAAAAAGATGGCCTTTACCAACTTCCATCTTGGATAAGAGATAGGAAATGATATGTAAGCAGTTATTCATCTCCTGCTCTTTCCTCTTCATTTTTCTTCGTGCTAAAAGCATCTACCTGGTGGTTGGTGCTTTTGCAGTCATAGTATCACCATGAGTGTAATGTTAAGAAGAGTAAATAAAACAGAAGAAGCGTGTGATAAATGGCCATATAAATGAGGAAAAATAAGCCTCTCTTTTGTTTAAAACCATTTGTTTGTTTTAGGTCTCTGTAACTTCCACTAAAAAGTTAGTATTTGTGGTCATGGAGATGCTCATTCCATTTGATAAAACATAAAACAGTCATGGATGTGACCAAAGTGAGTGATAAACACGGAATTGATGCCAAGTATCACATAGCAATTGTCATTATAAATTATTCATACTTTCATTTTTAACTGAAATGTTATAAAAATGGCTCTCTTGTTGAAATTGACTTTTATTAGAATTGAAGTGTATTTTGTGGGTTTCTTTTTAAATATTTTTCTCATTTTTTTCTGACATTGGTTCTTTATTATTGTACAGAAACGTAAGATTGAAAGGGATATGTTTTTTTATTGGCGGAGGTCAGGTTCCCTCAGAAACAGACGTTTTGGTTGCAGAGAAGTTTGCTTGGGGAGTACTCTTAGGATCACTGTCGGTGGAAGGGAAGGAAACAGGATGAGTCAGGGGGAAAAGTTGATCTGTGAGGCAGTTTTGATTTTAGCCTCAGTTGACCCAACATGGAAGTTCATGTTAAGACGGACGTTCAGAGTGGTCTCCAGTCCAGGCACGTTGACCAGGTCTGTGTTGCATTGGCATCACCAGTCTCTGGATGTGGACCAGCCAAGGAACTAATTTTGGTTTGTGTGAGGTAGTTGTAAGCTGAGGAGGGGTTGATTATTGCAGACTCTCTGCTGAGGTTACAAATCTTCTATTTCTGAATGGTAATCTGGGCAGCATATCACAGGATCAGAGAATGTGTAATTATTTTAAAAAATACTTTAATTTCCGATTCAATAATGTGATAAGTATGGGCATTGTCTTGAAGAGAAATAAATAAAACTATGATCAAAACTTACATTTTTATTAACTTCCTCCTTAGACAAAAAGTTAAAGTGCTTAATTTTTTGAAAACAAACAAAAATATTGCTCAATTTAAAAGCATAGTATACACATTTTTAAATTAAAACAGGATTGAAATTTTAGGCAAACTTATCTTTGGTGAATTCATTGTTTGAGTAAACAGGCTTACTCGTAAGAAGGACAATATTTTTGCTGATTCAAAATTTCCAGGTAAGAGCACCGGTATTGATCTTTCCAAACTCTTATTTTTAAAACTTTAGAGGGCTCTTGCAATTGGCTGTGATGTTTCCTAAGTCTGTTTTTTTTTTAATTTTATTGTTGAAAGTATTACATATATCCCCTTTCCTCCTCCATTGATCTCTTCTAGCCCTCCCCACCTCTGCTCCAGGTCTTCACCACTCTATTTATTTTCTATGTCCATGGGTTATGCATATATGCATACAACTTCCTTGGTTGATCTCTTCCCACCCACCCTCCCACCCTCACCTCTCCCTCCATATTTGCATTGCTTATTTTCTAAAATTCTCTGCAGTGTAGATTTTGCTGTTTTTATTCCAGATCCATTAGCCATGATTATTAATAAAATAGTAGGTAGGTGTGGATGCTTCATCAGATTTAGTTTTGATCATTTTTTAAACTACTTCATTAGTGGCATTTGGACCTCTATTAGGTAACAGACAATATCTCATTCTCTTTTTAGAGATTGGTAGTTTCCCTTGTGTTCATTACAAAGGATCTCAAACCATTAGGAAATGTAAAATTATGACATTCCAATTCTGTCATTGCCTTGCCACTTGTCAGCCCAAATACTTCTGTGAAGAGAAATGTCCCTTCATAAACATTTCATTACCTGAAATAAGTAACAAAATTTAATTCAGAGGTGGAGCCAAATTTTTATCCATTTATTTTTCAATTTTAAAATAAAGATTTGGTGTGCAAGCATTTTCAAATGTGATCGATCAATAAGGCATTTTTATGGATTTGCAAATTTAATTTTTTTCAATTTCAATTATGCTTATTTGTGCTTAAATTCTTTTTATCCTTTTTTTTTTTATCAGTGATAGCATTAGCTATTGATAAGTTCTTTTTCTTCTTATATCTCAACTAGAGGCCAGGTGCATGAATTCGTGCACAAGTGGGGTCCCATGGCCTGGCCTGAGGGATCGGCCTAAAACTGGCTCTCCAACATCCCCCGAGGGATCCCAGATTGTGAGAGGGCACAGGCCAGGTCAAGGGACCCCACCAGTGCACAGGGCCAAGGAGGGACCGTGGGAGGACTCCAGGGCATGTCCGGTCCATCTTGCTCAGTCCAGAGTTACTGGACCCCAGCAGCAAGTTAACCTACCAGTGGAGCATCTACCCCCTGGTGGTCAGTGCACGTCATAGTGAGCCGTTGAGTGGCCTTAACATATCATTAGCATATTATGCTTTGATTGGTTGAACAGTTGACCAAACGACTGAGTACTTAGCATATTAGGCTTTTATTATATAGCATATGCTTTTAGGGTTGTAATTTTCTGTACCAGATCCAGGATTTGCTGTTTCTTCTTATGGTGAGAAGCGATACTTATAAATGACAGGTTAGGTGCTAGAGTCTGTGCAATATTCTTATCAAAACAAAAACATAGACATGAGGATATTTATCAGCTATTCAGTGAAGAAAACCAGGAAAAAGCAGACATAATGGGCCAAGACTAGCAATATGAGAATAATCTCTGAATTCATGGTAAGAAAATAGTTTCCACATGAAAAAGCTCTAATATAAATTAATCTATAAAAGACTCAGGTGCTTGCTTTAGCTGTTTTTGCTCAGTGGATAGAGCATTGACCTGCGGACTTAAGGGTCCCAGGTTTGATTCTGGTCAAGGGCACATGCCTAGGTTGTGGGCTTGATCCCTAGTAGGGGATGTGCAGAAGGCAGCCAATATGTTTCTCATCATTGATGTTTCTACCCCATTCTCTCCTCTTCCTTCCTCTCTGAAATTATATATATATATGACTCAGGTGCTCTATTTTACCATTAGTTAAAGAAAATCATCAGTGATATGGTTGCTAGTAAAGCCAATGAGTTCATTGCCTGCAAAGTGAAATCATGGCTAAAATTCAGATTAAGAGAAATGATGGTTCACCTAATGTCTATAATACTAATATGTAACCTATTGAATTTAACTGAAATTCAGTTCCTGGCTTAAATATTGGTTGACTGGAGAGAGTAACCAGAATGGAGAAATTTATTGAACTATTTCTTACAAAGAAAATGGGAGAAAGTAAAACTGTTAGCCAAGTAAAGATGGGATCTGAAAAAGAACAAGTAATACATTTACGAGGCCACCTCTATAAGAGAAAATTTCATAATTTGTGTGGATCTGGAGGATAGAGTGAACCTTAGAGAGTAAATGAAAACAGATAGTTGTGTTTTTATAAGACTCACCTATCCACTAGAAGTGGTTCTCAACCTTTCTAATGCCGCGACCCTTTAATACAGTTCCTCATGTTGTGGTGACCTCCAACCATAAAATTATTTTCGTTGCTACTTCATAACTGTAATTTTGTTACTGTTGTGAATCATAATGTAAATATCTGATATGCTATATGTGTTTTCCGATGGTCGTGACCCACAGGTTGAGAACCGCTGCAGAGTTATCAAAACACAAGAAACATTTATCAAAGGGGTGAATATTTTGGTAAGATTCCTTAAAGCAAAAAAATAATAATAATAATCATTGAGTGAGCCATCTTTTGATAATGAATAAGAATTCAGAAAACATGCTATTGTTAAATGTCTCTTTCATTACATTTAACTTGTGTATTATATTTACCCTACCATACAATACAAATCAGCTACATAATCCAGTGAGTAAGAAGCAGATTCTCACTATCCTGCAGCCAGAGAGTATTGAGGTCCAATACTTCCCTTTGCAACAGCAAACATATAATAATGCAAAGACACAAGACTACAAAAAATGGGAAAAATAGAGTCCAAGGTCTGGAAGTTTGCTTTGTTATGACCCTTCTGGAAAAAAATATAGAAAGTTTATGTCTCATTCCAACTCAGAATCGGCACCTCTTTCTCCTCTATCACTCTATTGATCCCTTTGTCAAAAGAAGGGAAGTATAATACTTTTTATAACATGGTCATATTTTGACAAGATTGAAATTTAGCATCATTGATTTTACACAGTTGGTGGTACCTCATTCACCTGCAGTCAAAGGTATTACTTGGCTTCTCCTCCTTTTCCTGCTGTTAGCTTTTATTTGTCTACTAGAGGCCAGGTGCACAAATTTATTCATGGGTGGGATCTCTCGGGGTGGGCTGTGGGATTGGGCTCCAGCTCGCGCCCCCAGCCTCCCAGCCCCAGATCGTGCCCCCAGCCTTGCAGCCCCACAGCCCTGTCTGGCACCCCGCCATGGCCTGGCACCACCCTCTCACCTGCTCCAGCATCCTGCCTGTGGGGTGATCGATAGGGGCCGGACCCCCTGCCAGGCTCCCTCAGCACCTGGGAGCCGGGAGGCGGCCATGCTGCGCTGCCACTGCTGGTCGCCATCTGCGGGATGATTGGTGGGGCTATTGGGCCCCTGCTCACACCCACCTTGGCCTGGCTTTACCCGCTCAACTGCTCCACCATCCCACCACAGTCCCACTCCCCTTGGGCCCATTGGGGCCAGCAGCACCTCCACTGCCACAGGCTGCCGGCGCTGCTGGGCCTACGCCCACCATGTTCCACGCCGCCCCTGGTGGTCAGAGCATGTCATAGTGAGTGGTTGAACTCTGGGTTGAGTGACTGCCTGAGGGGACAATTTGCACATTAGGCTTTTTATTTATATAGGATATGATTTAGCATTTGAATCACTCATGTAAAGAAAAAAGAATAGTATTTTTAGTCATTTAGTGTAGGAATTAGTGTATGTGAAAGATAAATGGAATGAAAATTGATGAAATATTTTGGTTTGGTTGTGTTAGGCATCTTTTTAGAACTCATAGTTTTGAAGAGTAAGTTCTATTGAAATGCAATAAAATCTACAATAAAATTATATGTATAAGCTGCACTATAGACTTTTTTGAACCTTAATATCAAAAACCAAGATTTGAAACCAAGTGTGATTGTGTGTGTGTGTGTGTGTGTGTGTGTGTAATAAAGAATACTCTGTCATTTCAAACATTTGTTAAAATCTTGGTTCTACCTGTGCCAACATTTCTATTATGGAAAAGTTGTTTTCATTCTGCATCTCATAGTTGTTGGTATATTTAAAAAATATACAATGAAATTAATCTACATTTTAAACACATGTGAACAATAATAAATTGTCATAATGCCATAAAAATTACTTTTAATGCATCCCAGTGATAGACTGGGATGCTATGCAACAAGAATCCGACAGGCTTAGCATTTAAGGGCTATTCCATGGTCATAGCATGAAGTAATGACATTGAAAAGCTTTAAATTTCAGCCCCCTCTTACATCACTAACCCAGGATGGCATTACTCAAGGCGTGTTTCTTGATGATTGCCATTTAGAAAGATGGGCTGTGCTTATTGGATGAATTATTCCTCTTTGAATGAATAATATGCACTTGAATGTGTGGTTAGTTAATATCAGTATATGTTAGAGCACTAAGATCCAGAAAAACACCCCACTGAAATCAAATAAAATCTATCTGATTTATGTGCCAGACAGTTAAATAAGACTCACAATGATTTTAGCAGCTTTACTGGTGCTCAGATTTACAGACAATTGAATTTCTACAGCAGAATCTTCCTGACAATAAAATTTACTGCTAAAGTAGGAAACATTGTTAGCACTAAGAAGGATATTGTTAAGAAGAGAAATTGAATTTTGTTGTGCCAAATTTCAGTGTGAGTAAAGTTAAGTTAGTCATCTAGGGAGATACAAAAAGAGACCTAAAGTAAATGTTTAGAATGATATTAATCTTGCAGCTACAGAGAATAGAAAATGACCTGGGGATATCATAGCAATGAATAGTCTGAAATTAAAAGTTCAGGATCTAGCAGGTATAATGAAGGAAAGTAAAATCCCAGGACATATATATTTAAAAAATGTAATTAAAAATCAAGTACATAATAGATCTTGTTCACATAGCATGCCAGTACTAATCACTATCAATATTAAACCACATTGAAGTATTGTCCTTTTTTTCTTCCCACAAAACTAAAACTTTAAAAGATAGTGTAAAATAATCATCAGAAATGTAGGATGAAAATACAACATATTGACCAAGAGCTATTAAGAGCTATTTCTCAGAATACTCTGTCATTCCAAATATAGCTTAGCTTTTGAGTTCAGACACTTTTTGAAAAGCATCATAAAAGTCTCCAATAAATGTTAGTTTTCCAACATTATAGTGACCATGTTTAAAAATTCAGAAACATTTGTTAGAATGTATTCCATTTGAATATCAAAGTTAGTTTTTCTTCAGTATTTGGTCATGAAATTATATTAACTAAGTAGTGTAGTCTTTGAATTCTGTGGATTTGATATTTTTCTGATAAAGTATAACATAGAAACAAATTATAGCCCCCATATAATCATTACATACTGGTGATGGCTATTTAATTTTTGGCTAAAAATATTTCAAAAAAACAAATATTCACTTGAACAAATATCGATTGAATATATACTATGTCATGAACATCTGGTAGTTATGACAGTGCACAGTGGAAAAGAGCAAGGCCTAGCTCTCCATAGGGTTACTTTGCTGGGGAGACTGAAGCATAAAATAAGTGTTTTCTTTGGGAAGGGAACAGTGATGGTAAAGAAAGCTAGGTACAGGCTTTACTGCTCTACTGGCTTAATTTTTTAATTCTAGCTGAGCCTTTTGAAGTGGTGAATTTGGTTGATTACTTGATAGCTCTGAGCTTCATTTTCTTGTTTCGAAAACCCATTGTAATACCTGTGTTAGGATAATAAAATCTATAAGACTTGGCATATAATAGGGACCCAATAAATGCTTTATGTTTTATTTATTTATTTGTGGTGTGTGGGTTTTTTTGTTTGTTTGTTTTGGCCTATAATATCCATACCTTTTTTGGGATTCATTTTCTGAAGCTATTCTAAAATTAAAGCCACACAAGACAATTTCCAGTTAATTTTCTTCCCATTTGTAGAGGATGGCATAACATATGTGTTAGGAATAAATATTATAAGAAAACAACAGAAAGAAATTATTAGAATTCATTTTAGAGCAAAGACTTTATGATATAAACTTTGGGGTGAATTTTGAATAGGAAAATAGATGTAGCTTTAGATAAAACAGTACATATACACAAATAATTATTATTATAAACGTTTTCTGTCCAAACTATGTGTGATTCTTTTGAGGCACAAAATTTTATTTCTTGCCATGCTGTCTTTGAATCTATGTATTTACTAACCAGTAATTATATCTGAAGAGAAGTTATATTAAAAATGCTGTTGTAATGCCCTGGCCAGGTTGCTCAGCTGATTGGAGCATCTTCCTGTCAATCCGAAGGTTGCAGGTGTATTCCTAGTTAGGGCACATGTCTATGTTGCAGGTTTGGTCCCAGGTTGGGGTGCAAACAGGAGGCAACCAACAGTTGTTTCCCTGTCACATTAATGTTTCTCTTTCTCTCTCTCCCCATCCTCCTTTGTAAACGAACAAACTAATGATAGATAAAATGAAAAGCCACTGTGAATATAAGTTATGAGAGGATTAATAAGATAACAAAATTAGAGAGAGACCAAGATGGCGGCATAGGTAAACACCGCAGACTGCTGCCGCAAACAACCACTTCAAAAATACAACTAAAAGACGGAACGGACATCACCCAGAACCACAGGAAGGCTGGCTGAGGAGAGACTCTTCAACTAGAAGGAAAAATAACAGCACACCGAGGCTCAGAGGAGGCGCAGTGTGGAAAAAACTCAGGTGCGGAGGTGCGCGCGCAAAGCGGGCTGGTGGCTGAGAGCGCGGTTGTCGTTTTCGGTCAGGGGGGAGTCTCAGACTCTGAGCTCCAGATACGGGCGAATCGCTGGGGACTCGGACCCAAACGGGAGAAGCGGGAGTGTCTGGCATCAGTTGGAAGGCAGCTTTCCCTCCGAGGTTTGCAGCGGTTCCGGGGGTTCTGAGAAGCAGAGCCTCTGGGAACAGGACTGAGGGCACCATAACGGCTCCCTCCGCCCGCCCTGTTGAGCCCGCCCCGCCCAAGCCCTGCGCAGAGCCATTTGCCGGATAGCCTCAGGCAAAGGCTAGATTAGCACCTCCCCAGAGGACAGAAGTTTTCCGCGGCAGACACAGCTGATTCACACAGCCAGTCGGCCTGGTGGTCAAATCCCTCTAGTATTAACTACAACAATCAAGGCTCAACTAGAACAAGACTGCGCACAAAGACCACTAGGGGGTGCACCAAGAAAGCATAAAAAATGCGGAGACAAAAAAACATGACAGAAATGGAGGATATAGAGCTAAAAATCGCAATTTTGAGGGCTTGCAAAAATGTGCTAGAAGCTGTCAATAAACTTGAGGAGAGAGTCACGAAAACTAATGAGACCCTCGATGCTATGATAAAGAACCAACTAGAAATTAAGCATACACGGACTGAAATAAAGAATATTATACAGACACCCAATAGCAGACCAGAGGAGCGCAAGAATCAAGTCAAAGATTTGAAATGCGAAGAAGCAAAAAACACCCAACCGGAAAAGCAAAATGAAACAGTATTTTTTTGGGGGGGGTATAAGTTCTATGTCTCATATTTAAATATACCAGTATGTTTTATAAACTGCTGTATAGATTTATGCATTTCTTTATAAGCTTTATTTTTTTTGAGTTATCTACATCTTCTGACTCTCCGTCATCTCAATATTAAGTGACCTGTCCTTTTTTTGTTTTTTCCCACTTTCAGAACAATGTGATAAGGGGGTGGAATTTTCATAGAAATTGTAGTTACCCATGGTAACAAGTATTTGGAGTAATTAGGAACTGTTTTGAAACCTGAAACTAGTTGTAATTCTCTACTAAACAGGAGGATTTCATTGAAGTTAAGAATGCTAAAACAGTAGATTTTCCATGAAAAGAACATTTATTTTCCATCTCTCAGAGTCAAGTGTTTCAAAGCAATGGCAAACACTGACAGTCGTATAGGTATCCCGTCTCAAGAAAAAAAAACAAAACTAATTTAGAGTCAGAGCCTATTCAACAGCACATAACACACACAATTTAGAGTACAGATATGAAGAATAAGATAAATGTTTTACTTGGTGAATTTAGTACTTTATTTTATCTTTAAGTTGAGTAACATCACACACGTTACCTGATGGGTACCACAAAACTAAATTGCACTTGTTGAATCAATTGTTTTACATTTGCCTTGCTGCTTTCCAAAAGAAGTGCCAAAGAACCAGGAAAGAACAAACTCAAGTTGAGTTTTTTAAAATAGAGCACAAACCTTAAAAAAATGCAAAACTAAAATTATGAAGGAAGCACCTACTGATTTAGAAATATTTGTCCATAATTTTGGAAATTTTTTGACGTCAGTTTACAAATAAATGCAATAAATCTGTGATTATTCCATTCAACAAAAAGGGTGTAAGGTGTAGTATCTGAGTTTTTATAAATAATGAAGAAAATAACTGGATTTGACACTTTTTAGTTTTCTTACTTGCAGTACATATTTCTATCACGGAAAAGAGGAGCTAAATCCAAATAAAGAAAAAGACCAAATCCAGTAATAAAATTGCTCAAGTTTCTTGCTATACATTTTAAATTAAAAAAGCTACATTTTAAAACATAATTATCCAGATATTTTTATTTTTTCCAAATGTCTCTCTTAGTCATAGAAATACCCACATTTTACCCAGTGAAATTATTGCTAGATGAAAATTCACTGAGGAGAAATCTCTCTTGTCGTATTAAAGTAACTGTGCACAGCTACTACTTGAAAAAAAATTCTATTGGAATGCAGATGATTAAATTGGCACAAAAAAAATAGCTGCACTACTTTGAGTGTTTGTATATTTTTAAATCTTGACAAATACGTTAGGAGGCAAGCATCCTTAGAACATGTAAATTAAAAACAATCAATTGTTTTAAATATCACAAACAAATTAAAAATATTCCTGCTTTGTTTAAAAATAGAACTTGACATTTATTCAACCAATTAATTTGACAAGATTGATTAAGCATAATCTGACACCATTTAGGCATAAATGCCTGACATATATTGCAACTGAGTGTGTAAAGAGAAGCAACTAAAAATATAAAGGAAGGGCATTTTTCAAGTTTATGCATTTAACTATTTATGAAACAAAAACCACTTTAAATATATATTAATTAAATTGTTTCCCACTATAATGAAGAAGATAAATGAAATATGGATGTGGTATAGTTTAGAAAGAAAGAACCATAACTGCTCTCTCTCTCTCCTTTTCAATTTTCCTGGGAAAGCTAGTTTGAAGCCTGTCAAGATCAGCATATTCTGAGATAACAATACAGCAAGTGCTCATGAGATTTGCATCTCCACTTTAGATTTCTCATTCATGAACGTCTTTTTGCTTTATCAGTACAGCTACCAAAGGGCTTAGCAAATGCAGCTGGAGTGGAATCTTTCATTGCATTTCAGACTGAAAATTTAATTGTTCATGTCCATTTCTAGCAGCAAGCCATGTCTGCCGACTTGCGATAAATCCAACCAAACAACAGGACAGCCCTGAGGATGTATGCAAATAAAATATTAGCTCACATCTGCAAGAGTTAATGGAGCAAATACTATTATGGATATTATGTACATAAGTTAATTTCATTTCTACTTTACATTGACTGGCCTCATCAAGCTGAAAAACACTGAACCTGCATTTCAAGTTATATGGGTCAGTTTAAAAACGTCTAACATTATCATGCCATTGGTAAATTTATGTCTGTAATTTAGATCAAAAGCATATATTTGCTTAATTTCCATGCTTGCTTTTCAGATATGCTGTTATCCTTTCTTCCCTCTACAAATGTAAATTTAATGTTTGTAATCCTTCAGAATATAGAAAATAACAAGACTAAATTGTATGTGATATTATTTTCCCCTAAACAACCCTTTTCTCTTTGTCAATTTGCATTGTTATTTGTGTATCCATGGTGTGTTTTAACTCATTTTTAATAATTTATTCTAAGAAAACAATGTGTTGTACTAGGAAAGAATAGATAATAAAAAATAAAGTAAAAAATTCAAACTGGCCAATTAAAAATATATCATTTTCCTAATGTAATGAGGAAAATTTGATGTCTGAGTAAAGGGGTTGCCAACTACAATAACAAAACCTATTAGGATGAATATGTGGAAAGTAGAATTATTATGACCAACTCGAGTAACTAATCAATTGTAATTACATGCTAAGTGTAAAATAACTTGACTCTGTATGATTATAAGTAAAAAGCAAATAAAAGAGTAAAGAAAAAGAAAAAAAGAGGGGAAAAGCAACAACAAATTAAAATTCCCTCTAAAAAGGCAACAGAGGCTGCAATCATAACACATAAAATACCAATTTCTATTTTTATATCTTAACATTTGGGAATGACTTGAGGCATTAAAGCTTCTATACATTCTATGCTATCAAATATTTAGGAAATATATAGGATTTCCCCCCCAGAAGGAAATTAGTGTTGCCTTTTTGATAATAAGGGATAAATAAAGTATTATTGTAAAAGATTAATGCTTCAGATCACAGTAAGAAAACATAATTGGCTTAAGAGTACAATTGCTAGTACAGTTATAACTCTTTGTTTAGGTGGCAGTTATGAAGACTTTTTTCCTGGACATCAGTTTCATCTAGATTAGTTTCAATTTGTCTTAGTTTATTAAGGTTTCTCTAGGAGTCCATGTGCACTGATTCTTTTATCACCAAGTATGGCCTATGTCATGTCATAATTACTTTATACCTGTGAAGATTGGAAAATGTATAGGAAGAAAAATTTCCCTTAACTAATCCTGTGGATATTATTTCTGAGGTCGTCTGTTGATGTGGCCGTTTTATTAGTTAGAAAATTGTAAGATTCTATCCCTGTAAAGAGTAGATCTTTGGAGTCATAAATTGGAAATAAAGACATCTCCCTTTAGCCAATTTTTCTACTTATGTTTTTGAGACACAAATAAATTAGCTTGATATACTAGTGTAATATTTATGTTTTGAGATGAGTTTAGATTGATCATGTGGAGGCAGAATGGTACAATGTTTTGGAGTTCAAAATACCTGGTTTTGCAAACTATGGTCAAAACTTACTTTATGACATTGGGCAAGTTAAATAGCCTTGGTGAGAGTCAACCTTCCGGATTAAAAGACTGACAGAATGGTTTCTGCCTTGAATGTTTAATGAGTTTGGAATGATGTTGATGACACATGGTCCATACTCAACTTGCATCTAGCTCATATATTAGATTAGATGGCTGGCATGAAACCTACATGACAACACAACATTAATTAGATTTTTTTTTCATTGAGATTCACCCCTTCCTTTAAGTAGTTATGCTATTTCATATTTCCTAAAGTTGAAATAAATACCCACACATTGTGGAAGACAGATGAAAAACTTATAGATTGTGTTACTATGTGCAAAGGAGTCTTAATAAATATTAAAGATTAATCATTGACAAAGATTCCTGACAATAATTCTCAACAAGCATTTTTTTTTGAGCTGGGAGCTCTTGGAGTTGCCAAAAGTAAAAATAAAAAAGATATAATTTAATGCATAGAAATATTTTTCTTAAAATTTCCACACTTTTTTATATTACAGAATTCAAGAGTAAACATATGATGGGCATGTCAACCACATTTTGGGAGTTATATAGCTCAGCTCAGACATCCATTTTATTTATCTCATTGAGGATGAGAACAAAAATGAAGAGACCAATAACTCAGGCTGGGAGAACAGCATCTTCAAAGAATTGAACACTAGAGAGGAGATAGTACTTCAGTATCTTATGGATATAGAATGTAGGAGAGGGATCCATGGTAAAAGAGGAAAATTCTAAGATGATGATGATTATTATTATTATTCCATTATTAACAACTGTGAAATGTGATAATGTGATTCCTATTTTTAAACCACAGTTGGAAAGCACCTGTTTTCTGAACTACATTCCTGCATTCCATTAAAGAATATGTTTAGAAGTGTCATAACTTTCTCTCTGGAGGTAGCGGGTTAAATTGTGTTTATAATATATATCAATTAAAAGTCAATGACTTTATAAAAAGCTATTTGAAAAATCACATCATTCTGTATTATATAAAAAAGGAAAGTATATTTTAACATATTAAACTTGTGATATATGGGTAAACACTACATACTGATTTTAAAGGAATCGTTTTAAAAACTGACCTGTGCAAGCAAATATAAGACTAAATACGGTACCTGAGATCTCTGTTCTTTTACTTATTTATTCAATGTCTTTGTTTTACTCTTATTAAAAAATAAAATTTTACTAAAACCTATACTAACCAGATGTAGAAGCCCTAGCTCTGCCATAATCCACACTTGTCCCAGTAAGGCGGAAAAATCTAACATCATTGGGTCTAACTGGCCCAAATATTTAGCTGCCCAAGGGAGCTTTTCTCCTTCATTATCTAATTCTGCAAGCCTTTCTTTGTGCTCATCTCAGTAATTTCTGATCCTTGGTGATCACATCTGTGAATTCTTCTTACTGATGCCAAATCAGTGGCAAATGACCCACACATTGCAGATAATATTCATGTAAGCTAAGACTAAAAGTAATTTATCTTTTTGTCTGGAACAGGTGCTTCTGAAATGACTTTCAGTAACTCATGCATTGGTTCATCCCCACAGGTGTGAGAGTATGTTCCATGCAGGTGACAAATTGTTAATCCACAAAATTAATATTTGTCACTTTAAATGATGCAAAGATTTTCCAGTACCTCCATATCATTCCACTTACATCCTTTTGAATGTTCATTATACAAATATGCCATCCTAGCTTTGCCTTGAAAACTACCCAAGCCACTCTTTGTAATGTGGAACCTGCTAAGCAAACCTAAAGAACATTTTGTGTAATTCTAAAAGTGTGTTTTAATCCAGTAATATAAAATGGCAGATGAGACTTAAGAGATGATAGAGAACTATTAGTATTTTGTTTAATAGCTTTGTACACTCACAAGATCATATGTACATGATATTGGCTCTTATTGGGATGCATAAGCATCAATTATATTTTTCATTTCACTTTGAGCATCAAACTATTCCCTGTATTATTTCTCTGATGTCCTCTGACTCTCCTAGCTGAGAGAAAACAATAGTGGTCTAATATTTAGAAAAAGTGACATTTAAGGAAAGATTTAGTGCACATTTACAATAGCTCAAGCCACAGTCTTTCTACTATTAACCCACCCTAAAGTTTTCAATATTTTATCTTTATTTTTTCTGCAGGAGACCCAATCAGGAGTATTCTTGTATGTACTCAGCCCTCACTGTTCCCAGTAGGTGAACAGCTCCTTCCTTCAAGCAATTATGACTCAAATTGGATAAACAGAAAAATGTCCTCATTATACACACACACACACACACACACACACATTATTATCTGTTTAAAATCTCAGATTTCTGGTTCAATAAGCTATCCATAATGTAGCCAGATTTTTCTAACAACAACAAAAAAATACTGTAAAATCTTCTTCAACCTGATTCATTCTTTTAGTCACACATTTTAATAAAATATTTTGTTGTTTTTATCTGGCTTCCAAACCCATGATAAATTAGATGCTTTAAATTAGAATTTATGAAACATCCTATTGATGATGAAAAGACAGAAAAATTCAAATTGATAAAAACAAAAGAAAAAGTTTCAGAAGGCAAATCATTTCACCATCCTGCCGTATAGAACCAACATGAGTGAACTGAGGTCAGTGTATAATTATATGAATTAATGATTATATTTTGACTCTATAATATCAAGAAAATCTTTAGTGATTATTTTTGTAAGAAGTTAAAAATGTTTAATATATTTTAAATGTCTAATAAAATTGTTTTACTCCAATAATTTATCCTAAAATATTATAGAGCAGAGCTCCTTTATAAAATTCAGAATAGCTAATGGTTTACTCTAGAGAAGTGTATTCTAAACTGTAATTTTGACAGTTTGAACCTTATGAAATGAATGTTTCTTTTATTCATGCATAAAAAAGATGACTAAAGCAAGCCACATAATGAGTAGACAGTTGCACTTCTTGAGAAAATAGACTGTTCCCAATTCTTCAAGCACTGTTATGTGAAAACATGTTTTGTCTAAAAAAAGTATATTTTTCTAATTTATATAGCAGATTGTTACTTTTACTAAAAGCCCAAAAGTTTATAGAAAAATAAATAGGGCTTTGAGACTCCTAATACAAATAAGGATGTGAAAATATGATCACTTTCATTGTCATTTTATCTTTAATCTGGTGTACTTTATGCAAGCTATTTAATTTTTTCATTGCCTTTTGACAACCAGAGTGATTAAGCTCACTGTGCCATTGGATGAGTTACTGGAATTTTACTTCTTCTTCTTAGAATGAAGGAGTTTGTTCTAGGGCTTTCTTCATTTCTTCTAGGGCTGTGACGCTAAAGCTCTGTGCCCAAATCTTAGGAAGTCTCTTGGAATCTGAACAACCTTATCCACTATTTGTGTGGCCGCCTGTTACTTAGCCTCTTCTTCATCCCTTCCCTTTAAAATAAGTGGCCATTCCATGTACTGAGTCCCTCTTAACCCATAAAAAAAGACCCAAAGTTATGCATTGAGTTATACATCTTATGTCCATATCTAACTTCAAACTCCAAGGGGCAGAAACTGTGACTAATTCTAATTTGGTGTTCCCCATTTCCCTAGGATTAATATTCTCTATTATTCTTAGTACAATACTTTGCAGAAACAGGCAAGTAACACATACAATGAATATGTATACAATAATTGGTTTAATTGTTTGGTTGGTAATTATGTGACAGATAATAAGTTGCTTCCTTTTAAACTCTTCAAAAATAATACAAGTACATTAACTCTGCAAACATGAAAATTATTTTTAAAGGCATTTCAAATACTTTTAAGCTTATTTCTTTCATTAAATGTTGCTAGAAAAAGATTAGAATTAGGCCTCCTATAAGAGATTTTTCTTATAGAAATTAGTCACAGATACATACCAATGCTGCTTTTTAGCATTTTCAAAGGCTTAAAACAATTAAATTTTGTTGAGTTATTTTTTCAGCTTTTTTTCCTCAAAATGAGTAGGAAAAAAATAAGATTAATACCCTTAAGAAGAAAGAAGTCTCACAAAGTTTCTGATACCTCAAATACAAAAAGTGGGAAAGAAAATTGTGTCTGTATCCTGCAGAAAAATTATCTCTTTTAGTAGCTTGCAAGTAATTTAGGAAACATATGCTCTGCTAGTAGTATGGCATAGCTGTTTGCCTGGGATAAGGTGCAACTTCTGAAATTTGTTTATGGTTCAATTATTTTTAAAATTATTCAGACTTCAGAGGATAAAAAGCACAGAAGGCACTGTTTATCATCAATTATGCAATATTTTAATTAAGCGTGAAATAATAAGCAAAAGTAAAATCTAATTTATTTCCTAGTCCAGTGATTCTCAGATTTTTGTATATGCCCCAGAAGTCCATTGTTGCAAAATCCTAAGAACAATTTTGTGCCGATACGTTGGAAATTTCTGTATGCATGGGTCCAGGAATATGCATTTTGAAAAGGACTTGAGGTGTTGCTGAGCCAGTGAGAACTAGTCCAATTTGAAACTTTTTCTTGACGTGCACTCAGGGTGGGATGGTAATGATTCAGAGCATAGAAAAGGCATCAATAAACACTTGATGAATTGGAACCTAAATGTCATAGACTTGCAAATCTTGTTGAAATTCTAAAACCATTACTTTGTCCACATCAGTTAACCAAATGTAGTCTCATTATTCTTAAATATTCTAAAAAAAGTGACACCTGCTCTATGTAAATACTATTTAATTAATTTTAATTTAATGACATAAGTGGTATATATACTGGTTTCTAGTAAAAATTATGTTAATTAAAAGAATGACAGTTTTTTCTTTTTCTTTTTTTCCATCCATTATCCATGTCTATTCTCAGATTTGTAAATAAATTGTACAAAATTCAATCACTCTATTCAGTTGTCATTAACATCAGCTATATATAGTCACAATATAGTCACTATATAGAGTCATAATAGAGGACCGAACAACTGTGAGCAACATTTTATCAAAGTGACATTGCTGACCAAAATGATAACTACTTAGACTAAATTTTAAAAACTTGATTATTGATAATTTATTGCTAATTCATTCTGAATCTTATTTCCTGCAGGGCCACATTTTTGTAGTCATGGGTCATTACATATAATTATATACAGAGAGTAAAAGCTATTTTAATGTTTATTTTTATGCTTTTGAATTGCATGCACAATCTCAAATTCATTACATTGCTCATTTTAAAATGTTGGTTTCCATTATACAAAATATTTATGTTCCTTTGACTGAGAAATTCTTATATCTAAACAAGGATATAATTGCTTTGTACTAGTTATCTCTAAACTCACTCCAAATGCTAATTTGTAAATTAATGCCAGGATACCATTATGGTGACACATTCATCAACCTAATTAATTGTTCATTCATTTACCCAGACAGCAGCTCCTAGATTCCAGGTTATACATAGGAAGAGTGGGTGACACAAGAGCTAAACTAAATAGCAAAGAATGTGTAAATATCTTAATTGTTTTATATGCATACACCAGGAATCAGGTATCAGCATAATTATTGAAAGAGCTATTTGTCCATAAAGAGGGCACTTATTCATTTAAGTGAAACGAGCTCTTGCAAAATGATGAATAGATCAGTTTTTCGAAACTTTGAATTTTAAACTTTTGTGTGCATAAGATACATGGAGCAAGTATTAAAAGTGCAAAATCCTCAGACTTTCCAAACCCAACTCATTAACATCACCGTGAGACATGGGAATCTTTATAATAATAAGCACCACAGATGCTTTTGATGCAGTGGTTTCAGGACTATACTTTGGGAAATATTGGCTTGGAAGGTAGTGATAATATCTCTCTATATACAAAAGGCTAAGTGACCAACTGTCCGTCTGTCCAACCGTCTAACCGAGTGACCGCTACATATGACACGCACAGGCAATTTAAAAATAAACGTTCACTCGAGCATGTGCGATACATATAAAGCTCTCACTGGCATCACTCACATGCATGTGTTTTTATCCGTCATTGTTGATCATGAATTTGGTTGTTTCTGTTGACATTCTGAAGCTGAATGTCAAATGATTTGTAACAGATCTATTACTGAAGTTACCTTTGGAAATAGTATGTCAATTGATAATATTAAAAATATAACTAAACATGCGATTCTTTGTCCAAAAAATGAGCACGGTCATAATTTAAATGAAGAAATTTTGGATATACTCGATGGAGATTTTCACACCAATTTGAGTGATGATTCCATCAATTCAATGGATGATGCCAAAAAGGAAAATTTCCCCATCGAATTTCTTAACAGTATTACTCCTTCGGGAAAGCCATGTCATAAATTAAAATTGAAAGTAGGTGCAATCATCATGCTACTGAGAAATCTTAATAGTAAATGGGGGTCTTTGTAATGGTACTAGATTATTATTATAAAAATTGCGACCTAACATAATCAAAGCTAAAGTATTAACAGGATCTGCAGAAGGAGAGGTTGTTCTGATTCCAAGAATTGATTTGTCCCCGTCTGACACTGGCCTCCCATTTAAATTAATTCGAAGACAGTTTCCTATGATGCCAGGATTTGCGATGACTATTAATAAATCACAAGGACAAACTCTACACAGAGTAGGAATATTCCTACCTGAACCTGTTTTTGGACATGGTCAGTTATGTGTTGCTTTCTCTCAAATTCGAAGAGCATGTGATATTAAAGTTAAAGTTGTAAATATTTCATCACAAGGGAAATTAGTCAAGCACTCTGAAAGTGTTTTTACTCTTAATATGGTATACAAGGAGATATTAGAATAAGTTTAATCAATTTATCAGTCATTGTTTTCACAATGTTTTTATATCATGTTTTTGTTGTTTTTATATCATGTCTTTGTTGTTATATCATGTTGTTATTATTTATTTATTAATCAATTTATATATTATTTTCATATACATTTTACTAATTTTCTTTCATCTCTGACACTTCTATTATAGAGAAAGGGCAAATAGCAATATTAAAATATTTCTTCTAATTAATTTCCTTTTATGAATAAATAGATTAAATCATTGACTATCGCCACAAATTTCAGGGGATATGAGGTCTCTATCAGTGGTTCTCAACCTTCCTAATGCCGCGACCCCTTAATACAGTTCCTCATGTTGTGGTGACCCCCAACCATAAAATTATTTTCGTTGCTACTTCATAACTGTAATTTTGCTATTGTTATGAATCGTAATGTAAATATCTGATATGCAGGATGTATTTTCATTGTTCACGACCCACAGGTTGAGAACCACTGCTCTAAATGATTATTTAATATACTGAAATTTGCAAGATAATGTATTCTAAAAGCTAATCCTTTATAATAAAAGCCTAGGTGGCATCAGGCCTACAGGGGAGAACAGTTAGGGGTGACCAGGCCAGCAAGAGAGGGCAGTTGGGGGCCATCAGGCCAGCAGGAGAGGGCAGTTGGGGGTGATCAGGCTGGCAGGGGAGCAGTTAGGCATCAATCAGACCAGCAGGGGAGCATTTAGGGGGCAATCAGGCTGGCAGGCAAAAGTGGTTAGGGGCAATCAGGCAGGAAGGCAAGTGAGCGGTTAGGAGCCAGCAGTCCCGGATTATGATGGTCAGTCAGACATCCCCCAAGGAGTCCCAGATTGGAGAGGGTGCAGGCCAGGCTGAGGGAGACCGCCCCCCTCCCCGCTCATGCACAGATTTTGTGCACCAGGCCTCTAGTTGAATATAATTATATAAAATTATTGTAACAACAATAAGTATTAACTAAAAATGACGTGGGCCACCCAGCCAGTGTGACTCAGTGGTTGAGTGTCAACCTATGACCAAGGAGGTCATGGTTTAATTCCTGGTCAGAACATACGCCTGGGCTGCTGGCTCAAGGCCCAGTGGAGAGCATGCAGGAGGCAGCCAATGGGTGTTTCTATCTCTCTATCCCTCTCCCTTCCTCTCTGAAATTAATAAAAATATATTTTAAAAAAGAAATAGGCCTTTCAATTATTTTCCAAAGACATGAAATCTCTAATAATAATTAGCAGCTATCATTTTATTAGCCCTTAATATGTGTCAGACACTGTTTTGAGTGCTTCACATGTAAGTTATTTAATATCACACTAATGCAAGGAGTTACATGTCATTACTACATCTGTTTTACAGAACTGGCAACTGAGAACAATAGGTTGGGTGACTTGCCCTAAAACACAATCACAAAATGAGATAGCTGGATACAGAGCCCACAATTTTAATCAATATAATCTACCATATAGGGGTTTCAACTTATTTTATTACAAGTATTCAAATTAATCTTTAGTGAGGTTATTCAGTTAATTTATTATTTTTCATAGTCAATGCTGTCCAAATATTTATAGCACTTTCCCTAAATTTCTAGAAAAGTTTTAAAGATTATTTTTGACTATAAAATGTCACTATGGAAATCATTTCAGATCTATTTGACATATATCTTAGCCACTTACTTTAGTTCCATCCATCTTTGTCTTCAATGTATAGAAATATGTCTACATATAATGGAAAAATAAATGAAAATTCACATAAATGAGTGGAAAATCTCACAACCAGTGTCAACTGTCATGTGAATTAGAAGAATTGAATGAGTAATGACTGAGTATATATAATTCTGCTGATGGTGTGGATTTTCATTTACATATGTGGCATTTGTCCCACAAAGACAAAGACAAGTGAACTGATTTAAACACATGAAGTATATCTTTGGGGAATTTACAAAAAAGCCCACAACAACTTTTCCTTAAAATAGTTCATTTGAAGTAGTATCTTTACACCTTTACACAGCACCATTCCATACGACCATTTGATATGGAAATGACGAGTCCCTGACTGCACATAGTGTCTTCATACATCTCCACAAATAAAAATATAAACAGAACATAGATATGTAGAATAAATAATAAGCTCAAGGGAAACTACTTCTCATGTGAATTTTTAAAACTTTAAATTATGCGTATTAATTGGAGTGTCTCAAGTCAACTATCAAAAGCTATAAGTGTGCTTTATCTATAAAAGCAGTGGAAAAAATGTCAAATAATTTTGCATGTTAGAGATAACATGTTCAATGAAATGGGGTTTGCTGATGAAATTGTGTCATTTGGAAAGATCCCAAATGCACCGCTAACTAGAAAAGTAACTCTAAACATAAACTCTTTCTTTTTCAGTTGTTTTACACAAAAGGGACTAGTAGAGTGTATCTTATATAATCTTTCTTAGCATTAAATGTGATAATTCAGGTAGAAGGATTTGAGACTATGGTAAATGCTCTATAGTTATTAAGATATTTTCATCATCATTATTACCTGTGAAAAAATAAAATTTAATAGATAAAACTTTAAAAATAATAGATGATTCTTTATCTTAATATTTACATTAATGAAAGAAGACAACCATTTATAATGTGAGATTATTTTAAAAATATAAAATCCTAAAAAATAAAACTTCTAGAAGAAAACAAGCAAAACTCTTTGTGACCTTGGAGTGGGCAAAAGTTTCTCAAATAGAAAACAAAAGCACAAAATAGAAAAGAAAATTTTGATAAATTGAAATTATCAAAATTTAATACTTTTACTTTTTACAGGACACCAACAGGAAAATGAAAAAGCAAGTCACAGATTTTGGGAGAAAATATTCACTGCATACATATCTGACAACTTGCATTGAGCATTCTTACAAGTCAATAATCAAATCAACTTAATATGAAAAACAGAATAAATGTTTAATAGACAATTCACAAAAGAACTGTAAGAATTGTCAACAAGAACATCAAAAGATGCTTAACATCATTATTCATTAGAGAAATTCAAATTAAAACTATAATAAAACACCTGTCCACAACCATTGGCTAACATTCAAAAGACTGACCATCCCAAACTATTACGAAAGATGTGAAAGAAATGAAATGCCGATACCTTGCAGGTGGGAATGATGCAATCAATTTGGAAATTGTTTGGCAGTTTTCTTTGAAAAGTTAAACTTACTATAAGGTATAGCCAGGGTCAGCTTCATTAATGAAAAATAAAAGTATAAATAAATAAATTACATTGGAGTCTCTCAAATAATACCGTACATTGTCTCTTCTGCTCTTGGTTTTTTTCTAGAAACACACAATTTTATCAACTTAAAAAACTGTAGCTCTTTGCTAGGAAACTAGAAATTAACCATTTCTGTAATTTAATCATGAGCACCCATGCTTTGTTCAGAGTGTAATTTTGCAGGTCTGTTGCCAGGAGCATTAGATTTTTATTCAATTTTTCATGTTATTTATATATTCCTAGAAAAATCTGATAGGAGCTCTTCAGGCCAGGACTGTGTAGACAACAAAATAATTGAGAATGACTAAATCTGAAACTTGGAAATAGCATAACATGCAATTCTTTCAGTCACTGAAGTTCATCATGGACATTTGGGATACATCATATATTTTTCAATTAGAAGGGATTTGTAAAATTTTTGTTTAGATTATTTTCTCTGTTTCAGTCATCAATCCTGTTCCTCTATTACCCCAAGGTTGTCTTTTGTGCTCACACTAACATGCACTAGAGGCAGGGAAATAAAGCACAGCTCACAAAAATCTTTCTCTTCTATGGTGGCAGGTACCCTAACTGCCCAGTACAGTCAGCCTCTGTGTATCCTGTCAGGTCAGTGTCTAGTTTCAGTTAGAAATCATTACTGGCTACATTTCTGGAGGTTCAACTCCTGATCTCGATACCACATCCATTTTCAAAACTTTTAAATGTAAAACGAGCTCCACTGCTATAATTGCTCTGCAAAGTATCAACAGCTGTTGTTCTCCCTATGTATTTACGTTCACTTAGAGAGGCGTCGCTTCCTTGTCTGAGCTCTAGGGCATGCTGCTGCCATAGGGATATGGCCACCCTAACTTTCATTAGAAGAAAGAGCCATTCCAAGTTGAGCATTACACAAGCAAAACTGTGTTCCACAGAACAGTTTTCTAACTTTGTGCTACTATATGTTATAATAAGCAGGCAGAAAATACACCAGTAAAAAAATCATGGCAGGAAAAATGATAGTTTCTCATGTCCTGATTTTTATTTTGTATGTTTTAAAATTTAAAATGACTATGAAACAAGCAAGTGGAGATGTTAAGAAGATAGTTAAGCATATTTATGATGAGCTCAGTGGAGAGCTCTGGTCTGGAATAAGAACTAGAGAGTCATTAAAAAATCACACATAAATCATAGAAATAGATGAAATCGTTTAGGGAGAGAGTCTGACAGAGGAAAGCAGGAGGGAGATGGTCTAGTAAGAAAGCATTTACAGGAGTAGTTAAGGAGAAAGGGGATTTACAACGAATAGGCAAATCTAATGAGGAAAATCAGAGATGTATGGGTCACATGAACAGAGAGAGGACGTATTTCAAAAGGAGGGTTTTATCTATCTGGGATGTTGTTAACCAGACAAGTAAAAGGAGAAGAGTAAAGGGTCCACTGGGATTTTCCACATGGAGGAAATGATGTCCTTTCACATGAGGGGACTGTTGGAGAAGAGAGACTAGACTAAAGACAGAGAAAGTGCAAAGAACAGTGTACAAACAGTCTAAAACCTTCAGTGATTGTCATAATGAAGCCTGGAAGGGTACTTAGAACCTAGGAATGATTTTAATTTTGTTTTTCTTTCTGTTTTAATATTGGAGACATATCTTTCTACTGTCATAGGTAGCACATTTTTTCCCTACACATCTGGTCACAAGATAGACGCACCCACTGCAGGCATCACTTTCTCAAATTCTTTTTGTCAAAGTTGAGATAAGCAATTTCTCTTTAATATACTTCTCTTTTAATAAGAAGGCAATGTTTTCCCTAAATCCGTCCATCAGATATTAGAATATATTTCACTGATCAGAATTTAATGATGGCCCCCATATACTTAAACCAATCATTACAAAAGGAAATGGGGTTACTATGATTGAATTTATTGTCGGATCTTCGGGATGGGTCCAACTTCCCAGAGCATTGTGAAATCTCTTTCTCAAAATGAAGGTACTATGCGACTATCAGAAAAGGAGAATGGTTCTTAAAAGTAGAGAGCTAATAAATAGCTTTACAACAAGTAAAATGGAGAAAACATGACAAGTTTAAAAACATACATATCAGGAACACTTAATTTGATTGTCAAGCAATTTTGCATGCATATTCGAGTTATAATAACATAAATTGAAAGTAAATCCAGGATAGAGTCACTTTTTGAATTATCCAAATTTGTAATTATAAGACTTTTACAAAATATCTTTGTTTATAGATTTATAACATCATATTTTTGGAATGTTTCAAATACTCTCGAAGGCTTAGAATTCCTCTTCTCATCTCTATTCTCAGGACAGTCAGACAAAAGTGCCTTGTCAATCAAGCAATATGGGCATGATCTCATAGACCACTGCTTTCCCATACCTCCCTCTTTGAAACTCAACATCATCTTCTGTGATGGGAAATATAGTTTTCCCTTAATTATTGAGAGCATTGAAAGGTTCTATAAATTTAAAAATGCAGAAATTCTTATATCATAATAAAAATATTAAAGGATGTCCTATGCTTCCTATATTTTATTCCCTGCCGATATATTTATATGTCAAATAATCCATTTGTTGTTTTATTTTTTTCTTAGGAACACCATTTACAGAGTTCAGTTTTGTTCATAGAAATAAATTAATATTGCATGGGAAATGATTAAAAGTGAAGTTCCTTTGGATCACTTCAGGAAAGTTGAGGTTCACCTCCACCACTTGTGGAGACTTCTTGGAGAGACTATCAGAGTAAAACCACATATTTATTTTTTAGATGTTAATATTTAATAAAACCATAATCCTATATAATAAAAGGGTAATACGCAAATTGACCCTAATGGTGGAATGACCAAGAATGACCGGTCACTATGATGCACACTGACCACCAGGGGGCAGACGCTCAATGCACTTCCACAGTGGAACAAGCCTAAGCCATCAGACGGACATCCCCCAAGGGGTCCCAGACTGAGAGAGGGCACAGGCTGGGCTGAGAGACACCCCCGAGTACACGAATTTTTGTGCCCTAGGCCTCTAGTTTTATAATAAAGAAATGATCATGAAAATAAGTTTTTGGATATTAATGACATCAAGACATTTATACTTTGAGGATATATTTAGAGTCTGGATAGTCATATCTATTTATGACAAATTAATCAGACCCTGATTCCATACCTGATCAGAAACTAGAAGCACTAAGGGAAAACTCAGTGGACACTAAATTTAGGTTGTGAAAAAGTTTACAACTCTTGCTTACCTTGAAGTGCTAGGGACATAAATTTAAGGACTGACAGCATAAGGTGGTCACAATGGCCCCTTTTATGGTGGAGATCACTGAATATTTCCTGGCACTCTAACAGACAATGTACTTTAATGTAGATTATATTGATTTACCCTAAGATAACTGTTTCCTCTTACCTTGCAATAACTTGGAGCAAATCAATGCAATCTGCATTTCAACACTTTGTTTTACTGACTTGGTAATAAAGATGGCTTGAAAATTTTCATTAGAGGACAATATGCCCACACCTGCTAATAACTGAGCTGCATATAGGTAGGAAATTGGAGAGCAAAACAAATCACTTTATTTTTAAATCTACCAAAGCAATTAATGCTGCAATACTCTAGAAACTTTATGGATGATTATGTGACCTTGCTAACTTTGTTATAATGTCTAAAAGGCTCTGCTTAAAAGCATTCCTATCACATTATTACATCTATAGATCATATGATACATTAAAATATAAGCAGTAAAAAGAACTGCCAAAAAATGTAGAACAAATTCTGTTTCTCTTTTTTTTTTAATTTTTACTGTTTTTGGTGATCATAACATTTCCATAACTACAGATATTATTATTTAAAAGTTAGTGGCAAAAGTGTTTCTCCATCCACTGTTTTTGTGAAAGTGTTGGATCACCCCTCTTCCATGGTTGTCTTATATTCTTATCCTAGAAATACACAGTTTGAAGGCAATGACTAGGGGTATTGATGTTTTTACTGCCATTGTTGCTATATTGGCCAAAGCTTAATGCATTATAAATCTGAAAAATAAATCAAAGAGGACAACTAGAGCAACACAAGTCCACCAGGAAAGACATCTGTTATAATTAGATAAGATCTTATATAATACTAGAGGCCCAGTGCATGAAATTCATGCATGGGTAGGGTCCCTAGGCCTGGTCGGTGATCAGGGCCAATCAGGTTCCCTACCTCCCTGCCTCCTTCTTCCCTCACCACCCGCGCAGTTCCCTTGCCTCCTGGCCTCCCCACCTCCTCCTTCCCTTGCTCCCTCAGCACCCCACTGCTGTCTCTGGTTGTCCGCCAAGTTCTGTGCCACCCCCTGGTGGTCAGCACATGTCATAGCGAGCAATCAAACTCCAGGTCAAACTCCTGAGGGGACAATTTGTATATTAGCCTTTTATTATATAGGATAGGTCAATACAAGGGGAGTTGTTAACAGCATTATTTTTGTCATGATTCTATTACATTTAAGAACCAAAGACAAAGAAAACATGATGAAGACTATGAAGCTGTTGTATTGAATATTTGATTTCATTCATTTAGGAATTAAATAAGTGGATAATTTAAACAGAGAGGAAAAGGAGAGATTTTCTATGTCTTCCAGTATTACTAACAATTAAAATAACTTGTTATTGTAATAAAAATAACTAAATATATTAACAAGCCTTTAAGACTCTTGAATCAATAAAGTATTAATGCATAAAAATTATCCACATTTACTGCAACATTTCATTTAGTGCTTTAATTTTTTCACAGTTTTGAACATTCAGCTGAACGCCTAGGTCTTTTTCTCAAATTTACATGTATATTTCTCTTCTTCAGTTTCATTTTACTTTTATTGTACATGATTATATTATTTTGAATTTTATTTATTATGAAATCACTTCTGAGCACACACACAAACACATAAATTCTCTATATCATATAGCACTGAGCTTGTTTTATAGTAGGGCTTATAATTATTTTGGATTTGATAAAAATATAATAAGATATAATTCTAACATTTTCATTCTCCTTATCATTAAATCCAAATCATAGGGATATTTGCAAGAACATTTCAAAGCTATTTTTATGAACTTCACAAATTGACATTTACAAAGAACATTTGCAATTGACATTTACTAGCAGTCTTATTAGGCCCTTTAAATGTACATTTATAAGAGCATTTGCAGTTAAAAATAATTTTTAAGACCAAAGACATGTTTTTTTATCAAGTGATTTTTTTTAAAAAAGTTTATACATGGATAAACACAAGGGTTGGTAAATCAGCAAAATTTAGTTTTCTGCACAGTCATTTTTTGTCTTAGCTTTACATAAAGAACGCAGTATCATCTTTACTTTTAGAACAATTTCTTATTAGTTCGGTCAAAAAGAGGTATCCAACTATATGCACTGAGTGGCCAGATTATTATGACCACCTGACGTTTGTAGGCAAATTAGCTGTACACAGCATCGTATGGGATATGGAAGCCAAAGGCCTGTTCGAACACCTTTGCTGTCTACAGTTACCGAGATAAAAC
>NW_005369942.1:4595748-4603566 GCF_000412655.1 Myotis brandtii
TATCAGGTGGTCATAATAATCTGGCCACTCACTTTCAAATATATCCCACATTCAAAGGCTGTTTAAATCGTGTGTTTACCCATATCTTCAGAAAAAATCACTTCTACTGTCGTGGTAAACAACCTGCTTCCCTATTTATACTGGTCTGGCCTTCTAGTAACTTCAGCGCGAAATTATAGCTATCAGGTGGTCATAATAATCTGGCCACTCAGTGTATATACTGAGGCAATCTAGGTTTACCTGTTGTACTTAAAGTGGTTAAAATATATCTACTCATTTTTATTGAACCCTATGCACTGTTGAAACTTGATTTATGGGTGGTCGAACTTTAGGAATATGACACACAAGAACCTGTCTCACAAGAGAGGAATTTATAGTTAAAATGTTACTAAATTAATTTACAGAGAAATTTCATAATATTCTACATTACCTGTGAGAAGAAAAAAAAACACACACACAAGATAATTTGGAAGATAAAAATTTACTTATAGGCTAATAATGGCTCCTCCCTAAAATATTCGGTAAACAAACTTAATGAAAAAACTGGAGACATATTCACTTTAAAATCAGGAAAATGCATGAATATGTGAGCTCACTGCTATTGTTTAAAGCAATACTTGCCAAAAACTCTAAGGCCATAGAGAAAAAAGAGAAGTAGAAGGGAATAGAAGAAGCTATGGCCATCACTATGAAAAACCTAACACAATCCACAAGCTACTCAAGTGTTTGAGAGATTATAGTAATATTTAGTCATATGTAACATGACTTTTTTCCACACCATCAATAAGCTAGTAGAAAATGGGAAGATTTGCCAGAATATGATAAGTAGGGTACAAATCATAAGTCACATATAATTCAATATTGCATTATTATCATAGGAATAAAAGGAACAAAAAATTAAAAATGCACAAAGGATATGCACATGCAATACCAGATCTGGGTACATATCTCAAAATAGGATTATTTAGGTTCATGAAAATAAATATTAAAAATGTTTACCCCAATTACCTTTGTAAAGGTAGAGAATTCATGGCAACTCAGTGTGAACCAATATGGATATAGATAAGTTAAGTATCAATACTATACAGCAGGAAGCACTACCTCAATGTAGATATACCTGTGTGTGTCTCTTTAAATATACAGGCTGGGCAAAAGTAGGTTTAAAGTTGTGATACAAATAAATAATACAGTAATTAATAAATAATAATATAAAATAAACTCTGTGTTGCATACTCCAACTATAAACCTACTTTTGCCCACCTTGTGTCTCTGTGTGTGTATATGTATATCTATATCTACATATATATTTACATATGTACATACATATTACAAAAAATATTTTGTTTTGTAATATACATATATTTTTAAATATATACTAGAGGCCCAATGCATGAAATCTGTGAAAGGGGCTTGGCCCTCGCAGCTTCGGCCAGCCCTCACAGCCCCTCGCAGCCCCGGCTTTATCCAGAAGTTTGTATGGAAGGACGTCTGGTGTTGGGGCTGTTGGTTTCCAGCAGTCTGGCTGTTTGGTTTAATTAACATATTAGCTCTTTATTATATAGGATATCTGTTACAAAACAGTAACATTATAAGTGACAGGGACAAGGAAGAAACAGAAAGAGATGTGTTTTGGCTACTCTACAGTAATAGGATGGATCTCCATTCAACATTTGGTTGCAAGGTCAAAACTGATGATGCCACACTCATGAGATTTTCTGGAAAGAGAAGGCTGCTCTTAACATGGTAAAAAATGTGGTTTAAGAGAGCAGAGAGGGAGACTAGAGTTTTTATTGTGGTTAGTGAGTGTTTCCATGCATGGGAAGACACGTCATGATTTGAACTTCCACTTCCCACCAAAGGAGAGATCACCCATGCTTTCTTATTAGTTTCTTCAACTGTGGGACAAAAGGAAAGGGGAAGGATTGAGCTTTAAAGCTGTCAGTAAACCATAGAATGGACTCAGACTCTATTATAAGAGCTAGAGCAGAATAGCATTTATGTAGCTACTAGAGGCCCGGTGCACAAATTTGTGCATAGATGGGGCCCCTCTGGGTGAGCCTTGAATCAGGCACCCTTCCAAGGGGAGTGGCCTGTGGGATCGGGCTGAAACCAGCTCTTCGACATCCCCCAAGGGGTCCCAGATTGCAAGAGGGTGCAGGCCAGGCCAAGGGACCCCACCAATGCACGATCGGGGCCGGGGAGGTATGCGGGAAGTTGGCCAGCTGTGGAGGGACCACAGAGGGCTCCAGGGTGTGTCTAGCCCATCTCACTCAGCCCCAGCAGCAAGCTAACCTACTGGTCAGAGCATCTGCCCCCTAGTGATCAGCGCACATCATAGCTACTGGTTGACCAGTCAACTGTCTGCCCCCTCGTGGTCAGTGCAAGTCATAGCGAGAGGTTGAGAGGCCTTAGCATATCATTAGCATATTAAACTTTGATTGGTTGAACAGTCGACCGGTCACTGGACAACCAGACACTTAGAATATTAGGCTTTTATTATATAGGATAAGCAGACACACACACACACACACACACACACACACACACACACACACATACAAACACACACTGCATTTCCAAGAGTGGGTACATATTTAACACCTTCAAGTACACTAGAATTTAAGCCTATACAAGTGGAGGGGCAACAAAACAGTAATCTCAAAAATACATTCGGAACATGGAATGGAATAATAGATATCACAATCAAAATAATAACTATTCATTAAGCATATGCTATATTTTAAAAGTGTTACATAGATTATCTTACTGAATCAACCTTTTGAATAATTCAAAGCAAACTGAGTTACATACCAGAACTTGGATAATTACCTCTGCCCATTGCAGGATCTCTGTTTCTACTGACTCAATTATGACAGACACACTATGTCTTTCCCCTAGAGATATTTTACAAGCTGTGACACATTTTTAGCCATTGCTCTTCATAGAAATGTTCAGAACCTGTCACTGAAAACGAATGGTAGCTTTTGTAGTAAGCCTGAAGATGTGCCTAAGAAGTGCTAGAGTTGGTGATCATAATATAAAAAGAAGCCTTGTTTAATAAAAATATGTATCCAGATGTAGTCATTATTTTTCCTTTGCTTATAATATCCTTGGTGAAATAGAATATGAATGTAGCTGAGAGTTTCAATATGTAGTGAAATTTTTATGTGTTATTTCATGCTTCCTCAACTAGGTCTTGACTATAAAAAATTTAAGAAAAAAGTAAAAATAACATTTGCAAAGTGAACAATTTTACCATTGTGCCAGTCTCTTTTCTATTTTATCTAGAAAATGTCACTGAATTGTTTTTCTAATTTTTTATACTTTTCTGTCTACCTGGATTGTAAAATGCCCTGGGTCTGCATGAATCCTTCCCTTATTCCCCACCGGTGTCTGATCCAATGTTACCTTCTAAGGCAGGCCTTAACCAATCGCCATATGTAGAATAATAAGCTGCATCATATCCAGGCACATCCTTAACCAGTGATGGCGAACCTTTTGAGCTCGGCGTGTCAGCATTTTGAAAAACCCTAACTTAACTCTGGTGCCGTGTCACATATAGAAATTTTTGATCTTTGCCAACCATAGTAAAACAAAGACTTATATTTTTGATATTTATTTTATATATTTAAATGCCATTTAACAAAGAAAAATCAACCAAAAAAGTGAGTTCGCGTGTCACCTCTGACACACATGTCATAGGTTCGCCATCACTGTCCTAAACCCTTCTGCATGCTCCACACCCTCTCCTTAGAACTTATCACCAGTTTATTACATGTTTACTTGAATATTTATTTATAGTATCTGCATTTAAAATACGAGCTCCAATATTTTGTCAGCCTTCAAATACATTTACATTTTCAGTGGTAAAAAGAACAGGATTAACCTCACTGAGAAAGTCATTTTACCAGACATTGATCCCTACAATGTTGCTGTGCTAATTTTCCTATCCTACTGAAATATTTTGTTTGGTGATTGACTTGTGAAGAAGATATATTTAAGTCCTAAATTTGTTCATATTTTGAAACATTAAAATTAATCATCTGTGTGTGCTTATATATTTTCATAAAATATATTAGTGATCACATAACTTTGTAGTTAAAAGCACTCTAATATTTTTTAAATTGAAGTTGTGTCTCAGGAAATCCCATGGATTTTACCCTGAGGTATATTTCATTCTCTTTATATACTTGTTATAATATTTTTATTTAAATATACTTTATTCTTCATTTGGGATATCTTTAGTAGGGATGGTTACTTTTCTCCTTTTTCTTGCAACAAGATAACAGAAACTGTGTCTGCCTAGATGTCATTCATCCAGCATCCTTGGAATTTTTCCAGAACAGAATTTCTCATTAGTCTACATTCCTCTGTCTTCCTCATGGCCAGGCACTTCAAGAAAGGCCAGCTACTCTCCTGTTCAAAGAAGCTGGTTCCTCCTCTTAGGTAGAAACCAACCTTACAATCTACATAGTATAAACTAATTTCTTTCTGGTGACTGGTTTACACATTAGGCTATTTTTGCTAATATTCAAGCAGTCAGGGGCACAGAGTGACCTGTGGGAATTATTTTCTTTCCATTTTTTTGCTTTTAAGTACATGAGGAAGAAATGGCTTCTTTCATGCCCCTGGACACTGTTGTCTCTAGATGCAAGAACTGAAATTGCTGATGACATTAAATGACTAGAATGAGATCTAGCCCGAGGACAAAGCAAACACAGGGAGCAAAGCAAACTTAAGGAAGTGCGGAGCAGTGGACTTGGAGCCTTGCTCATGTCACACTTGGAGATACAGTGTTTTTGAAACTTCTCATTATGGGTACATTTCCTATTATTTAACTGAATAGCGTTAATGTTTACTGCTTGCATCAAAAAACATTCTTACCAGTTAAAGCATAAAATATATCAATGAGATAAGATGTTCATAATAAAAGGCATTTTTCTGTTGTGTGCTAATGCCAACTGTTGGTGAAGGCATGAGGAAAATTATACTCTGAGGTTGCTTGCTGGAGTGTAGATTAGTAAGACATTTTAGAGGGCAATTTATCTACAGGGATAACAATTTTGAATACACTCAGATCCTGCATTGCATTACTCACTGCCTTAAAGAACTTATCACATTTACACAGAAGACTGAACAAGGCTATTCATTCCAACCTTACTTTAATGAGATAATGTGGGAATAGTCAAGATTTTTCATTATTAAGGGAATGGGGAGATAAAAGTGAATGTGATTTTGAAAACCCATGTTATTCTTTTTTGATTCCCTGCCCTCTTTACCCTGTGCACCTAAAGTGTCTAGCTCTTGGAAAAAGATTTCAAGCATAATGTGAGCTGCACACATATAGGTAATAGTGGTTTCTGAAATGCAAGGGTAAGATTACTAGAATTATTGAGAGAAATCTCAAACACTTGTCTTAAAGGTTTTGAGAATCCAGCTTAAAGCATTTTGCTCTATGCACAGAGTAAACTCATGTCACATACATTACCTAGGTCACTATGAGCTATTATCAGTGTTACGACTCGGGGCAGTAAAATAGTAACTGCTCCTTATCTTAATGAAAATTTGGAATAAACACAATGAGAGGCAGGAAAGTAAGATGGTGAGATGAATATGAACAGATCTTTTCTCTCAGAGCTTTGGGCTAAGGAGGAAGAGAGAGTGAGGGATGAGGGGCTGCTGAGAATTCTCCATCTGTTATGCCCTCCACCCATCCCTTATCTAAAGTGCCATCCTGTTCGAATCCTGCACCTCAGTGCCTACATTCGCTTGCCTGTGCAGTATAGTCTGTCTGGGAGGGCTTTAGGGTTCTGTCTCTCAGATCGGCAGAAATCTGTTTGCCTTGTGGATGTTAAAGTGAGAGTAACTGGACTTATTATGCTGCCTGCTGTAGCGAGAAGAGATGAATCTGACAAAGAGAAACGCATTGGATCCCTGTATTAACTGGCTGAATGGATGAAGTGGCCGACACTCAGGGGTTGCATTGAGGATGGGACATAGGAGGCAGAGTGCTAAGGGGAACCAAGGCAACAATTTTTGACTAGTGTGCCGCAATAATTTTTTAAAACATGCAATACCTGACTATTTAGTCAGGGTCATTGGTCTCTTTCCCTTAGATTGTCCAATAAAAGAATAACCGTCAACACCAACAATAGCTGTTGTGTGAATAAATCAAAAGCATGCCCATTTTTGTCAGATTGGCAAAAAAAATTATTTTTTGGTGTGCCACAGAGTTTTAGTAATTAGTTATGTGTGCCATGAGATGAAAAAGGTTGAAAATTGCTGCTCCAAGGTGAGAGAAAAGAACTGAAATGTTATTTCTATCATAGCAATCATTTAAAAGTAACTCCAAGGCTCACACCACCCAGTAGACAAGCAACGATTTCCTGAAAAGAAAGCTGAGACACAAGAAGTCTGAAACTAGCTCAACCGAGAGATCATGGCCAATGAAGCCATTAAACTCAAGTCTTCTATTTTATAGTCTATGCTCCTTATCTCTAAGGTAAAAAGCTATCATGCTTTTATTAGATTACTAAAAATACCCTGTGACTCAGTTCACTTTCTTATGCCTCATTTTCTGAGTATTGGTGCCTTTGTTACAAGCTTCTAGAAAGAGAGGATTCTCTCTAATGGCCCAGCAGCTCTTTTCCACCTCATTTCATACATATTCTCTTTGTATTTGTCCAGCTTGAGGGGATTTTGGAAAATCTGAAGCTTTAGTATTCTGGACATAGAATTGTGTATACCATACAATCATCTAGTTTGACCTATTACTTACTGTAAAATCTCTGAGCTTATTTCCTTCTTTGAATGTTAAAATACCTCAGACCCTATAGCATTCCTGTTCTACACTCTTATAAAAGTACCTACTCTTTCCTTATGCCCTTATCATGATCTGTTTGCAATTTCTATAAGAAGTATTTTTATTACAGAAAGCATCCTTTCAATGGAGTTTTATAACCTAATTTGAATATATTAATAGCATTTAAACATAAGTTTTTCAGAATGTAATTTTCCTGTCATCAAAGACTATGCTGTCCTCTTCACTGACTGGCAGATTTTCTTTTTAAACAATCTAAACTGCTCAAGAATAATGTTCTAAATAAATGAAAAGGCCAAGTTATCACAAAAAATAGAGAAACCATTAACATATAGATTAACCCCAGAAAGGGAGATATTTGATGGGATATTCAATGTGATTCATACATCATAAATTAGAAGAGCAGAAGCTTTATTTTTGAAAAGTCTCTAATTCAGCAGCCAGCCTTACTTTTTGACATGAAGAGTTTAATATAAATGCAATATGCACGAATACCAATTACTACGATAAAAGAGAAGCTCATGGTGATTAAGAGATTATAGTCCTTTGAAAGATGCAATTAAATGGTAGAAAGTTTCCTTTCAGTAATTCCTAAAGCAAAAATGTATGGATTTATTTTTATTATTCCAACAAATTAAAACTGTAAGATAAAAAGCCCAATACATTTTTATAGCTCAATCATTACATTAGATAACATATATATTTTACATCACTTATTTTATCAATGCAACTGTTTATTCATTGTTCTAAAATATTGCCTTTTATAAAAAGATGTAATCATAAACAAATTCTCTCATTCCCAAAACCTTTTTAGAGTTTCTTTTCTGGATCAGTTGCAATGTTAGAGTAGGAAGAAACTACTATATATATATATATATATATCTACACTAATAAAAGAGAAACATGGTAATTGGCGTACGACCGCTACCCTTTTCATTGGCTAATCAGGGAGATATGCAAATTAACTGTCAGCCAAGATGGCGGCCGGCAGCCAGGCA
>NW_005369942.1:4604731-4633504 GCF_000412655.1 Myotis brandtii
GCGCCCCAACTCCCCAATCAGCCCTGCTCTGAGCCCAACCAGGGGCTGCACCTAGGGATTGGGCCTGCCCTCTGCCACCCTGGAGCAGGCCTAAGCCAGCAGGTCGTTATCTCCCGAGGGGTCCCAGACTGCGAGAGGGCACAGGCCGGGCTGAGGGATCCCCCCCACCCCTGAGTGCACAAATTTTTGTGCACCGGGCCCCTAGTATATATATATATATATATGCAATAATGTTTTTCTTAAATTTTATTCAAACACTTGATATGTAGCCAGTCTTAAGAGATTGTTTAAATAATTTACTTTAAATCATAATTAAATTCTTTTAAAATCACTGAATTCTTTTATATTGAGATTCCAAAATTTCACAAACATTCTCATACGTTCTCTCCTTCAAATTCTGTTCAATAGAAGCAAGGCAAGAGAAATGAAATGCCTTTGTAAAATCATAGTCAATCAGTTTCACAGCCAGAACAGGCAGCTCCATCCCCTCACTCCCAATTGTGTGTTTTTACCATTGAAACCTGATGAATCAAGTGAAGAAAAGGAAGTATGAAAATCCTCAAGAAAATAGGAATATGTTAAATTAAAATATGTGGCTGAAAGAACACTTCTTAAAATTTGCTGGGGGGTGGGAGAGGACAATGGGGAAAAAAAGGGACGTATGTAATACTTTCATCAATAAGATTTATTTTAAAAAATTGGATGAACTACATTTTTAAGTGATTTTAAACTTAAGCTAATATGAAAACGTTGGAATATGTACCAAAATAAATATATTAAGCTTAAGGCCATATCAAATACAGTGTAAAATTGCTATGTCATATGGCAAATTAATTTTACCAAGAGATTAATTGTTCTCTCATTATCAAAAGTAAGTATAGGGGGAAAGGGTTTAAATGGAGGAGATTTTATTTAATCAACTGTCCTCAGAATTTTATTTCTAAACTCCCCTTATCCTTTTTCATCCCACTAAACAATGTAATTTGTTTCTCTCTTAGTTTGAGAATAAGAGTGTGAATAACTTACTTCTTTCCCTATTTGTTCTATATGAGTATTTGCTTGAGCCTCTATTTATTAATGAAACTTTGGTTGCTCAAATTGAACACAGACAGCAACAAAAGACATATCAGAGGTTATGTGTAACTCTAGGTCCCAAATTCTACCTTGTCTGACATCAGAATCATAAACCCTGCTTATTTTATAATTTGCATCTCCTAATATACATTTGCCCACACTTTTGTTCTTTTAGACCTTCTTAATTATGTTGTTTTTATACTTTTTATGCCTTTTATAAAGTCCACTGGCCATTTTTTTCTCTTCTTTTTTTTTTTTGAGCTTTAAATTAATTATTTTCAACTGTGGGGTAGTCAATGAAGCTCTTTTGTTTCATCTCCATTTGCCTTTCTCTCTAATCTTTTTCAGTACATATTTTGTTGGAACATATAAGATTCAATATAACTTTCCATCTGCTATCTCCCTATTTATTTTTAGGTCTACATTTAAATGTATTTTATAGCTCACCCATAGTCCTTTTACCATGTTTTCCTAGCAATTCCTTTGTTGATATAGGTTATCCTCTTCTATACTCATGATGATGACTCATGAATACAGAAGTCTCTACATTTTGCATGTTTAAAAAAGTTTTTATTTTTATTGCTTTGATATCTTGTTTGGGTATTAAATGCCTGACTTACATTTTCTTTCCTTTAGCTTCCTGAAAATGTTGCTCATCCTGCGCTTCATTCTATGTTGCTATCAAGGATTCTGGTTACAGGCAAATTCGCTTTCAGTTTTAGAGGATTTTTTTCTTTAGTGTTGAAGTCTACTAATTTACTTGGGTATGCCTAGAAATTGATGGCTGTGAATTAACTTACCCATCTGTATATAGTTCCTGTCCATATACATATTCGATTTCTCTTTTATTTGGGGGGAGTTTTCTTGGATTATAGTTTTAACAATTAGTTCTGTTCCATTTATTTTTCTTATTTTTCATAAACTTTAATTATATGAATGTTGGATCTTCTTGGCTTATCTTCTTCCTCCATCACACTTCCAATCATTATCTTGTCTCTAATGTACTTCACTTCATTTTATATTCATTTTACTTTGGTTTGTCAATGCATGCTTGCTAATATGTGCTTTATTGCACTTTATTATGCTTGAATAATGCACTTTAATATTTCTACCAAAATTCTCCCTTCAGCTCTCTGAAATGTAATCATTTACTCAATGATTTTTACTTGCATTTTTATAGAGTTCTATCAGCTCTCATCTGAGAGCTTCCTAATTTCTGATTCCCTGTATTTAATTTCAGATGCAATGGATTGGTATTTACTTCTGCAGATACTCCTTTAAAGATATGTTTGAGACGTTTTGTTATACTTTGCTTTTATGTGTATAAGGAAGAGATTTTCATCACAGAAATGTAATGTAATTTTCTCTTTTCTTGTAAAAGTTTTGTAGAGATATTTTTAGCTGTTTTTTGTTCATTTTGAAACTGACTAGCAATAAGCAGTGCTTCTGTGTTGGCAGGAGTAACAGTTCTGGGTGGCTGACTTGATTTATAATATTGAGAGTGACTTTATTTCTTAGTATAGCATCGTGCAATCTCATTAATTCTTTCCACCTTTTTAGAGAAGAGTGGTTACTTTCTTTATTTTGTAAACTTCTGTTGCTTCTGTAGGGCCATTAGTTTCCACTTTTTATTCACTTTTTTTCACCTTGCCACCTGGGCACAAATGTTTTTGGCTCTTCTAAGTTACCCCCACCTACTACCCGGAATGGATCTTTCCTAAGATTGCCACCTCAGGTCTAGCACCCTCTCAAGCTCCTATTCAATACCCTAGGATGTTGCCGAATTTACCAGGCGACCAGAAAATACACAACGAGTACTCAGAGATTCAGGAAAAAAAAAAGAAATATTTATTCAAAGCAGCACTGCTGGCTCAGGGGCTTCAGAGATCCAAAGCCTGAACATCTTATACAATGAGATTACTCCTTATATGTATTCCTAAAATTCTTTGTTTTCTAACTTCCGGGCTTTTGCAGCCCTACCTTAGTTAGAATGGGAAGTAAGATTACAGCTAAAGGCCTGGCCTGGGTGTTAAATTCTTGGTTTGTGGTCCTTGTAAACTGGGAGTATTTAGGGAAACAGATTATTGCCTAAGGAAGGGGCAGTGAATTAATTACAGGCTAACAAGAATGTGCAGTAGGATACTGGTTACTGGTGCAGATTCAGATTGCTAGCCCTCCCCCCACCCAGGTTGCCCCCTATATTCTCCTTCAAGGATACAGTGTTCACACACACCTTATATCAGACCTGTTCCCAGTATTTCTCCATGCAAGATGGGATTCTTCCATTCTGAATGTGATGTTTTCTGAGTCACTTGCTTAGAATCCTGACTAATGCTGTTTCCTGGAAGTTTCCACCTCATTATTCATGGGCTCTAGAGAGCAATCTGATGGTATAGGATGTTTCCCTACTTACACAGAAACAGTTTGTAGGGCACTGTCTCTGAATTTTGCTATAAATCTAAGTTGTTTTGATATTATTTTCTCTTTTAGATGATCTGGTTTTTGGACTGTAAGTTAGGCTGTACCCATTATCTTAAAGATGGTAAAAGTTTGTGTTTAATTTTTTTTAAATCACCATCTATAAAGAAATAAAATTTCCTTCTTGAGCATGGAAAATATGTGACCTATGACATATAACTATAGATTTACACACACAGTTACATCAAGGTATAATAAAATTACAGAAAACATGAAGTTTTTAGAGACTCATTAATGTAACATTTTTAAAAAGAAGCTTGGGAAATTATATTACCAAATACCAATCCCATCACCTTCTCAAATTATTAAGTATTTAATATTTTAAAATCAATATATTAGGTTGGTGTACCAATTTATAACTTTCATATTTCTTCCTCCAACTATTTTGCCTAAAATCACTCTAGTTAATTAATGTAGACAATTATTACATTTGTAGTTCACTTCTTTTTGTGCATATAATCAAATTTTCTATAATTTATTAAATCTATGTAGTTTTACATTAAAGGAAAATAGTAAACACAATATTTAGTGTGCATGAGTTCAATTTAATACAGGAGATTTTACAGGTAAGAATACGACATAATATTCACAGACAATAAAATATTTTAAAATCAACAGCATGTAAAGAGTAAAAATGAATAAATGCATTAACAAATAAAAATGTTTAAGGGCAGTCCGAAAATGATTCAGGAAATAAAGCTCTACTCTAAGTCAATAAATTTGTTTTATTTAAAGTCTGCTTGGAACATTCAGCCAACCTTAGAGGATCTCATAAAGACTTGAGGCTAATGGACTATATCACACATTAATGCCAAAGGAATAGGCACCTGGCATCCTTACAGCCGATGTAGCCAAAGGCCAGTACTGCAATGGTTTATATGTGGTTTAATGTGATATTTCTAACAATAGAGTAATATCAGCAGGAAGTGCAATGGGGCAGTTTAGATTAAAAAGCTAAAGCTAGCTACAGTGAAGTACATCAGCATGGGACAAGCCAACAGAAAATGCTAGAAATGTAAAAACCAAGAAAAGTAAAACCAAAAGCCATCTCAGATCATAACATGTGGTTACTACTATGCTATTGTGCAAAACATCAAAATCACATTTTGCATTCTAACACACTCCATAATTAAAATTAACTGAGGGCTTTTACATATTCATGTGTTTTTTAAAAAGAGAATGCCCAAGATATTTTCTACATTCCCAAATCAGACCATTATTCAGTAGACTTAATACCTATTAAGGAAATAATAAATGCTCACAATCAGAAGCATTTTTTTTTCCTGTTTGAGAAAAGCAAAATAAACCATAGGGAGGAAAACAACAACAACAAAAACTAGAGTGAGAAAGTGTGGTTCAAGAGATGTATAAAACAAACAATAAATATGCTAACAAAAACAGTGACCAAGTCGTGGGGCACCCACAGCTTATCAGGGACTAGTTTGTGCATTCATTTGGAGGAGAGAGACCCAGCAGGGGGAAATGGGTTGAGGAAGAGATGGTAACTGCATCTTTGTCTCCCCTCCTCAATGACCTGGGAGGGCCACTATCTGTTGCCATGGTTATTGTGAGACCTAGAACAATATCAACACTGTAGAGAACTGGATGCACTTAGGGTAATATTAGTTCTAAATCCTGCTAAGATGATGAAGAGCTGCCCGGGGCGTATTTTCCTCCAAATTCTCTCTTTAAACAAGACTAGTGGATTACATTCTAAAAGTCACTTTATCCCTCCATGCTGCCCTTGCAGAGGGTGTAAAAATCAGCTCTGAAAAAAGAAGTTGCTGGTAGAGAGTTAGCACACCAAGGCAAGTGAGGGTAGTTCTGGGAAGCCTGTGTTTCTCCTTGTGAAGGCTCAGCCTTTCCTTCTCTAACTCACCAACAGGGACATGAGCAGAGCCTAGACTCTGGTCCTCCTTAGATGTACATTACCAGCTATAGTAACTAATACCGCCTTAATTTAAGCCTTAAACTATTAGCGTAGATAGCTAGTTAGTATTAATAAAGGAAGGGAGCAAAAGGGATCAGACATTAAACATAAAAAACTAGGAAGCTGAATTGGAAAATAAGCCTGCTTCCCTAGGAAGTTGCAGCATTCACAGGCTCCCCAGGGGCTGCTGCTCCTCTAAAGAGGACAGGAAAACCCTTATCTGTCATTAGGTCATTAGCTGGGATTATCGAGGGAGAAATGAAAAGAGCAGGGGAAATTCCTCTTCTGAGCGCATGTGCAATGGAAGCTAAGATGGCCAAGAGGGGGTGCTTCTATTTTGAGGCATGCTCAGTAGGAATTAAGACAGGACCATAAAGGGAAAGAATCCAGCCTAGGCAAAGGATCAGATTGGATAAGAGACACAGAACCCCAGAAGATCTAGGAAACGGATTGGTTGGGGAAAGGGCCAGGCACAGCCTTCTAAGGATTGGAAAATTGGTTAGTTTGAATTAGCACCTGGTCCTTCCCCAGCCCAAGATAATATAATCAGAGCCTAACAAAGGCAAGGTCTCTCAGTCTCTGTCTCTGTCTCTCTCTCTGTCTCTCTCTCTCCTCTTTCTCCCTCTTTCCCCCTCTTTCCCCCTCAGTAACACAGGTTTGTTCCTGTGTTCCCTCTCCATAGCAGCCATACAGTCCCAGCAGCCCTATAGGCTCCAAGTGTGGGCTCCAAGTGCAAGCTGCAGGCCTGCACACCCAACTCGGTGTCCTCTGGACCCCAGCTGGGAACAGAGGCTAAGCTAGCTAATTGGGGACAGAGACTGACTTGGACTAAGAATTAATGGCACAGAATTTCTGAACCATGACCCTACTTCTGTGCTTGCTGAAGGTACAGGACTTCCTCAACAATGGAGAAGAGACACTGGGACCATGGGGCAGTCTTTTATTTCTATTCTAACAAATCTTACCATTACACCTCAACCTCCCATTCATGAGCCCCCAGAAGTGCTTTTCTTGTGGCTCCATGATAGGACCCCATTTCCACCAGCAGCAAAACTATCTGGAATTTATTTTTAGATATGATGTAAAATGTACAACCAATTCTATTTTTCTTCCTAGTGAATTTTAAACTACGTACATATATTAAGTATTTTACAATTTAGTGTAAATTATTTACATAACAATACACAACAAATGTATTGTTATGTAAATAATGATGCTCTATTTTGTTTCTCCTTTCCACTATCTGGTATCTGTAAGGGAAGTTTCACCATATTGTTTCTGTTTTTCATAAGATTCTATTAGGAGTTTTATTTGCATATTTAAAATTTCAGGCTATTTTTCCAAATCCAACAAATGGGATTGCATTAAATTTATAAATGATTTTGCCACAATTAATATTTTTCCTATTTTGCATTTTTACCAAAAGCCATGAAGAATATTGTGTCTCCCCATTGGCTATGATCATACTGTAAGGTATTCAAAAACTATTCTAGTTATCTTCATATTAGGATATGCCTTTTAAATTATGATTTCGATGTAATACACATGCAAGTTTTTTTGCTTAGATTCTTAATGGAATTTTTTATTTCACTTACATTTCTAAGTTTATTGCCATAATGTAAATTAAGGAATGACTCCACACACCCACACAGACCTTCATTATTAATTACTAGGGGCCCAGTGCACAAAATTCTTGCACTGGGGGGGGGTCCTCAGCCCAGCCTGCCCCCTCTCACATACTGGGAGCCCTCAGGGGATGTCCTACTGAAGGCTTAGGCCCATTCCCTGCTACCCTTGGGGAGCGGGCCTAAGCCGCAGTCTTGCCTCCCTTTGTGGGAGTCGACCGGGCTGATCAGGGGAAGGCACCAGCCCCATCACCGCACTGTTGCAGCCACTGCCAAGTCACCACAGCCACCAATGTGTTTTCATCAACACAGACTCCAGTCCCTTCACCATGAAAAAAGGACAACTTTCTTTAGGCATTTTCAAGATGTGTCTTTCATAGGATATGACATTTCTTTATTTTTTTTTTCCTATCCTCACCTGATTATATGTTTCCATTGATTTTTAGAGAATGTGGAAGAGAAAGGGAAAGACAGAGAGAAACATCAAAGTGAGAGGAACACTTTTATTGATTGCCTCCTGCATGAACCCTGACCTGGGCCCTGGCCAGGGAGGAGCCTGCAACCTAGGAACATGCCCTTGGTCAGAATTGAACCCAGACCCTGCGGTCGGCAGGCCAAGGCATTATCCACTGAGCCAAACCCGCTAGGGCAGAATATGACATTTCTTAGCCCTCCAGCAGAGGACCTTCGGTTTTTTCTCCAGGAGTGAGGTGGAAAAACCCTAGATCACCTTCTTGGATTCTTATTACCCAAATTACTAAGAATATTACCAGTGGCATACAGGGAGCTTAGCCAATGAGCGGTCAGAAAAGGTGTTTCCTCTGTAGTTCACACTGATTGCTGGCTCAGCCCCTGCCCAGGCTTAAAATCTTTGGCCGAAGCTTTAGGCCTTGGAAGGGGCCCCCCAGCTCCCTCCGATTGTTGGCTCCACCCCTGCCCAGGTCTAAAGCCTCTGGCCCAGGCTTTAGGTCTGGGCAGGTGACCCCCAGACCCTCCAATCACCGGCTCGGCCCCTGCCCCCAGAACTAAAGCCTTTGGCCAAAGCTTTAGGCCTGGGCAGGGGCCACCCATCTCCCTCCGGTCACCGGCTCCACCCCTGCCCAGGCCTAAAGCCTCTGGCTGAGGCTTTAAGCCTGGGCAGGGGCCCCCCAGAGGCTCTGATGGCCGGCTCTGTTCCTGCCCAGGCCTAAAGCCTCTGGCTGGGGCTTTTGGCTTGGGCAGGGGCCCCTTCGGCTCTAATCGCAGGCTCGGCCCTGCCCAGGAGCCCCCTAGCTCAGGCCCTTCCTAGGCTGCTCAAGGCCCACACGGGGCCTACCTCGGAGTGACCTGGGTGCCAATGATGTTCCTGGGACCCAGGCTGCTGGGCGCCTACGTATGCAAATTAACTGCCATCTTTGTTGGATTAGTTTGCATACTCATCCGATTGGCTGGTGGGCGTAGCAGAGTGACACCAATTTACATGTTTCTCTTTTATTAGTGTAGATAGTACTTTTAAAGTAGTACTTTGAGCTTTACGGTATAACATTATCAGCAAAAAAAGATAGCTTTATCACTTCTTTTCTAATATCTACACTAGTTATTTTGTTTATACCATTTACTAGAACTTCCAACAAAAATACTAATAACAATAATGATAAAGAATATCATTGCTTTAAAAAAATTATATTAGGGCTTCTGTATTTAAAATTATATTTGCTGGGACTAGCTGGTTTGGGTCAGTGGATAGAGCATTGGCCTGTGGACTGAAGGGTCCCAGGTTCAATTCCAGTCAAGGGCACATGCCCGGGTTGTGGGCTCGATCCCCAGTGGGGGATGTGCAGGAGGAAGCCAATCAATGATTCTCTCTCATTATTGATGTTTCTATCTCTCTCTCCCTCTTCCTTTCTCTCTGAAATCAATTCTCTCTCTCTCTCTCTCTCTCTCTCTCTCTCTATATATATATATATATATATGCATTTGCTGTCCAACTTTGTTAAATAGTCTATTATAGTAAAACTAGAGGCCCGGTGGACAAATTCGTGCACCAGTGGGGTCCCTTGGCTTAGCTTGCGGGATTGGGCTGAAACCAGCTCTCTGACATCCCCTGAGGGGTCCTGGATTGCAAGAGGGCGCAGGCCAGGCCGAGGGACCCCACCAGTGGATAATTGGGGCTGGGGAGTGATGTGGGAGATTGGCCAGCCGGGGAGGGACTGCAGGAGGGCTCCAGGGCATGTCTGGACCATCTCCCTCAGTCCTGATTGGCCAGACCCCAGCAGCAAGCTAACCTAATGGTTGGAGTGCCTGCCCCCTGGTGGTCAGTGCATGTCATAGTGAACAGTTGAGTGGCCTTAGCATATCATTAGCATATTATGCTTTGATTGGTTGAACAGCCAAACGGATGACCAGACACATAGCATATTAGGCTTTTATTATATAGGATAATTTAGCATCTATTCTTTTTTATTAAGAGCTTTTATTAGAATTAGCATTTAAATTTAATTAAATTCCTTTTTATCCTCGATTGGTATCATCATAGTTATTTTAGCTTTATATAATGAATTGGAAAATTTTCCATGTTATACATCTTCAACAATTTAGAGAACTGAAATATGTTTTGAAAAGGGTAGATCAATTCAACTGTGAACATGTATTTTAAGTGTTTAACTTTAATCCCCCTACTCATATTTCCTATGACAATTAAAATATTAAACTTTTTCATTTCTTCTGAAGGAAATTTTGGTAACATATATTTAAACTAAAAATTCTTCATTTTATTGAGTTTCCATTATTTTGGTTAAAATTGCAAGTAATTTACTTTTATAATTCTTGGACTTCCTTTTATTTTAACTTACCTTTGCTTTCTTTTTCTAGTTTCATCTTTTTTTTCCTCATTTTTTTTTCTATCATTAGGCTCATGAGAACTTTATCTATTTTAGGAATTGATTTAAAAAACATACTTTTGTATTTATGTTTACTTTTTGTTTCTTTTTAATTTTCTATTTCAAGTTGTAGAACCTTCAGCAAACTATTCAACACCTCAGCCTTTGTATCTTTATATTGAAACTAGAGGCTCAATGCATGAAATCTGAGGCCTGGGGGTGGTGGTCCTTCAGCCCAGCCTGCACCCTCTCACAGTCTAGGACCCCTTGCTCCTTACCACCCACGTGCTCGCTGCTCCTTAGTGCTGCTGCAGAGGTGGGAGAGGCTCCCGCCACTGCTGCTGCACTTACCCGCCATGAGCCCAGCTTCTGGCTGAGTAGCATTCCTCCAATGGGAGCACACTGACCACCAGGAGGCAGCTCCTGCATTGAGCATCTGCCCCTTGGTGGTCAGTGTGCATCATAGCGACCAGTCATTCTGGTTGTTCCGCCATAATGGTCACTTAGGCTTTTATTATATAGACTAGAGATCCAGTGCATGAAAATTCCTTCACTTGGGAAGGTCCCTCAGCCCGGTCTGCACCCTCTTGCAGTCCGGGATCACTAGGGGATGTCCACATGCCAGCTTAGGCTTGCTCCCAGGGGGATTGGGCCTAAGCTGGCAGTCAGACATCCCTCTGGCAGCCCGGGAGCTCTCAGTGGATGTCCAACTGATGACTTAGGCCCGCTCCCCAAGGGGAGTGAGTCTAAACTGCATTTGGACATACTTAGCACTGCCAAGGAGGCAGGAGAAGCTCCCCCACCACTGCGCTCGTAGCCCTCGGCCCGACTTGTGGCTGAGCAGAGCTCCCCTTGTGGGAGCACACTGACTACCAGGGGGCAGCTCCTGCATTGAGCATCTGACCCCTGGTGGTCAGTGTGTGTCATAACGACCGGTTATTCTGCCCTTAGGGTCAATTTTCATATTACCCTTTTATTATATAGGATGGAAATAATGTTGAAACAAAGAAATTGAAAGATACCTCTGCAGTATAAGATGTAAAATAAATCAATATTAGTTATTCCTCTCTCCTACTCCTCTCATACATATAAGAGGAGTAATACAGATTTGGAAAAATTTTGTGTCACCAGAATTATCTATGTGTGTAAAGTGAATGAGAAGAAAGAATCACAGCGGATTCACAAACCATTTTGACAGTGTGATACCTTTAGCTCTTAAGCCTGTTGGTGGTGGTAAGGATTGGACAAGCAGAAGTGTTTTATGTTCTTATGTTTAAATCTCAGTCTCTTTAGTGGATCTCTGACCCTGTACTGTGACTTCACAAGTGTTACTTAACTTTCTTTCTTCTCCCCTTAAGTGAGACAAAGAAGGTAAGGGGACCAGAGAGGTACAAAGGCCCTCCCCTGTATGGGGTAAGATGCTGCTGAAGTCTTTCCCACTGGAGAATGGAACTTTGTTCTGGCAAGTGTGCTGACACATTTCACAATGATTGCGCCTCTCCTTCCTTCCCAAGGCAGGACGGGATCTTTTTATGAGAACTTGGTAGAGTTTTTGGAAGTAAAAAAGTTACAAAACTGTGGGTCTTTTATAAACTGCTCCCTCCCCCAAGGATTTCTCGCTCTGTCACCCACATTCAACCAATAGCAACTCTTCAAAATGACCATTTAATTACTCTTATCAGTCTATCTTAAAGAAAATATTTGTACTGGAATATCCTGTTAGGTTTTAAAGGCCATCGCAGCAAAGTCAAATTTCTAGAGTGTTTAACATGCCTCCGAACTGTGAATATAAATATCGATCAAGATGGCCTTTATATTCCCTTCAGCTTGACTAAACTTTAGACAGGTTTCTTCTTCACTGTAGGCCCCTGACCTGTCTTTCTTTGAGCATTTCTTTTAGGAAACTTGAAATTGTAAATTCTTTCTCTGGTCTTTTGAGATACAAATCTTCTTCCAGGTCTTGCTGGAAAATGTTTTCTTTGTACAGGACCTTGGATCTATCCATTTGAAATAGAATCAAGGAAGCTAATGCCAGTATGCCCCAGTCTCTGTGGGAGGGTAGGAGCCTAACTCCTATAAGCACCAAAGCCAATTAAAAAGTGGGCTCATCACATTGACCAGCCTCCTTCCTAACACCCTCCAGTACTTTTCCACTAGCTCAGTTCAGTGCTTAAAAAATCTCCCACCTTTCTTGGCAATGAAGTTGACTTCAGCTTCTCTCCTCTATTGCAATCTTGATCCCCACAATAATCTTGACCCCCACAATAATCTTGAATAAAGTTATATTGCGGGTTGAACTCTCTGGTGTGATTTTCCTTTGGCATTTTGAACTAGGTATATGTAGCATTATCTTTAAATGAGCAAAATTTCATAGAAAAAATTGAAAATCTCATAAGTATAAACCAATGAAATAAATGTGATTGTAGTGATATATACAGTGTACCATGGAGATAAGAAGGGGAGCAACAATAATCTGTATGAGCAAATCACAAAAGCTTTATGGAGGTGAAATTCAAGTCAAGTTCTAAAGGGTGCCTATTAGAAACAGAATCATGTGGTTGTTCCAGCAGAGGAGAAAGCATAAGCAAAGTCTATGGGTGTTATTTGTAGTTAGAACATTAGAAGTTTAGACGTTTTTGAGATTAATATACTAGATTAAAGCTGATCTTAAAAGGATCACAGAAACGTTATATAGACCATGTGAAGACTATATTTGAGAAGGAAACATTAGAAATAAGGGGAGTAGTCAGAAATTCCCAAGGAATAATATAAGTCCAGATTAGACAAATGCCAGTTTAAATGAAAATTTGTGGATAGACTCAAATTCTGTGTAAGAGGTAGAATCAGTGTACCGTGTTAATTTAATGAATTTGGTCAGTAAGGAGATAGAAGACAGAGACAAGTTTATTTCACTGTCCTTTCAGGTTCTTTTATTACATGACAGGTAAATGTTGACATTCAGAGAGCTCTGGCATAGCCCTCTGTTTTCTAAGTGCTCTCTCATCATTCCAGTGGCTTTAAATAGCATCTAAATGTTTTTTTAAAAGGATGAAGGCTGAAATAAATTTGGAAAAACAATGGAGTCACTGAGAAAAAGTTCTAGCTTAATAAGTGCCTGATAAAATGAGCACAAGTCCAGGCAAATCCTAAACTCATGCTATCATAATGCAAATCAGGTTAACTATTATTATGCTGATATTAAAGTCTTGGTCATTGAGGGCCCATAAGTCATGTACTTGAATTTGAATCTACAGTTGAATTCATGTACTAACTGTGAAACTTTGGGTGAAGCACTTAATCTCTTTCATGCCAAAGGCTTTTTCCTTCACTCTATATTATATCATTTCCTTTTTCTATATCTCCAGAGCTTCCTTTTCTGTTAATATGAGCTCTGGGCATAAAAAAAGAAGACGTGCACTTAGAAAATTTGACCTGGCAGCTTAAGTAATTTGCCCAAGGTTATTTAGTGAATTAGTGGTAGATATAAGGGTAAGAAGCTATAATTCCTACTCCAATTTCCTGCCTGAACCATTAGATAGCTCCATCTGTTTTGATTCTATCATTAATATGAAGTCATATTTCTGTCTTTTAATAGAAATGTACTGATCTAGTTGCTAAAAGTAGAGTGTGAAAAAATATGTCCATAGCTTTACATGTCTTATTCTTCCTCAAAAGAACAACGTTTAAGGTGGTCCTGTTAATATATTTAGATAATCTTAAAAAGTCTTTATAATACCTGCCTTTAATTATAATTTTAATAAAAGAAAAAAGTTCTCATTAAAATGAGTATCCATTGAACATTTTAATGCTAAACATTTAAGTTAAACATTTGACATGTTGATAATATGTCATTGCAACATTTTGAAATGATGAAGCGTTCATTAATGCCTGCTTAAGATAAAAGCAACACTACATTAATTCGATTCAATTAATGTTAGCACAATGCACAATGATACATTGATAATGACTGGCCACTTTTCTTAAGTGTTAACCAGTACATTATTATATAGTAAATGAATTGAATACCCCTCTAATGCCACTGTCATTATTAATTCAGTTAATTAAATGTGTCATATAACTCATTAATAACTTGAAAATTCACCTCTCTTGGACGTTATCAAATACTTATAACAAATATTATTAAAGATAAATTAAAATTACACATTTAAATGTTTCTATTTGTGATACCTACTTTTCCATATATAGGTAAAAATATTTTTCTATTTTGTCTAGAGTGTTGGATTAAGTTGTTTCCAAGCTATTTATTGCAAATTTTGAAAAATTATATCAAATGTTTAAAAATTGATACTTCAAATGTATTTATATATAAGATTAATGTCAGACTTTTTTCATAGTTCTGGCCAAATCTTCAATTTTGTGTGCTGTATTTAGGTCATCAAAAACAATTTGAGTTCTGTTTTCCATATCATTTATACACACTGATAATATATTCCACAGAAACTTCAAATCCTTATTTTATCTGTCAGTCACCATAAATTCTATATAAGTATCAATGATAAGTAAAAACTTTCAAAAAAAACGAAATATAAGTGTTTGCATTGTTTTCTGACAATAGACTTCAAAAATAGGCTAATTAAATCTCCATTCTTTTAGTTCAAGTTATTTCAACTCAACAAACATTTGTTGAGTTAATTGCCCCATCAAGGCATTATACTAGATCCTTGGTGTTAATCAATTAATAAACCAGATAAAGATCTCACCATCATCACACTTAAAAACTGGTGGTAAGGTCGACTATAAACAATAAAAACTGTAAAGTCAACTGTCCTTTTACTGATAGAAGGAATGAATAAATTGTCATAAGTTATACAATGAAAATTATACAGCAATGAAAATTAAAACACTGCAGCTGGATGAAGCAAAAATACCCTGAAGTGAAAGAAGGCACCGACACATGCGTGTGCGTGCACACACACACACACACAACTGTATATAAAGTTCAAAACCCACAAGATTTAATTGCAGTATGAGAAATCAAGGTAGTGATAACATTTGCATAGAAAAAAAAAAGGAACAGTTGGAGAGGACACGAGTGTGCTTCTGGGCAGCTACCAATGCTTTATTTCTTCACCTCAGTGGCAATGACACAACTTTGGGTTTGTGATAATTCTTTGAGTTATACATGTATATTTGTGTAGTTTCTTTAAAATAATGTGCTTCTACTAAAATGAATAACTAATTAAGGAAATTGTATATTTTGTTGGATGACCATAATAGCTATGTAAAAAGTAAATTAGAGGCAGAAATGGGGCTCAAAAACACCTACAGTGGGCAAAGTGATGAGGGGAAGCAGTTGCAATATTACTAGTAAATGGGATGAATAGGTTAGACATAATTAAGGAGGTGAGATTTGAACATGGACTAGAAGGAAGTGAGAGGTTTCACCACATAGACAAAGAGGAAACAAAGAAGAGGGAATGCCTAGAGCAAGAACTTAAAATGAGATTGTGCCTGGCAAGTTCAAGGGAGGGCAAAAAGACTAATGTGGCTGGAAGGAAGTGAAGAAGGAGGAGAATTTTCAGGGAAGTTGTTGGAGACCAGATCATGGAAGGTCTTATAGGTAAATTTCAGGACTTTGATTTTTTACTGTAAGTGAAGTAAGAAGCCATTACAGACTTTAATAATAGCCCTGGTCAGGTGACTCAGTTGGTTAGAGCATTGTCCCATACACCGAAAGGTTGCGGGTTTGATTCTCAGTCAGGGCACACACCTAGGTTGTGGGTTCAATATTTTCTCACATTGATCTTTCTCTCTCTCCCTTCCTCTCTCTCTAAAAATCAATAAAAACATATCCTCAGTTGAGGATTAAAACAAAAAGAATAGTGACATATTCTGACTTATGCTTTAATTGGCTTCCCCTGGCTTTGTTTAGACTAGAATGCTGTAGAACACTGGTAAGATGGAAGACTTTTTCTGAGGTTCTTTGCAGCAAATGAGGGAAGAGATGAGGATCGCCTGGATCAGTTTGGTAGCAATTAAGCAGTAAAAGTAGTTGGAGTAGTATATTTTTTGAAGGTCGAGCCAATAGAATTTCCTAGAAGATTATATGTAAGTCTGAACGAAAGTGCTCAAAAAAATATCTATCTTATATAATAAAAGGGTAATATGCAAATAGACCGAACAGCAGAACAACCGAACAACCAATCAAAGTGTAATATGCTAATGATATGCTAAGGCTGCTCAAACGCTTGATATGACATGCACTGACCACCAGGGGACAGATGCTTCGACCTGTAAGTTAGCTTGCTGCTGGGGTCCGGCCAATCAGGACTGAGTGAGATGGGCCAGACACGCCCTAGAGCCCATCTGCGGACCCTCCCTGGCCTGATCGTGCACCAGTGGTGTCCCTCAGCCTGGCCTGAGACCTCTAGCAATCCAGGACCCCTCAGGGGATGTCTGAGAGCCGGTTTCAGCCCAATCCCACAGGCCACTCCCCTTGGGAGGGCTCCAGACACAGGGCTCATGGCTGGCAAGTGCTGCTGTAGCAGCGCAAGTCTCTTCCGATTGGGACTGGTTGGGCACAAGTCCGCAGCAGGCACAGTGGGGCTGGGATGAGCAGGAGTGCGCTGCTGTAGCAGCGCAAGTCTCTCCCGATTGGGACTGATTGGGCGCAAGTCCGCAACAGGCACAGTGGGGCCGGGATGAGCAGGAGTGGCAGGAAGGAGCTGCAGACAGCATTGGACTGCAGGTTTCACCCGATCCCTGCAGGCCACCCAGAGGGACCACACCCATGCACGAATTTGTGCACCAGGCCTCTAGTATATATATAAAAGCCTAAATGACCGGAATGACCAGAACGACTGGAACAACTGGTTGCTATGATGCGCACTGACCATCAGGGGGCAGACGCTCAATGCAGGAGCTTCCTCCTGGTGGTCAGTATGTTCCCACAGCCAACCTCCCCCAGCTGGCCAACATCCTTCAGTCCTTCCTCCTGGCCAGCAGAACCCGATTGCCCAATCAGGGCCAGGCCCTGGCCTGGGACAGGGAATTGAGGGTGGGTGATGGAGGACACGGCCCCTTTCCAAGCAGTGCTGAGGGCCGGCTCCCTCCATGGGGCCAGTGGCCAGCCTTCCTTTCCCCATCCCTCCCTCTGGCCAACAGGCCCCGATCAGCCCCTTGCCTGCCCACTGCAGTGGTGGCGTGGCAGTGAGAGAAGGGGGGGGAGGCAGGGAACCGCGCAGTGGCAGGACGCCGATGATGGTGACATTGGGGTCCAGCGTCTGCTGTCTGTTCCTTCCGTGCCCGGCTCGGTGACCATCCCCACCTCTCTGGCCCGGCCCTGATTGGCCTGGCCCCAATCAGCCCTGATCGCGGGCCAGGCCTAGGAACCCCACCTATGCATGAATTTTATGCACTGGACCTCTAATATATTTATATATATACTAAAGGCCCGGTGCACAAAAATTTGTGCACTCAGGGGGTCTCTCAGCCCGGCCTGTGCCCTCTTGCAGTCTGGGGCCCCTCGGGAGATGTTCACCTGCTGGCTTAGGCCCACTCCCCGGGGGATCGGGCCTAAGCTGGCAGTCAAACATCCCTCTGGCAGCCCGGAAGCCCTCGGGGGATGTCCACTTGCCAGCGGGGAGCAGGCCTAAGCTGCAGTTGGACATCCTTAGTGCTGCTGAGGAGGCGGGAGAGGCTCCCACCACCACCGCTGTGCTGGTAGCCATCAGCCTGGCTTGTGGCTGAGCAGAGCTCCCCCTGTGGGAGTGCACTGACCACCATGGGGCAGCTCCTGAACTGAGCGTCTGCCCCCTGGTGGTCAGTGTGTGTCATAGTGACCAGTCATTCCCATTTGTTCTGCTGTTAGGATCAATTTGCATATTACCCTTTTATTATATAGAATAGAGGCCTGGTGCACGGGTGGGGGCCAGCTGGTTTGCCCTGAAGGGTGTCCTGGATCAGGGTGGGGGTCCCTGCTGGGGTGCCTGGCCAGCCTGGGTGAGGGGCTTATGTCTGGCCACACCCCCTTCAGGGTGGGGGTCCCTGCTGGGGTGCCTGGCCAGCCTGTGTGAGGGGCTGAGGGCTGTTTGCAGGTTGGCCAAGCCCCCCAGTGACCCAAGCTCCCAGACTCTCTTTTTTATCTTTTTTCTTTTTTTTTTCAGCACCTCTGTGAGTGGAGCGGAGGCCAGGCTGGCTGGAAGCAGGTATCTGGGATTTATTTGTCTTCTATAATTGAAACTTTGTAGCCTTGAGCAGAGGCCACTGCCAGCCAGTGCCGGTGGGAAGCTTGGCTTTCTCCATCGCCGGGGCAACCCAAGCCTCCTACTCCCTCCAGCTCTGTGGCTGCCAGTCACCATCTTGGTTGGGTTAATTTGCATAGTCGCTCTGATTGGCTGGCGGGCGTGGCTTGTGGGCATAGCAGAGGGGCAGTCAATTTGCATATTTCTCTTTTATTAGATAGGAGATATATATAGTTTTGGGACTACACTCATGAAATTATGGAAGAGTTGTCCACTGGGATGGGGAAGGTTATTGATAAAACATGTTTGGTTGCTGGAAGATCAGGAATTCAGTTGGGTATGTTGAACCAAATTTGCGATGTCTCATTTGTCTTTCAAATGGAAATATCTAAGACTGAGTTGGCTATATGAGTCTGGAGTTTGGTGGAGAGGTAGATCTGAACTGGATATTTAGGTATTGTCAATATACAGCTGCTATCAAAACCAACTATGCAAAAGGCACTAATGGATCTAATAAGATGAGGACAGACAACCAACCAGTGCCATAAGTTTTTATGGATGAGTTCATGTTATAATTACATCCTTCTCATGTTCTTGCAAACTAAATATATATTAGATTAAATCCAAGAATGATATGTCATAAGGTATTAGAATGTGTAAAGCATCCTATAGAGTTCAGAGCTCATTATCATGTGTCCTCCTGAGCAGACCACTCACTTTGTGTTTACTCAAATGGATTTCTACCATCCTTGATAGTGAATGAAGAGTAATGGCATATTAAAGTTTCTATGATCCCATTGTAAATGTTTCCATAGGTGAGAAAAAAAGTCAAATTTTTTCTTTTATTTTCTTTGCTAATCATTCTATCACATAGTCATTAAAATATCCACTAAAAAGATTATTCCTATTGTGTGTGAACAGTGATCAAATTGCTGTAATGCCCTTTCCTTCAAACTAGTATATAGAATCAATATTACTAAGTCTTAGTTTTTGTGGGGTTTTTTTTTTACACTAAGTGCATTCCCAGTTTTCTTCCATTGAAGAATACTGGTTTGTCTGTAATATGCCTCTTTGGATTACTGTAGCTAGTACTCAACTTAGTTGAGCAGTTTAAAATGAAGGCCCAAGTCTCATGCAATGTCAATTGTATACATACAATTTTTCCCCCCAAAATGATGTCATCTACCATATTTTTTCAATATATGTAACTGGTTTCTATTTTATAGGTGTATGATATATAAAAACAGTACTTGATAGTGGTAATAAAATGCTAGCAGGTATACAACATCTGTTTTACTTAGTGAAATCTGACTAAAAGCTTTGAAGCCTGAATTGAAATGGCAACTTGACCATATTCTTTAGGGTATTTATTAAATGATTACTAAGTGATTTGGGGGCCTATTCCAGATCCATTGAAGCAGAATTTTTAATGATGGGTTTGAGAATTGCATTTTCAACTAGTTCACCAAGTAATTATTTAGTGATAGAGGATGACCCTTCTAGAGATATCTATGAAAATGTGTTTGTGTGCAATATAATTAATGTAATGGTACTCATAAAAATTAAACTTGAAAGTAATTAGCCAACATTCTGTTTGTTGTAGTGCCATACTTGATGAGGCTCAATGATTCTTCATTAGTGAATGGGCTAAACAGATTCTTACCCCATGCATATTATATGTGCAGCAATGTTTAGCCACAATGTTACGAAAGTGAACAAAAAAGACAAATTTCTTGCTTTCACAGAAGTTAAAATTTAAAGGTGGAATAGAGTGTGGGTAATAAATACATAGAAACATAAGCAGATTTTGACAGACAGTGATGTTATATATATATATATATGCAGGATTCTTTACTAGACAGATCTACTGTTGAGAAAACTAAAAGGCCAAAAATTATGCAATAATCTGATTATACAAAACCAGATTCCCACCTAAGGAAAATAGTATAGATTCATGAGAGTACAGATTAAGGGATAACTCTACATTAGCAAAGAAGAAGGAGAAGGAGAAGGAGAAGGAGAAGGAGAAGGAGAAGGAGAAGGAGAAGGAGAAGGAGAAGGAGAAGGAGAAGGAGAAGGAGAAGGAGAAGGAGAAGGAGAAGGAGAAGGAGAAGGAGAAGGAGAAGGAGAAGGAGAAGGAGAAGGAGAAGGAGAAGGAGAAGGAGAAGGAGAAGGAGAAGGAGAAGGAGAAGGAGAAGGAGAAGGAGAAGGAGAAGGAGAAGGAGAAGGAGAAGGAGAAGGAGAAGGAGAAGGAGAAGGAGAAGGAGAAGGAGAAGGAGGAAGGAGAAGAAGGAAGAAACGTTACTGTAAATATTGCACAAAGAACCAAATAATATGGGTCTCATCCTACCACCAAACTTTACACACTTGCAGATTTTGGGTTGGTTGGTAAATGAGCCTCAGTTTCTCTCTCTTTTTTATTATCACCTGGGGATATGTTTGTTTAGTGAGAGAAAGGGAGAGAGAGGGAGAAAGAGAGAGAGACACACACACATCAATTGGTTGCTTCTAGTATGAACTATGAAACCCGCAACCTATGTATTTACTCTGACCGGGAATTAAAACCACAACCCTTTGGTGTATGGGGCAACACTCCAACCAACTGAGCTACCCAACTAGGGCAAGCCTCAGTTTCTTCATCTAAAAAACGGAATTAATATTTCCTGTTCTGTTTAGTTTATTGGTGTAATTTAATAATTTATTATCATGCCAAAAGCACAATTTAATAATTATAAGACTTTATTTTTCCATAAATAATTCTGACTCAAGTCATCATATAACTGTTGGCTATTAAGTATAGACTTAAACAGTGAATAGTGTTCATAGCCTATTTTATAATTTTCTTACTTTCCACTTCCTTGTCTATGTCCTATGTTTTATGGTCTTACCTAGGATATAGGAATCTTCGGATATGTGTAGTCATCATCTGTCCAATGGTATTATATGTTAAGATGTCGGTGTTCTCTCCATGGTACAGTATTTTATTGCCAGTACCTGTTCCCTCTGGCATCTGATGAGATATCCGTAGCCCCAGATCACATATACTCTATTTTACACCATCTGTGATTTCATACTGGATCCTCTGGATCTCTGTCTTGGAACTTATAGGCTCCTCTCTAAGCTGACTGTATGTCCTGGTTTTCCCTGGACTAGTTGGTTTATGCTGACTTAATCATGCATTCTATCATTCTCAAGTTTCCCAGTTTTGATCATAAATGGTCACCTTTTCATTTGAGTATTCTTCCTAATTTGAGCCACATGGACTGGGAGCTTTTTCAGGCCCTCTCTGCCTAAACTTTCATGACACTGTGTCCATAATCCTGCCTGAACAGGATGCTGCCACAAGACGTTTCTCTACAAGACTCACTATTTCTCAGGGCATCAACGGTAAGTGAGGTATAGGGCTCTTGGAACTCTATTCAAACCAAACCCTGTCTGGGATTTTACTGTTTCCTACTGCCTGAGGAAGGGGTGTCTTATAGGCCAGGCCCATTTTCTAAACTCATATCAGCAAATAACTCATGGCTTTCCCCTACTTTTTTCTGGTTTTGCTTAGTAAGGGAAAGGGAAGATTGGCTTTTCCTTTTTTTTTTTTAAGTGGCAGAAGCCTTAAACCAGATTCTTTTGGGATTTGCTTTTGATATGCAAAAACAAGTTATCTGAATTCTGAAACCTTTTCTTTCTCAAAAGTATTTTTTCTTGCAAATCAAAACCCTGCTTTTCAAGGCTGCTTAGATACTTAGAAGTGTATAACTTGACTCCGTTCTCTGTATTCTGCTGCATAATGTCCCATCTGAGACAATAGTCCCAGATACCTTGGTCTGCAGATATAGTTTTACAGAGACCCCAAACAAGGAATTACAAAGAAATGCGTGCGTGTGTGTACATGCATGTGCACACATGTATATGCATATGTATTTTTTCTTTTTCTAACATATCAGATAAAGATCAGGTAAAGTAATGTATGTGAAAAGGTAATTTGCATAAAACTGGTCATGAGGTGATTGACAAAAGATTCAGAGTCATTATTATTGATCAAGGTTTAGTTAATTTATTAGAAAGGATAGCTTTTGGAGCTAAGGAAGAACAGGATAATTATTGTCAGTTTTTATTAAAAGGAAAAAAACCTTGCTTCCAGCCCAAAAGTTTAACAATATTGCTTTTACTCTCATAGAAAGCAGAAGGCTAGTTTGGGAGGTAAGACCACAGCCAGCAGGTAGAATTCCGCCAATCACAGTGCTTTGGAAAGTTGAGGTTTGAGACAGAGGCTAAGAGATACAGCCTTACCATTAGATAGTGAAACAGGAAGCCAGCATTTTGTAGAATATATTGGCGGTAAATGAAGCTGACTGCAGACCACTGATAAAGACAGTGGTGTTTTAAAGACTATGCTTTGACCCAGTACACAAGCAAAGACTAAAACCCCCTGAGGCAGGCATCCTGTCTATACAGCAAAGCACAAGAACTTTACTTGAATCTTCACAAAGCAATCCCCATAACCTTGAAAAAGAAACATCAAAATCGAATTAGAAAATATATTAGTGGAATAGTTACACTAAGACATGAGGGAGGAAAATTAGAGCATTGTACCAGAACCTACAACATGACTTTTTAAAATTTTATTTTAAAATATATATTTAGAGATCTGTGTTTCTCATTTCAAATGGTTAAATGATTTCAATAAATTATTTTGCAGTTTTCAAAAAATTTACAACTTTCAGCTAATCATATGCATAGATATGTGGGTGAAGGGATTCTATCTGGCTCTAGACTTTTGCCACCTACAATGGGCTAACTTAGTTATTTGGCAATTACTATCTAAAGCAGGCTTTATAATTTCTGTGCTATACTACTAAAAATATTAGCTACTACATGAATTAAAGAAATTATAATACATAGCATAAAGTGATAATCACGTAAAAGATCTTAATATGGCCCGTTTAATGTAATGAAACAACTTTTACGTCAAATCCCCACTTCAGAGTTCCTTTCAGACTTTAAGGTGCACAAACATTGTTAGAGCAAAATCCTTGGCATGAATGACAGCATGGCTCTTTTCTCCATCCAGAGCCCCTGCATTTTAAATATCCTCCTGTGATGAAATTCTGAATAGACTAGCCTTCTTCTTGTACCCCTGGCCTCATATCATTTAAGTGGATAAGGTATTAGCACATTAATATTTTATTGAAATACTATAAGAAGCAACATATGCATTACATTTCTAGGATAAGGAGACCATTTTTAGTAATAGGAATTAGCACTCTATTGAGTAGGAGATGACATTTGACTCTACGGGTCATTCTTTATAAGTTAGAAATCATTTTGTAATAATAAAGTAGAAGAATGTGGATAAGAGATCAATAAATAATGTACTCTGTTCTGGTTATCAGAGACACAAATAGGATTAAATCGATCTTAATGAAGTTTATGTTTATAATATGTTATAATTTATTTTTAAGAAAAAATACCTGAAATGTTCATGGGGACAGGGTGGCAGGGGCCCTCAAGAGGTAATATCACTTCACTGGGGATGACTTTGCATATCTATGACTGCAGATGGGAGATAATGCTCTTAAAAAAAAGAAGTAGATGCTTTGCAGTGGTTCAATTATTGTGTAGGCATCTTCCAAGAATATCTTCCTTCTCCTTTCCATGAAATATAATTAGGTTCTCAGGAACAAGCTCAAGTCCTGGTTCCTTCAAGACATTTGATTTGCTTTGTCTCTTCTGACCTCTAGTGATCACTTTATTCTTTAAACTCCTACATTTTACTACCATACCATTTGCTCTTTGTTTTTACATTGTAAATTTTTGGCCTTACTAGTGTAATGTAAGTTTGCATTGTTTCATCCACATAACCATAAGAATTTTGAAGTCAGTGCATATGTCTTACATTTTCTTTTATCTTATAAAATATCCTGAAGGATGAGTATTACAAAGAAGTTGCACAATAAATATGTAATAGAAATGATTGGGCTGTGTTAAACAAGTGATGTCTGGCGGGAAGTTAGGAGAACAAACAGTTATAGAGGATGGATTCTCAGATGTTCCTGGGCAATATTTTTTACCTTCCTGGGCAAGATGATGATCTCTTTAATTAACATTAATATAAGAATTAGCATTAGATTGTCTGTGTCAATAATGCCATTTCTTTGATGACATAGCTCAAATGTAGCTCACTGTAAGAATTCTCCTGTAATATATTAATTCTGGAACCCTGCAACTTCATAATAGCATTATGAGGAGCAACCATTTCCGGGGGTGCCAGATTTTGTGCCTGGTGTGGGACAATCAAAATGGTATACTTCACACCTTATGATTCTTACAGTTTATTGAGGAATGGAGATATGAAATAATTGCTATGAGTAAAATGTATGTTATGTTAGATGAAATATCAGTGGACCCATTTTATATTTTTGATCCAATAATATCTTCATGAGAAATTAATATTTAAACTCTGGCTTGAAGAAATAGATGGAGCTAGGCCAAAAAGAAAAGAGTATGCAAAGAAAGGAAAATATTATGCATGTCCTAGAGTAAATGAAAGGTGAGTGTGGACTGAAGAAAGAAGGAATGAAAGAAAGTAGACATATGTCCATTTCTTACCCATGTTGTTTGTTGAGAGTCCATCATGTTTCAGATACTCCACTAAATGTTGGGAAAACAATAGTAAGACTTGATCATATATTACTTGACAAGGATTTTGTTCTAACTGAATTTATATTAGTAAAGACAAATATCAACCAAATAATTGATTGTAATTGAGTTGAATTATTTTTAAAATTCAAACTCAGAATAACTAAAAAAATTTTGTCACTATTTTTAAATATTGAACAAAGATTATGTCTACATTGGTAATATGTAAGACTGCAACAAAGAAGTTGTCATAAATTCAGAGTCAGTAAAGAGTTTCCTTGAGCAGAATTCTCAAACTGAGATAGAACTTAAATATACTTTTATTGTTTCAGAGAGGAAGGGAGAGGGAGAGAGTGACAGAAATATCAATGATGAGAGAGAATCATTGATTGGCGGCCTCCTACATGCTCCCTAATGGGGATCAAGCCTGCAACCCTGGCTTGACCAGGAATTGAACCATGACCTCCTGGTTCATAGGTTGACACCCGACCACTGTGCCAGGCTGGCTGAGCTTTACCATTGTTCATAGAAAAGCACATTTCTCAGTATCAATGAAGTTCAAGCAACATTGGCAGTTTAGGAAAATGGAAAAGAGTAGCCCCCATGTGACAAGTCCTAGAGACAGAGATAGAAATTCAGATAGATTTGGAGACAACCAGATAAAAGGCCTGCATGTTTGGTTTCTTGAAAGAAGATGGGAGAAAGAGGAGTTGGTCAGAGAGAGCCCGAGATAAGTCAGTGTCTTGAGGCCCCAATAAGTGTAGGAAGAAATAAGTGTCTGTATTCTACCATGAGAGGAGCAAAGGGGGTAAGAGAAATTGCTGCCTTGAACTAATGTGCAAAGTGAAGATGCAGTACTTTGCATCAATGACTGGATGCCCTGGTAGGATCCCTGGTGACCCAGTGATGTATGCAAGATATACAAGATAACTTCCTGAGAAGGGCTTTGTCTAATGATTAAAGACCAGATACTTCACTCTAATTAGGTGATGTGGATGCTCCCAGAACGTAGTAGCCATTCTCTGAGCAAAGAAATCCTGAATGGCATAAAGGAGAATTAGAGAAGGTTGTTGTTGTTTTTTTCTTTTTCACAACTGAAAACATAGTGTAATATATCATAACTATTATCTGTATATGTGTCAGCCTATCTGGAATGTATAGCATTTTCATATCAACATTTTCCACCCCAGTGATTTCCTATCTTGGTAATCTTTCACTTTTCAGCAAGGAGGACTTTCTTCAAAACAGAAAACCGATGGCACGCTTAAGGAATAATAATTAGGAGTGGATTGATGAGTATCTGCTACTAATCCTTCCCTTCAGAACTGGAACTCCGGGAGGTACCCATCACCAGAGGAATCCTTGGTGCCCCTGTGTGGGGACAGAATAGAGAGGGATGCATGTGAAATAGGGCCAGGGAGGGTGATGTGACAGTCCGAGGCCCCCAAGGCAGGTCAAAGACATAGAGGAGCAGTAGAAACATTTCATGTCCCTGAAAAGGAAAAGCAAAACAGCTGGAGGAGGAGACTTCAGCCTAAACATGGTCTAATAATTATGACAAGGTCATTACAGCCTCAGATATTAGAGTAGGAACAAGACACCAGATGAGATTCAGTGGCTTCAATGACACACTTTCACTCACCCCCCGATGACAAAAAGTCAACAACTAATAAACAGGAATGATGAAGTCCAAAAGTCACATGGATGATTGTACACACTAGGAGATATTTATACAGAAGAGGATAAGAATCGCTCAAGAGTCCTAGGAACCTCAGAAGTTAGAGTAGGAAGGAGATATCTATAATTTGACCATGTTCAACTTGTAATGAATAAGAAATAAAAATATGAATGACTTTTAACTGGAAATGACTTAAGTGTTCTGCTTTGGAATTTACCTTTATTCTTTCCTCCCTCAAAATACGCTCTGGGAAGTTATAGGAAAATGAAGAAAGGTGCGTTGTTGTTTTCTATACCTTAGTTTGTAACTGGTGACAGTCCGAGGCCCCCAAGACAGGTCAAAGACATAGAGGAGCAGTAGAAACATTTCATGTCCCTGAAAAGGAAAAGCAAAACAGCTGGAGGAGGAGACTTCAGTCTAAACATGGTCTAATAATTATGACAAGGCCATTACAGCCTCAGATATTAGAGTATGAACAAGACACCAGATGAGATCCAGTGGCTTCAATGACACACTTCCACTCACCCCCACTGATGACAAAAAGTCAACAGCTAATAAACAGGAATGATGAAGTCCAAAAGTCACAAGGATGATTGTACACACTAGGAGATATTTATACAGAAGAGGATAAGAATCGCTCAAGACTCCTAGGAACCTCAGAAGTTAGAGTAGGAAGGAGCTATCTATAATTTGACCATGTTCAACTTGTAATGAATAAGAAATAAAAATATGAATGAGTTTTAACTGGAAATGACTTAAGTGTTCTGCTTTGGAATTTACCTTTATTCTTTCCTCCCTCAAAATACGCTCTGGGAAGTTATAGGAAAATGAAGAAAGGTGCGTTGTTGTTTTCTATACCTTAGTTTGTAACTGGTGACTATGATAACATAATAAAGGAAGACAATAGGGAACAAGGATAAGTCACAGATTATTTTTCTAATAAGGGAATTTTTAGCAGATACATACAGAAAGAAGGGGGAACAATCACACAGGTATATTTTGATGAAAAATTCTAGGTAGAGTGAAGAGTAAGAGAAAAGGTTTAGGTATGGTCATGTCCTGAGACTTATCTCAGAAAAGTGTGGAGGCCAGTATATATACTATATGCTATAAGTATATTATATATACATTTTGTAAATATGTTTAATATCCAACTTATTTTGGTAAATAGTCATATGACAAAGATGATTAACTAGTAGACTTCAAAGGTGTGAAATTGTAATACACAGACTTAAAAAATCCAGAGAAATAGATCTTCTCTTTTTTAGGAAAATAATAAAAAATATGAAGAATCATTTTATGATTCCAAGAATTCAGAAGAACAGCAAAAAAGTAACTGAGTCACAACAACCAGTATTAAAATGCTCTCCACTTTTATAGTTTTTGTATGTCTCACATAGACAACTCTATTCACAGTGGGGATTGAAAGTATTTTCTTTTCATTTGAGATGGAGCAACGAACAATATATGGATTTCAAAATCTATTTCACAGAGTCACTCAATTCCATTTATTTCAAATGCTACTGCCTTGGACATAATAAATATGCAACTGCCTATAGACACAATGAGGCATTTAATCTTAAGCAAAAGGTTGTTGAGTTGTTAAACATGAAATCCACAGAACGTGTTTCTCTGCTCTGAGAAAAATAAAATTTTATTCTGGATATCTGTGCCCCCAAACGAACAAGGAGATTAAGGCCAAATGTGGACATAGGAAGCTTAAAAGGATTTATTGTATCTTGTGAATTTTTTTAGGCTGACCCTGCAAAAGGTAAATCAATATTTTTCAGAAAGGAAATTGGTCAGAAGAAATAGATATGAAACACTGTAACTTTACAAATGCTAATATTCACATGAATTTTAAGATTAGAGGTTAAAAGTGGGATAACATATGAATAATAGTTATATTAGTGGAACAGATAGTCTTTTTCACTTCATTCCCATGTAGCCTTCCCAAATGAAGACAGACAAATAGACAAGTTCAATAAAAATCTAAAAGAAAAATGATCTCTGTTGAGTTTCATGTGTAAAATACTCACAAAAGTCAGCATATTTCTTTCAAAAGACTGCACTCAAGTCTTATTTTCAAGAGAATACTACAGCTTTAAGATTTATTATGGGAGATATATACCTTTTTCTTTTTCTTGATTGACCTAAATAGTTCACTGAATGATGATGAACATTTAAGGTAGATTTTCTTCCCTCCTGTTGTTTTTCTTTTTTACTCTTTAAAAATCCAACTCATCTCAATAATGAAGGTCACTGGGAAAAAACAATAGTAGGGAGCACA
>NW_005369942.1:4633743-4635944 GCF_000412655.1 Myotis brandtii
CTCTCTGAAATCAATAAAAATATATTTTTTTTAAAAAAAGAAAGAAATAGCTCCTCCGGGACCATACACCTGAGCCTTTTGCTGTCCACCCACCTGGCCCTGCTGTCTTTCCAAAGAGCCTGTGGGGGAGGTGCCGCCTCCGGAAGCCAGGCTGCTGAGGTGCAGTGTTATGAGGAGGTCTGATTTCAGTAAGGAAATTGGCCAAGTCAGATTGCGGGATGACTAGAAGGTTTCTCAAACACCATGTAGCAAGGGAGGGGCCGGTACACCCTCCAGGGAGTGGCCCCTGTGCGGGGAGAGGATGCCCTTAGTGCAAGGCGTTCATCTTCGTGCACAGCCGTGGGCGTGTGCACACAACCTGCCCTCACTTGAGATCGGATGTGAATTTTGGTTGAACCGCACAGAGGAATAGTTATGATAATCACAACCACTTATGGTGTCTGTATTAGCTTCCCGTGTCTGCTGTAACAAACACCACGAACTCGGTGGTTTAAAACAACATAACTCCATTCTCTCCCTGTTCTGGAGACCAGAAGTCCAAAGTCAAATGGCTGGCAGGGCCATGCTCCCTCTGAAGGCTCTAGGCCAGCCGTGAATAAAACTAAAAAAAAAAAAAACCAAACCCTTTTTTTTAATGATGTTTACTTTGAATTTATATTAGTTCACACAAACACTCCATCCATGCTTTTGTTCCGGCCCTCCGGTCCAGTTTAAGAACCCATTGTGGCCCTCGAGTCAAAAAGTTTGCCCACCCCTGCTCTAGACTCTTCAAATTAGCAAAACAAATCAGCTTAAGAAGTTTATACTATATTCTAGATTGTGCTTAGCAAAGCTGATCTCTAAAGTTTGTAGAAAGAGTAAATATTTTTGACTTTCTATAAAGAATACATGTTAGAGATAGACTCCAGATGGAGACAAAAGAACCAACTGGGGATGTGTTGGTTGCCTAAGAGACAGAGTTTGCATTTTGAGAATGAAAAGTTAAATGCCTGCTAGAACGTACACATCGAAACAGTAAACAAAATGCATAAACTTCTAACTAGGTTTATCAAGCAAAGTGATAACAAAAACACAAATTACCTTGTTCATTATATTCCACAAATGATTGAGATCATGTGAGTGTGAAATTGTAATACACAGACTTAAAAAATCCAGAGAAATAGATCTTCTCTTTTTTAGGAAAATAATAAAAAATATGAAGAATCATTTTATGATTCCAAGAATTCAGAAGAACAGCAAAAAAGTAACTGAGTCACAACAACCAGTATTAAAATGCTCTCCACTTTTATAGTTTTTGTATGTCTCACATAGACAACTCTATTCACAGTGGGGATTGAAAGTATTTTCTTTTCATTTGAGATGGAGCAACGAACAATATATGGATTTCAAAATCTATTTCACAGAGTCACTCAATTCCATTTATTTCAAATGCTACTGCCTTGGACATAATAAATATGCAACTGCCTATAGACACAATGAGGCATTTAATCTTAAGCAAAAGGTTGTTGAGTTGTTAAACATGAAATCCACAGAACGTGTTTCTCTGCTCTGAGAAAAATAAAATTTTATTCTGGATATCTGTGCCCCCAAACGAACAAGGAGATTAAGGCCAAATGTGGACATAGGAAGCTTAAAAGGATTTATTGTATCTTGTGAATTTTTTTAGGCTGACCCTGCAAAAGGTAAATCAATATTTTTCAGAAAGGAAATTGGTCAGAAGAAATAGATATGAAACACTGTAACTTTACAAATGCTAATATTCACATGAATTTTAAGATTAGAGGTTAAAAGTGGGATAACATATGAATAATAGTTATATTAGTGGAACAGATAGTCTTTTTCACTTCATTCCCATGTAGCCTTCCCAAATGAAGACAGACAAATAGACAAGTTCAATAAAAATCTAAAAGAAAAATGATCTCTGTTGAGTTTCATGTGTAAAATACTCACAAAAGTCAGCATATTTCTTTCAAAAGACTGCACTCAAGTCTTATTTTCAAGAGAATACTACAGCTTTAAGATTTATTATGGGAGATATATACCTTTTTCTTTTTCTTGATTGACCTAAATAGTTCACTGAATGATGATGAACATTTAAGGTAGATTTTCTTCCCTCCTGTTGTTTTTCTTTTTTACTCTTTAAAAATCCAACTCATCTCAATAATGAAGGTCACTGGGAAAAAACAATAGTAGGGAGCACA
>NW_005369942.1:4636534-4639123 GCF_000412655.1 Myotis brandtii
TTCCTCCCTCAAAATACGCTCTGGGAAGTTATAGGAAAATGAAGAAAGGTGCGTTGTTGTTTTTTATACCTTAGTTTGTAACTGGTGACTATGATAACATAATAAAGGAAAGCAATAGGTAGCAAGGATAAGTCACAGATTATTTTTCTAATAAGGGAATTTTTAGCAGATACATACAGAAAGAAGGGGGAACAATCACACAGGTATATTTTGATGAAAAATTCTAGGTAGAGTGAAGAGTAAGAGAAAAGGCCTAGGTATGGTCATGTCCTGGGACTTATCTCAGAAAAGCATGGAGGCCAGTATATATATTATATGCTATAAGTATATTATATATACATTTTGTATATATGTTTAATATCCAACTTATTTTGGTAAATAGTCATATGACAAAGATGATTAACTAGTAGACTTCAAAGATGTTGTGAAATTGTAATACACGTACTTAAAAAATCCAGAGAAATAGGTCTTCTCTTTTTTAGGAAAATAATAAAACATATGAAGAATCATTCTATGATTCCAAGAATTCAGAAGAACAGCAAAAAAGGAACTGAGTCACAACTACCAGTATTAATATGCTCTCCACTTTTATAGTTTTTGTATGTCTCACATAGACAACTCTATTCACAGTGGGGATTGAAAGTATTTTCTTTTCCTTTGAGATGGAGCAACGAACAATATATGGATTTCAAAATCTATTTCACAGAGTCACTCAATTCCATTTATTTCAAATGCTACTGCCTTGGACATAATAAATATGCAACTGCCTATAGACACAATGAGGCATTTAATCTTAAGCAAAAGGTTGTTGAGTTGTTAAACATGAAATCCACAGAACGTGTTTCTCTGCTCTGAGAAAAATAAAATTTTATTCTGGATATCTGTGCCCCCAAATGAACAAGGAGATTAAGGCGAAATGTGGGCATAGGAAGCTTAAAAGGATTTATTGTATCTTGTGAATTTTTTTAGGCTGACCCTGCAAAAGGTAAATCAATATTTTTCAGAAAGGAAATTGGTCAGAAGAAATAGATATGAAACACTGTAACTTTACAAATGCTAATATTCACATGAATTTTAAGATTAGAGGTTAAAAGTGGGATAACATATGAATAATAGTTATATTAGTGGAACAGATAGTCTTTTTCACTTCATTCCCATGTAGCCTTCCCAAATGAAGACAGACAAATAGACAAGTTCAATAAAAATCTAAAAGAAAAATGATCTCTGTTGAGTTTCATGTGTAAAATACTCACAAAGGTCAGCATATTTCTTCAAAAGACTGCACTCAAGTCTTATTTTCAAGAGAATACTACAGCTTTAAGATTTATTATGGGAGATATATACCTTTTCTTTTTCTTGATTGACCTAAATAGTTCACTGAATGATGATGAACATTTAAGGTAAATTTTCTTCCCTCCTGTTGTTTTTCTTTTTTACTCTTTAAAAATCCAACTCATCTCAATAATGAAGGTTACTGGGAAAAAACAATAGTAGGGAGCACAATGTCTGATCAATGACTAATGGAAATTATAAGAGAAACTTGCCCTCAGAAATATATTACTATGAATTGTTTAATCATTCAGTATAAGAAATATCTTTACTAGATTCCTTATATCCATAGGTAATCTGCTTTTAAATAGACATTATGAAATACCAGGAAATAGGAGACATGATAAAACTAAAGGCATACAGGACTAGTGAAAAAAGAGCCCTCCTTATCCTAAATAGGCAAGTTCCATACCATAAAGAAAATAAGTTATTGTTTTAAAAATTATATTTAGACATGTTAACATATAATATTATGAGAGCTGGAGGCATTATTAGTAATATCTCATAAAAACTAGAGACAAATACAGTGAAAGAGAATAATAATTATGATATAGTAAAAGCCTTATGGTTCATAATTCACTGGCTTGAGTAGGGAAGTAAATCTAAATATATACTTACAAGGTTGCTTTCTAAATAGAAAGAAGTATTATCTGCCACCAGTTTACAAGATACAATAATTTGTACATGCTCCAGACTCTTCAAATTAGCAAAACAAATCAGCTTAAGAAGTTTATACTATATTCTAGATTGTGCTTAGCAAAGCTGATCTCTAAAGTTTGTAGAAAGAGTAAATATTTTTGACTTTCTATAAAGAGTACATGTTAGACACAGACTCCAGATGGAGACAAAAGAACCAACCGTGGATGTGTTGGTTGCCTAAGAGATAGAGTTTGCATTTTGAGAATGAAAAGTTAAACGCCTGCTAGAACGTACACATCGAAACAGTAAACAAAATGCATAAACTTCTAACTAGGTTTATCAAGCAAAGTGATAACAAAAACACAGATTACCTTGTTCATTATATTCCACAAATGATTGAGATCATGTGAAACCTATCCTTCTCTGACTGGCTTATTTCGCTTAGCACAGTGGTCGGCAAACTGCGGCTCCTGAGCCACATGCAGCTCTTTGGCCCCTTGAGTGTGGCTCTTCCACAAAATACCACGTGCGGGCATGCACGTACAGTGCTATTGAAACTTCATGGCCCATGTGCAGAAGTCAGTATTTTGTGGAAGAGCCACACTCAAGGGGCCAAAGAGC
>NW_005369942.1:4639564-4641408 GCF_000412655.1 Myotis brandtii
ACTTTCAACAATAAAGAATTTAAATAAAAAACAATTACCAATATCAATAATGAAAGGGTGGTTAAAAGTATAAGTAGTAAAGGCTTGTACAGGATAATAAAGAGAACATTATAAACAATTTTCTGCCAACTTAAATCAAACAAATAATTTTCTTCCCAGCCATGGTGGCTCAGTGGTTGAGTGTCAACCTATGAACCAGGAGGTCATGGTTCTATTCCTGGTCAGGGCACATGCCCAGGTTGCTGGCTCGATCGCCAGTGTGGGGTATGCAGGAGGCAGCTGATCAATGATTCTCTCTCATCATTGATGTTTCTATCTCTCTCCCTCTCCCTTTCACTCTGAAATTAATAAAAATATATTAAAAAACAAAGAATTTTATTTTAAAAATAAAACTTATTGATAGGAGATAAAGGACAAAATCTGAGTGAATTTATGTCTAGTAAATAAATTGAATGCATTATTATAAACTTTCAGAAAAGAAAACTTCAGGACCAGATGGTATTGTTATTGGTGGGGTGTCCTCTGTGTCCTGACATGTTGCTGGTGGAAGTGGGCTTCTTAGGGTGCCACAGGAGTAAGAATTTCCTGAGGCCCCCATGGGAGGATGAGGTGTCATGGAAAGTGTTATTTATGAGGTAACATTTAAGGGAATTCCCCTTTAAGGTCCCATCTCCCTCGGTCCCCCAGGGAAAAAGTTCCATTTTGTCTTGAGCAGAGCTAAGATCAAAGCCACTGCCCAGACATTCACTCCATGTTACAGTCCAGTCCAGAGTCTGGCTGGCTTACCTTGTGTCCCCAGCTGCAGTCCATTGCATGTGGGGTTCACGTGTCCAGGAGCCATGTGGCTTCTAGGGCCACAGGGTGGGCTAGCCCAGGTCATGGAGCAAACGACTGCAAGGAACCAGGAGCAAAACAAAAGGAATGAGAGAGAGAATGCATTTGTCTGAGGGTTTGAACTAGGAGCTTAACAGTGAATCCTTCAGGATTCTGTGTGCTTGCAGTGGCTCCACTCTCTGGCCAGTTATCTTTTTCCCCAGGTTAGACTAAAGGGCAAGCACCTTCCCTAGGTTACTTCATCACCCGGATTTCACTGTGCACGCATCCATTTCCCCTTTAGTTGAGCCCCTTCCCCCAGTGATTTGCAGGGAATGGACTGGTGGTCCTCTGAGGAGTATAAACATGCAGCTCTCTGGTGAAGCTTCCCAGATGACCATGCCTATAATATCTGGCCTTACCTTTACTCCTTTTCCTGTTATTAATATTAACTAGTGCCTTAGCTGGTTTGCTCAGTGGATAGAGCATAGGCCTGTGGGTTTATACTATATTCTAGATTGTGCTTAGCAAAGCTGATCTCTAAAGTTTGTAGAAAGAGTAAATATTTTTGACTTTCTATAAAGAGTACATGTTAGACACAGACTCCAGATGGAGACAAAAGAACCAACCGTGGATGTGTTGGTTGCCTAAGAGATAGAGTTTGCATTTTGAGAATGAAAAGTTAAACGCCTGCTAGAACGTACACATCGAAACAGTAAACAAAATGCATAAACTTCTAACTAGGTTTATCAAGCAAAGTGATAACAAAAACACAGATTACCTTGTTCATTATATTCCACAAATGATTGAGATCATGTGAAACCTATCCTTCTCTGACTGGCTTATTTCGCTTAGCACAGTGGTCGGCAAACTGCGGCTCCTGAGCCACATGCAGCTCTTTGGCCCCTTGAGTGTGGCTCTTCCACAAAATACCACGTGCGGGCATGCACGTACAGTGCTATTGAAACTTCATGGCCCATGTGCAGAAGTCAGTATTTTGTGGAAGAGCCACACTCAAGGGGCCAAAGAGC
>NW_005369942.1:4642238-4667104 GCF_000412655.1 Myotis brandtii
GGGAGGATGAGGTGTCATGGAAAGTGTTATTTATGAGGTAACATTTAAGGGAATTCCCCTTTAAGGTCCCATCTCCCTCGGTCCCCCAGGGAAAAAGTTCCATTTTGTCTTGAGCAGAGCTAAGATCAAAGCCACTGCCCAGACATTCACTCCATGTTACAGTCCAGTCCAGAGTCTGGCTGGCTTAACTTGTGTCCCCAGCTGCAGTCCATTGCATGTGGGATTCACGTGTCCAGGAGCCATGTGGCTTCTAGGGCCACAGGGTGGGCTAGCCCAGGTCATGGAGCAAACGACTGCAAGGAACCAGGAGCAAAACAAAAGGAATGAGAGAGAGAATGCATTTGTCTGAGGGTTTGAACTAGGAGCTTAACAGTGAATCCTTCAGGATTCTGTGTGCTTGCAGTGGCTCCACTCTCTGGCCAGTTATCTTTTTCCCCAGGTTAGACTAAAGGGCAAGCACCTTCCCTAGGTTACTTCATCACCCGGACTTCACTGTGCACGCATCCATTTCCCCTTTAGTTGAGCCCCTTCCCCCAGTGATTTGCAGGGAATGGACTGGTGGTCCCCTGAGGAGTATAAACATGCAGCTCTCTGGTGAAGCTTCCCAGATGACCATGCCTATAATATCTGGCCTTACCTTTACTCCTTTTCCTGTTATTAATATTAACTAGTGCCTTAGCTGGTTTGCTCAGTGGATAGAGCATAGGCCTGTGGGCTGAAAGGTCCCAGGCTCGACTCCAGTCAAGGGCACATAGCTAGGTTGAGGGCGTGTGCAGGAGGCAACCAATCAATGTGTCTCACTCACATGAATGTTTCTCTCTCTCTGTCTGTCCCCAACCCTTTAACTCTCTGAAAATCAGTGGAAAAATATTCTCAGGTAAGGATTAACAAAAATTATACACACACACACACACACACACACACACACTAGCTAGTTACGATGGTGACAACATCACTAGTAAATTCAAACATTTAAAGGAAAAATAACATTAATCTTACACAAGTTGATTTACAATATAGAGGAGAAGGTAACACTTCAAAAATCAATATATAGCCCTAGCTGGTTTAGCTAAGTGGATAGAGCATTGGCCTGCAGACTGAAGGGTTCCATCTTTGATTCTGGCCAAGGGCACATGCCCAGGTTGTGGGCTCAATCCCCAGTAGGGGCCGTGCAGGAGGCAGCCAATCAATGATTCTCTCTCATCATTGATGTTTCTATCTCTCTCCATCTCCCTTCCTCTCTTATAAATAAGTAAAGACATATATTTTAAAAAATCACTATATATATAACACTAGACTTTAATATGCCCCATGAACTTATATGCAAAATTAACATTAAAAAAATCAAATCTAGCAATATATAAAAGAGTAATGCGTCATAGCCAATAGATTTTGTCATAGAAATGCAAGATCAATTGAACTTGACAAAAATCAGTTGATGTAGTTCACTGTATTAACAAATAAAAAGTACAAATTAAATTTCAATAAATGAGAAAAACCTGTAGCAACTTAGTAATAGAATAACATTTTCTCAATCTAATAAAGGACATTTATGAAAACCTTAGGACTAACATTACATTTAATATTGAGAATTTGAATACTTTCTCACAAGTTGGGACAAGAAAAAATTCCTATTCTCACACTTCTATGGAGATCCTGGCCATTTGAAAAAGTTAGAAATAGACATAAAGATACAAATATAAGAGAATAAAAAGTAAACTTATTTGCAGGTGGTATATTGTTTACCTATAAAATCATCAGGAATCTGCAGTATAATTACTACAACTAATCAGTGAATTTAGTAAGATGTCAGGATACATGATTAATATGCAAAAAGCAATTATATTTTTGTATATTATCAACAAAAATATAAAAATTCTTTTGTGTGAGTATTAAAAACATAAAATAGTTACAAATAAATTCACTAAAATGTGTGATGGACTTCGCTATTTGATGAAGATCCAAATAAATAGTGAAAGAAGTCATTGTTATGGATTTTAGGGTTCCAAATTGTTAAGATGTTAATTACTTTCAAATCAGGGCAATGTCATATCAAAATTCAGCTAGTTTTTTGTCTTTTTGTTTTTTTAGTAACTGACAATCTGATGCTAAAATGTGTATGGACTAGCAAAGCACCTAGAATATTCAAAGCAATCTTACAAAAAAACACACCTGGAAGATTTAGGCTGGCTGTTTTTAAGCCTTACTATAAGGTTACAGTCATCAAGAGAATGTGATTTTGAATACAAGAGTCAATCGACACATTCATAAAACAAAATAGAAATAGACCGGTACATACATGGTCATTTAATTTTCAACTTAGGCTCCAAAGAAAGCTGGTGGGGCAAGAAAAGCCTTTTCAACAAATGGTGCTAGAATTACTATGTATGTGAACATAATAATATGCTGCTTATCTCACATTTTACAAAAATGAAATTAAATTGACAAGGAGCCATAGGCCTATACATAAAGCTTTAAACCATAAAACTTATAGAGGAAAACTTATGAGTGAGCATGTTCTCTTGATTTTGAAATGTGGGTAAATATTTCTTAGATATTTCACAGAAATAAATAATTCTAAAGGGAAAAAGAATAAATTAAACGACATCAGAATTTAAAAGCATGTAAAATGAAGACATTAAGAAAATAAAGTGATCATCTGTGTGAGAGTATCCTTGTCAAAATACAGTAAGTAACACAATCCAATAATAAAATGAGCAAACACCTTTAAAAGCTCTTCACAAAAAAACAAAATATATACAAACAGCCAATAAGCATATGAAAAAGTGTGAACAGCTCAGTGTCATAAGACATCAGAAAAAGACAAAACCACAATGAACTACACTTATGCATTCACCCAAAATGACTAAAATTAAATAGGCTCACAACTAAGTATTGGCAAATACATAGAAAAATCAGAAGTTCCACACATTCTGTTCACTTACAAAATACTTTTGAAAAATTGACATTTTAAAATAAAATACCTACCCTATGATTTAGCAATTCTAATCTTAGGTATTTAACCAAAAGAAATGAAAACAAAAGTTAAAAAATTCATATGAGGATGTTTATAATAGTTCCTTCATAAGAGCAAATAGCTGGAAACAACTACTATGTCCATCAATAGAAGAATTAATAAACTATGTTGTATTTGTACAATGATATATTTTTTCATTCAGCAATGAAATTACAAAAACTGTTCCTACACTCAACAATATAAAAGAATTTTAAAAGTATTACACTAAATAAAGGCAACCTGTCTGAAAATGTACATATTGCATGATCATTCTATATATATGAACTTCTATAACAGAATAATTGAATCTAGTAGAATAGATAGAATAGATAGAATCTAGTAGAATAACCATAACAATGTTTATCTGGGGTTGTAGCAGAGATTGACTAAGAAAGGGCAAGAGGCACCTTTGTAGGGGTGAGGATGATATCCTGTGATTGCTAGGGGGGGGGGGTGTTTTACATAGCTGGATGGCAAAACTCAGAGAATGTTTACTAAAATGTGTGCATTCCATATTTTACTAATTTTTACAACATAACAAAAATAAACAAATATTAAAGCCTATCTAATCGTGTCCACTTTGACATCTTGAGGGGAAAGTGTGTACACTTTATTTTAAAATGCACTAGGAAAAAAATGTTTGGTCAATAGATGAATAGAGGGATGGCTACATTAATAAACATAGGACAAGTCAAATATCATACAATGATAATGATAGAACTCATATGGTGGGTGTACAGGGCATTTCTATAAAATTCTTTCAACTGTGAAAATCTTTATAATAAAATACAATAAAACATTAAATTATTGAGCATATCTTGTGATTTCAGTTTGTCCTCCCTCCCAGGGATTTTGTCCTCCTTTGAGAATTGTTAGATTGAGTGGGCTGAGGGTAGGGGGTGTTGAATTAATAACGACAGAGTAATAGAAGCTGCTGGGCAATTTGCTCAAGCAAGGCATCTTCTATCTGTAATTTATTTTTGTTTCATGGCAAAAATCACAGCATGATGCCTCATTTCCACAATGGAAAGTCTGTAGAAATTTACTGTCTCATGTAACAGAATCATTGGTGGCTTGATGGAAACTATCACTCTCTTACCTACTGGTATATACATATGGAGGGGGAATGTTTTTGAATATATATTGGGAAGCATTTTTAATAAAACAAATTGAATAAAATTATGACCTATTTGTTTTGACAAATGCATTCATAGTATCAGAACTTCAGGAAGCCACCTATTGTCTTCACTATCAGAGAAGTGCAAACAAGGATCCCAGAATGCTGGTGAACCTTGAACCCATGGCAAGGGCCAGAGTTATGCACCGATTGTCTAGTCCAGATAATGGGGGCTCAAGCTATTTCCTGATCAAAGAGTCTCAGAGTAAATCCTTCTAATATTTACTGACCTTTAAGATAGTCTGTCTGTTACTGCTGTTGCCTGCCTGCCTAAGAGCAAGATGTGTATCCAAAATTGAATAAAAGGCTGGCGAGGCCTGGGCACCAGTGGAAGTCCTTCCCCTTGAGTTGGGCTTGCCCGCCTGGCCCCCAATATTTCCAAATTATGTCTTGTCTCGTCTCTTTCATTTGTGTGCGGGCCCTCTTCCAGATCCTGAACCCTGAACCACGCAGGACGTGGGGGAACATTCACAAGAACCTTTTGAAAGTTAGTGATGACTAGGATTGAGTTTCATCTTCTGGCATAAATATACATCAAGGGTCCTAAAGGCAAATTTCCCCTACAGGAAGCTGCAGTCTAGGCTGGTGATCTGCAGTCATGCCCAGGGTGTAAGTTTTGTGGGTGTTCCAGTCTCAGGCATGATGTAGGAGCAAGCCTAGACGTACCTGGAAGCATACGTACCTGGCAAAATGCCCTGTTTTGAGGATAAGGTTAAGTAAATGAAGGTGAAATAAGATTGCTCTAACTTTGAAAAAATTGTTTTAAATATATTTTTATTGATTTTAGAGAGAAAGAGAGAGGACGAGAGAATTCGAAATCTCAATGATGAGAGAGATTGGCTGCCTCCTGCACGCCCCTGCTTAGGATTGAGCCCCCAACCAGGGCATGTGCCCTGACTGGGAATCAAACCATGACCTCCTGGTTCATGGGAAAATGCTCAACCTCTGAGCCACACCATTCAGGCAGAATGCTCTAACTGTGTAACATGGTGCAAATTTGCAAATTATGAAATGAAATAGAGCTGTCAAGGTTACATGGGGACTCTTTGAGAAGGCTGTTAAATAGTGATGCAGCGAGGCAGCAACCGAATTCTAAGTTCTGGAGGACAGACCATTCTTTATAATCATTTCTTCACCTATTATTTTTTGTCAGAAAGATGGCGCAATCCCTTTGACATGCATACTCTTGACTGTCTAGTCATGTAGCGATGGAGTGGGAAGACTGGGCTCAGCAGGGAGGTGGTGTGCTTCCTGCCACTGAAAGCTGCAGGACTCTAGCAAGTATTTGGACAAGAGAAGTGATATATTTGTATTCAAACCCCAAAATGATGATCAGTTTGTGTCAGTTATAAAACAAATATTAAGTGGTTTACTCCCTCTGGTCCTATGTTGTGCAGCTGTATTTTATTTTTACTTACTTGTATCAAATAGTTCCTTTCTGTGAGGAGCTTATAAATAAATAGATACACATTTCATGCCTGCTTACACAAATAAGCAATTATAATTTTGCAGAGTAAGCTTTACTTCTTTGAATAGTCTCCTACACATTGCTATTTTCAATTGGGTGCTGGATTAATGCTTAAAGAAAACAGTAACAGTAAAATGAGAGAATACTGAAGCAACTTCAGTAGAACACAGACTATTCCTGGATAATAAGTGGGGGTGCACTTTGGAGCACCCAATGCCACCTACTAGCTATGTGACCTGGATTAAATCAGTTACCCTCAGAAACAGTCTCCTCATCTGTAAAGCAGGAATAATAATGATCATAATAAACTATTATTGTTAGAAGTAAATTCCATTTTAAAATACTCTTTGAATGTAAACATAGCACAAATATAAGATATAATTACATGAAATATGAAATAAAAAGAGGCACTGTTAAAGAATTATGACATACTAGAGGCCTGATGCATGAAATGCATGCAAGAAGTAGGCCTTACTTCTCCCCGCTGCCAGCACTGGCCTCCCTCTGGGACCCGGGACCCCGGATTCCCTCTGGCTGCCAGCAGGCACCCGGGACCTGGGCTTCCCTCGAAACCCCAGCTTCATCCTGGAAGAACACCAGAAGGACATCCGGTCTAATTAGCATATTATACTTTTATTATTATAGATATCATGACTTCAGAATCAAAGTATGTGTTTTTTCCATAATTTGTTTATATTATAGAAGGGATGGGACTTGGTGATTTAGTACATTTCTAACCTTGAATCATAACATAGGACGTGTTGATATTTTTCACAGTATATTTTATTAGACGATCACAACTAAAATCAAGAATTACTTTACTTTTAATATATATTTTTAAAATATTTCATGAGGCTTTAAAATCACTGCAGTCCTTATGAGAGTAAAAAAAAATCATTGTCAAATTTGGATGAAGTCAAAAGAGAGAACATTTTTTAAAACTTAAAATTCACTCCTTAAAATTAAATACTTAAACATAAAGCTGCCTTGTTGCCAAAAATAATATTACATAACATGATAACCAAATATGCTTTGTGGCTTTCAATAAGCTGGCCAACATTCCTTTTTTTTTTTTTTTAACTTCACAAGTTGGAATTCTATGCCATGATCTATATATAAATGGGGCGAGTTATAAAAAATTTCAGGTGCTGTCATAGACAAATTGAAATACAAACGATGTGGAGATAGAATGCTTTACAAAGTAATCCCAGGGACACTTCAGGGCCCGAGGCATTGGTCCTTCATCATCACAGGGCTTCAAGCCACTTTCCATTCCCAAATTTTGAAGCGAAAAGTATTGTGTGGGCAAGTGCATGAAACTTTTAAACTTCCATGTTCAAAACACTCATTTCAAGGAGTTTGTAGCGTTACAGAGAAGAGGTAGCAATAAAATGCCTGTAGATGACGATACTTTTGTCCTCATTATTTGCTGTGGCTAACCATATCTGTCCAGCTATGAAGAACTGAGTCATCTGGTGTCAATTTGGGGTTTTTATTCCACCTTTCCCCTAGTCCTGAGTGAATTCCCCACACATTATTGCACATTTATTTCAAAAAAGATAGCTTTTTTGAAATAAATACGAATAAAGTAATTTCAAAATCCAACTAATCATTATAGGTCAATACTATATTACCCGTTTAGACAGTTCCCTAATTCTATAAGTCCCCCGTTTTGTCAAATAAATATTTGCTTTCAAATTTCTTTTCTAGCACAAAGAATTGGAAATAGATACAATGAGTTAGAATGTCACAATTTGAGTACAGAAGTGGAAAAAGATAAAAGAGACTTTTACTTTTCTTTTAATCTGTTTCCCTTCTCTAAGAGGAATCCCTCCTGAGGTTTCAGAAGCTCCATATTGTCTGGTATTTGTAAACAAATGGGAATTAAATGCCAGCTCCATGCCACATTATATTAGCTGAAACTAAAGTCAGTTTAATTTTTTTCCCAGTGGAGTTCAATCTGTACAACCCTTTGTCCTTCAGTTTTAACAAGGAGAATGGAGTTTGTTTAGATCAGAAAATCTTTAGAGAAACTTAAGAACATCAGAAAAATAACAGACTCTTTTATCCATTGAGCCAATGTACTAAGTCCAACTTATCTAAACTGATGTCTCTATAATAGCTTGCATGCTGTATTTCAACTAAATGAAAATCTATGCATAATGTATTTTCACAGCTGTGATAACTAATTTATGTGAAATAGAGTTGTGATATGGCTTTCTTGAAGATTGTAGAAAAAATTGTCAAAACCAAGACTTCAAGTCCCAAGTCCAAAAATGGTAAATAATGTTTCCATAATTACAATAAAAGGGCAAGATATAAAGCATATTATATGTAACTAAAAAGCTATACATTAATTGCAAGAATGTGATGTTAGTTTCATGAACTAGTTATACTGTGCTTATCTGCATAATTAAAACATTATTTTTTTAAATAAGAGATATACTATAAATTATAATGTATATAAAACATATATAATTATTAAGTAATGTCATTATTTGACTGAGTTTAACATGTGCCCATATTGAGAGCATAAGTTGACCATTGAGAAAGGAAGCTATAATACATAATAGAGATTAAAAAGTGATGCAATTGTATACAAATCAATTTTAAAAAATATTAAGACTAAGAAATCCCCAAATTATAGTACATATTGAAAAATTTTATCAGCAGCCATTGCATATAATTATTTTAGCCAGACCTCAACATCAATAGTGGTGAGGATGTATACCTTCTCTTTCCTCAATTAATTAGCTGCTAGGAAATTTTAATAAGAATGTAAAGACAGGAACATTTTCCAATGACTGGCATTCCCTGCGATTCACAGTCTTATCATGTATAATTCCATACAATGTCATTCTATTCTAAACATCTGGCATCTACTCTTATGTTCCCAAGATTTTTAATCTGTCTCCCTGTGTTAAAATGTCACAGTTTTCAAAGCCTCCTTTACATGAGTATCATTCTCAGTATTTTACACTTGAGTAAAGATAGGATCTGAGAGATTAAACAATTTGCAAAATGTCACATGGTTACTAACTGTCACAACTATAACTAAATCCAAGCTTATAAGAATGTTATACTTCTTAATTTATGAGAAAAAAACTACATTTATAACAAAAATGTGGTGATGTTACAGAGATAATAGTAAGCATAAGCAATACTTTATTGCCTAGATGTGTGTGTGTGTGTTTTTAAGGTAAAAACAACTACAGGTCTTATGGTGTTATTATCAGAAGTAGAATTAGCATTTAATAATTTCTAAGACAGTTGATTGCTCTGAGTCTTATTATTTTACTAGAGGCCCAATGCATAAAATTTGTGCAAGGGGCTTGACCCCCACCTGACGCGGTGGCCAGTGGCCAGGGGCCTCTACCTCATCCCCCACTGCTTCCATGGTGGCGGCCTTTGCCTCGGCCCCGCTGCCTCAGCTACATATATTATAATTATTAAGTAATGTCATTATTTAATTGACTGAGTTTAACATGTGCCCATATTGAGACCATAAGTTGACCATTGAGAAAGGAAGCTATAATACATAATAGAGATTAAAAAGTGATGCAATTGTATACAAATCAATTTTAAAAAATATTAAGACTAAGAAATCCCCAAATTATAGTACATATTGAAAAATTTTATCAGCAGCCATTGCATATAATTATTTTAGCCAGACCTCAACATCAATAGTGGTGAGGATGTATACCTTCTCTTTCCTCAATTAATTAGCTGCTAGGAAATTTTAATAAGAATGTAAAGACAGGAACATTTTCCAATGACTGGCATTCCCTGCGATTCACAGTCTTATCATGTATAATTCCATACAATGTCATTCTATTCTAAACATCTGGCATCTACTCTTATGTTCCCAAGATTTTTAATCTGTCTCCCTGTGTTAAAATGTCACAGTTTTCAAAGCCTCCTTTACATGAGTATCATTCTCAGTATTTTACACTTGAGTAAAGATAGGATCTGAGAGATTAAACAATTTGCAAAATGTCACATGGTTACTAACTGTCACAACTATAACTAAATCCAAGCTTATAAGAATGTTATACTTCTTAATTTATGAGAAAAAAACTACATTTATAACAAAAATGTGGTGATGTTACAGAGATAGTCGTAAGCATAAGCAATATTTTATTGCCTAGATGTGTGTGTGTGTTTTTAAGTTAAAAATAACTACAGGTTTTGTGGTGTTATTATCAGAAGTAGAATTAGCATTTAATAATTTCTAAGACAATTGATTGCTCTGAGTCTTATTATTTTACTAGAGGCCCAATGCATGAAATTTGTGCAAGGGGCTTGACCCCCACCTGACGCGGTGGCCAGTGGCCAGGGGCCTCTACCTTGTCCCCCAGTGCTTCCGTGGTGGCGGCCTTTGCCTCGGCCCCGCTGCCTCAGCTTCATCCGGAAGGTCGTCCAGTCTAATTAGCATATTATGCTTTTATTATTATAGATGATTAGACTGGAAAAAGATCCCCTCTGGTAGGGGCAGGTCTCTCATATGGTAAAATTCTTGCTAGGTGCACCCATTCTCCATTAACATCTTTAATTATTCCAAATTTGTGGAGAAAGAGACTCTCATTTTTTACCCTATATCTATTTCACACTCTCAGTACCAGAACTCTCAGTAACTAGCCAGGAGAAGAAACCCTGCAGCTCAAGGTGATCATGTGACCATGCTCCATGGAGTGAGATAGAAGCAGATCATTGTGTGTGAAATTTAGGAAGTGTCCTTAAAAGGAGGCACTGCCTTATCTTTCTCCTTCTCTTTTTTCTTCTTTAATTCTTCCTTTTTGTTACTATTTGTGGATGAGAGAAGAGGGTGATAGTTCAAGGAGCTGTCTTGGATCCTGAAGTAGAAGCCATCTCCGAGCTCCGAGTTCCTGCGGTCAGGAGTTTGCGCACCGTTGAGGCTGGTCCTCTGCTCAGGGTCTCACAAGGCTTTAATCAAGTGTCAGTTGGACTCTAACATAGGGAAAACCTGGGACCTCTTTTAAAAAGCTCATCTAATTAAATAAGGCCACCAAGGATAACTTTCCTTTTGCAGAGTCAACTGATTAGGAATCTAAATTTGCAAAATTACATTAACTTTTCCATATTCTATTGGTTAGAATAATGTCACAGGTTCTACCTCCTACACAATCGGACTATGAGGAGTGTGCACACTAGGGGGCAGGATTTGGGAGAGTTGTGCCAAAGTTCTGGCTACCACACTGACGATTTTATAAAACCACAAAGTAAATTATGAGAACAACCCTGGACTGCTGAAAGTTAGATTTCTTCTACACAAGCAAGAAATTTATTTCTGACTTACTAGTATACTGCTACTACTTGTGTTTTGAACCGTTGTAGTCAAAGCTAATTCTAATGACAATAGTGGTTACTCTCCCGCCCGTTGTCACAGAGAACTGACAGCAGCGCCACGCTGTTCTTTACTTCTGGATCTTAACTTTTCTCTTGGGGCCTCCTACCCTGTTCCTCTTGAGTCCTCCTCCCTGTAACTTTGTTGGCTGGCGATTGGATAATCCATCTAAATTGGATAATCTATATGTAGACTTTTTCTCCCTTGGTTGTGGAACTAATAGGTAGTTTGGAATTAACTTAGTAAATATATTTTAGAATTTGTTGTGTCTTGATTCTCAGTCATGAAAAATTGGCATTTTGCCAGAAATATTCGGGAAAAATATTTACATAATGTTACCCCTTTCCAACTCTAGATTCCCCCCTCCCCACTTTAATGTCCATCCATAAGGAACAAGGTTATTGGCCACCATATATTTAAGGCACAGGTTTAGATTATTATTTAGGGAGCTGGAGTTCTAGTTTATCACTTATTTTAATACTTATAGAATAATACACTCCTTAATCCACAAAAAGTAAAATGAAAAATGAGCATTATATGAGATAGAATAAAGCTGAGAATTTCTTAATCTCCCAGATGTTATTTGCATGCTTTTTTTTTCCATTTGTGGGGTAAAAAGATGGGCAGTCTCCCAATGTCTCCTCCCCTACTGCTTCTATAGAGCCATCTGATTATAGATAGTTTTTTGCTTCCTCAATTTATCCAGGACTTAACTGTGAACTCAATTTCCAGATATTTAAGGATCTATCACTATGCACACTATCTGAAAAAATTATCATTTATGAGTTGGAGTTTATCTGGAAGTCAAGTTCAAAGGCAGACATCAACTTTAAATTTGAAAGTGTAAATAAAAATATATGGATTATATGTTTAATGCAAATATACAAACTGATATGTATACTCATCATTCTGCTGCTTCTATTAGCTTCCACGAGTCCTTAAATGTGTTAGTTAGCAATATTCCTAGGAAATGGCCTAATCTGTCTTATCACATTTCCTCGCAATGTGAGTTGTACACATACATTTTGATGGAAGGAAGCAGAAAGTAATATTTGGGAGTATTTGAATAATTGCTCTTAATCTCCTCCCAACCTGAGTCCTTGAAAAGATACCTGAAGCAATGTTTTTTGCAAAGCGATGCTTACCATAATAAAAAATGTTCAGTTGGGTTTAGAAACCAAGAGAAACTTAAACTCCTCAATGAATTCATGTTTGATGAACTCTGATACTATTTTAAATATAGCCATTTAAGTATTAGTAAACTTGCTAAATTTATCTTTATTCAAAGTTTTATATTTTCATTTGGTTTATGTAAATACCAAATTTAACTTTATTTCAAATATTTCAAGATATTGACTAATTAAATCTAAATAGAATTTCAAAGATAAGGCAAAGTCCAGAAAAGTGAAATTATATAAAACTTAAGGTATGTGGATTTAATACTACGTTCAAGATTAAATGTACTTACTAATTTTGTATTTTTCTAAATTTCTGGGACCTATAAAATTAAACATATGCAGGCATTGATGTTCTTTCCAACTATTACGTACATATTACCTATGAAGCATTGTAAATATGTTAGCTTCTAGACATACATTCAACAACTATATCAGTTAGGTTCCACCAGGAAAGCAAGAACACCATAGGTATAAGACAATCAGAAATTTATGATAGAGAGTAGGTCTTGCACAACTGTTGGAGAAAATGAAGAATTAAAAGATCCAAAAGATCAGAGAAAAGTCACTAAATTGCATGGATGTAGATGACAAAGTCAGAGCTTGCAGGAAGCTGCTAGAGTGAAACCATAAAGCTAGGTGTCTGTGGAAAGTGGCTGGCTCTTCTTGCTGCTGTCTCCATGAGTTGACAGCTAAATATCTAGTTGGTCAGCCAGGCCAGAGATCAATGAGGAGATGAGACCTGGTCATGAAGCATTGTGAGAGCACGCAGCCACTCTGCATCTGTCCCTCACTGCCTGAAGCAATGGGGAAAGTCAAAGTGCAGGGCTCTCGCTTCACCTCCTTCTCCACAATCTCATACCAATATCTCTTGTGGTCAATCCTTACCTGGAACCATGCAAGGAAGGAATTCTGGGAAGTATCTTATATTTCTTGCTTCAGTGAACACAATACAAAATTACCCTGTAACTGCCATCTTTTCAAGGTGAAAGCTACTTTTATATCAATCATAATTGTGAACATTTGAAAATTGACTTCTCTGACTCTGATTGCACAGAAGAGGAAGCGGGGTGCTGGGAGGATAAATTAACATCCCAAGGACACACAGAGAGTTAATGTTTAGACAAGTTCATTATTTAACTCTCAGTCCAAGGCCCTTCCTTTGGTGACATCACAATGATAACTCTCTTCACTTAGGAAAGGGACTTTAGATTACGTTTAATGTCATTGTAAAACTGGTGGGGGAAAAAGACCCTAGCAAATAAAGTATTTTGCAGATTGTGTGGAGCTAAAGTCTGTGTAAATTTTCTTATTAACTACTCTGTCTTCCAGAAGACAATGTAAAATACCCTCTTTTCTTCGTACCCTGTAACTGCCATCTTTTCAAGGTGAGAGCTACTTTGATATCAATTGTAAATTGTGAACATTTGAAAATTGGCTTCTCTGACTCTGATTGCACAGAAGAGGAAGCGGGGTGCTGGGAGGATAAATTAACATCCCAAGGACACACAGAGAGTTAATGTTTAGACAAGTTCATTATTTAACTCCCAGTCCAAGGCCCTTCCTTTGGTAACATCACAATGATAACTTTCTTCACTTAGGAAGGGGACTTTAGATTACGTTTAATGTCATTGTAAAACTGGTGGGGGAAAAAGACCATAGCAAATAAAGTATTTTGCAGATTGTGTGGAGCTAAAGTCTGTGTAAATTTTCTTATTAACTACTCTGTCTTCCAGAAGACAATGTAAAATACCCTCTTTTCTTCTCTCAAGCTTCCATTTATAACAGGCCATTACTAAAAGTTTCTTTTAAATCATTTTTAGGTATCTCATCATTTTATATTATCCTTGTCCATATTGTACTGTATGAATTATTAAAGATTAATGCATCTCTATTTTGAATGACCAGTCATGCCTGGTGGTTTTAAATATGAAGTCATTCTTTCCCCCTGGTATAATGATGCATTTACATTATAATTAACAACCAAAGAATTCCTTTTTATGCCATATAATGATGCCTTCCTTCAGCTTTGCTTTTCAGACAGTACATAATAAATCACTGGGGGAAATCTTTATTTCTAATATTCACATTGATGTATTTAATGAACATTATTGAATTTTTCAAGTACTTATTGGAACGGAGGAGAAATATTTGTGCACTATTATTTTATTTGGATCTTAGAGAATGGAGCATCTGGCTGATGCTGGAATGATAATAATTAGCACCTCTATTAGAAGTCAGCTCTTGGTTTTCAATAACATTATGCTGGGAAGCTATGTTTCCCAAGTGAATGGCGAATTATACAGTTTTATTAAAGAAGAGGCTTTCCTTTGAATACAATTTTAAGAAAATCTTCAAAGGAACACATTTAAAGCCTCAAATCAGAGCACAGCGCTAATTAGTGTGTAACAATGATTTAGGCAGAGAGCACCAGGCCTTGTTAATTTTCCAGGCCCATTCTGTAGTCTCTTTGCTGTGTATTTCTTTTGATGAGTCAATTTCATCTAGGTGCAGCTTTTTATATTTTAACTGCTGTCATAACACTTCTAAAGTTTTAGGAAATGGTACATACTGATGCTGAAATCTGGCCATTATCTTCTAACTCTGCATTCCAACAACTAATTTTATGGCTCAGCTTAAATGCTTAATACAATTTCAAGTATTTTGCATTTATAACACTGCTTTAAGTGGCATGTTCTCCGAACAAATAATGAAGCTACAGATTTGGTTAAGTCACTTTTACTTTTAGAAATAAACATGTGCATCAATCATCAATTATAAATCAAGTTGCTTAAGATTCAAAGGTGTCAGGGACATAAGTTTCCCTGATCTTGTTTTATCTTGCTTGCACTGCCTTTTAGGAATTGCAAAAATTAAAATATCAGCTTCCTATTTTTTAAATGTATGTACTACAAATGGCTTATCAGAATAAGTTGTTTTCTTCTTTTTGTAAATATAAAGGTATTGATCTGAGAATGTCGTGGGAAATCAGAAAAACAGTAAGACCAGGATGCCAGATAACTATGATTTATGACTTCAGCAATATGAAGTAGGAATTGATTATCATTAAAGTCAATATCAAGATTCATTGACTCAGATATTCATAGTGACTAAGGCTAAGTTGGGAATCAGTGTTTACATCAAGAAAACATATATCTCTCTATGGATAAAAAATATGCCAATATATCCTGCCATCATCCTGTTATCACCTATTATGAAAATTCAATCTCTGAAGCATGATAGATATTTTGCAATTTAAAAACCATCCACTGTTGCCTCTAACTCTTGGTCTCTGTCTGCATCATTAATGATGGAATATTAGGTTATTTCAATCAAAGATTGGTATTTGTATCAACTAACAATGAATCATAACTATAGTTCACCTCAGCATTATTGAGAGATTAAAAGTACCGTATATGTTGCCCCAAGAAAGACATCATAACTAAAACCATGGCACCAATGCCAACAGATGGCACCCACTGTGTAACAGCTGAGAAAATGGGTACTAGTGAATGACTGTATTCCTAAATAAAGTAGGAAAATAAAGAGGTTAAGGGCTGACTGCTCATAAGACATACATGTTAGAAGACAAATACAGTTTATACTAAGTTGAAGAATCATGTTCATCTATAGCCTAGCTTACCTACATGTTCAATTAAAATTTTGGAAAATTCCTTCTTCCCAACCACTGGATACATCTGCTTCAAGGATGATATGAGTAAAATCTGTTATATTATATCAACAGGATGTGTGTGTGTGTGTGTGTGTGTGTGTGTGTGTGTGTGTGTGTGTGTGTAAATAGATAGATAGGTATATGATAGATGATAGATGGATGGGTGGATGGATAGATAGATAGATAGATAGATAGATAGATAGATAGATAGATAGATCACTTTAAGCAATTGGCTCATGAGATTATGGAGACTTGGTTAGTTCAAAGCCTGCCAGAGTAGGTAACAGGGTAAAGACTCAGGAAAGAGTTGCAGTTCAAGTTCAAAGTCAGTTTGCTGACAAAATTCCTTCTTGCTCATTGGGGGAAGTTGGTTTTTTTCCTATTAAAACTTTCAACTGTTAGGGTTAGGCCCATTTAGGTCTACTTAAAGCCCTCTGATTTAAATGTTGATCTCATCCAAAAAAATATTCTCACAGAAACATCTGAAATAATGTTTGACTAATTATCTGGCTGTAATTTCCTAAGCATTTAGAGAGCAAAACAAAGCAAAGCAACACAAAACAATATTAACAAAAAAACAACTGCCACTTGATGTAAGAATAAATAGATGAGTGGGTCATAGGCAGGCATGTGAGTGGAAATGCTAATGCCTTTCTTTAGCAGTGAGAGATACGCTTACACTATCACATTTTTCTTGGGGGTCTGTTTGGTCATATCAAACTCTCATCATTTTCCATTATTTTCCCCCAAAGTTCTGCTGGGTTATTTCTCTTCTACAGTGGTAGTGAATGTTGTCTCAGCCCTGAGGATAACATTCACAGTAAGTCTCTCTGCATTTGAGGAAATCAAGTTAGAGTAATTATAATACAGCAGGTGGGAGATGCTAGTGTGAACTCACAATTGGAATTGCTTTGAGCTCTGAGTTATTTTAAACCAATTCTTAGCCAGTCTTTGATGTATTAAGGGCCCATCAATGACTACAAAAGCTTCATTTTACTTCTGCATTGGGTACACAGTATCTTTGTATTCTGTCCTAGGATGGGGGCTCTTAGCATAAGGATTCCAAAATCACTTCAAGGGAGTGTTTATTGGTAAGAAGTCATGAAGCAGGAAACCACTATCATCTGGTCCTTGATCTTGCACTGAAGTGAACAAAAACTTCCATGGTTTCTATTCCAGTACTAGGATTCCAAAAGTACAGAAAAATAAGGGATAATGATGCTATTAAAGTTTGAGTAATTATTACTAAATAAAACTATGTGTAAAATAAATGTTATTATCCTGGGTAAAAAAAAAGGAACATTGTGAGCCTGAAATCATAGAACAAATTAAGAAGAATTAGAAGAAGTGCATTTACCACTCTATTTCTAAAACTATATTGAACTTCATGATAAATAGCATTGGCAGCTGCATCACAAATCTGTACCTTTGCTGATAATTATGCTCCCTTTTCAATTCAGATTATCAATATTTGAGACACAGAGATAACTGGTGAGGCATTTACACCAAAATAGGTCGCAAAAGGTGTAGGACAATGATGTATAGATTGAATGCACAAATGGAGGAGTGTTCAGTAGATTACCTTACTTTATTTCTCAGATCATGCTTGCCTTGCAGACAACACCTTCAAAATGCTTTGAACCGAGGGCCACAGAAATTGCATGCGGCAACTGTCCCTCCCACCCATGTTTTAGAGTTGCAAGAATCCTTGGAGAACAACTCTCTGCAATCCAATAGAAACGTAGACTCTAAACTATAGCACAACACGTCATTGTAAATTATTTAAAACTTCCAGTGAATTCGGTGCAGTGTGCATTCACATCTGTCTTTATAAATAACATGCTTTTTTCTTCATATACTGAATTATAAAAGCCATAACCAGTTCATCTTGAACACCCTGTCCTTCATTCTGGCATATTATGCAGCTCCATTATTTTGGAAAGATCAACTTATATATCATCCAGAAATATTTAGGCCCTGGAGATAATATTAGCGAAAAAACATTCCATTAGCGAGTCCTGCCCACTCAGATGCACATATTCCACTTTCAACATGTTAAAACTTGTTTATATCACAATATATTCTCACATACGCTGCAATAATATTTCTCCCACAGTTTTCTAAGGCATTCAGGTAGTCGACCTGGAAATGCCCCTCAACATAATAATCATTGACAATATAGTAACTTTATATTTGTGTCATGGCCATGCTCCGCAGGTTTTAATGCATTAGGTTGGATGTATTGTTTAGTAATTGCTTATGAAAATACAGTCTCAAATTGTTTTGACTGAGCTTTTCTCATTGGGCCATAATTCTGAAAAGTCTTTGTTGTTTTTGCAGAGAAAATAGATCAACTCAATGTCTAATGTGTGAACTTTGAATGTTAGCCAGGAACTCATGCACATAGCAAAGCAAGTGACCTTTTCATTCCTCAGTGATCGCTGCATGTGATTGTATACCGCCACAGTACATGTTTGGTATACAGAGTCACGTCTAATCATCTCGCTTACCATGTCTCAGCATGCTACCGGTTTGGCAAGAGCATCAACCTTTTCTATTTAGTCAACTAATCAATGAAATATAGATCTATGTTGAAAAGGGGGCTGGTGAAAAAGTGGGATACTGTATTGCTAATAAAATCACAATAAATTCAATAAAATGAAAACTCATACTCCCCTCAATTATATGGGTTCCTTACTTTATTGCTGCATATAATAAATCATCTATATGATGTAAATAATGCATAAAACCTGTATGCTTTGGAGCTTTATAATTTTTTCTGGAATATACTCTCTATTAATAATATTAATGATTATTTAATCTTTATACTTGCATACTTTAAGAAATTGCTAATATTTTCTTTTTTTCTGAAGTCAGAATTGCTAATGAATAATTTGATGGCATTGTTTTAAATATTTAAAAACATGACATTTAACAAAATATTACTCTGTTAGGAAATATTTTTACTCAAACTTTTAAACTTATTTTTCCTGCAATTTAAAAACATAGTAGCAATGTATACTGAAAATAATAGTAAGATATTACTGAATATGTACCCATGTCACTGGTTATGATTAGGTTTCTTTAAATGCTTCATTTCAGATAATTTTTCTAAATTAAAAACTGAAACGTCATCTAGGATTAATACATGTAATTCAAATTTAATTTTGCTGTCACTGAATTACATCCAGACAGACATAACTATATTTGCATCAGTTCTTGTATCAGTCTTGAGTAATGAAAACTCAGTGTAAGGAGGTAACTCTTATTATTGCTAAGAAATGAAAATCCATATCACAACATGGCAAATAATTACTAAAGTTGTTTACTCTTTGAGTTATTTACTAGTGACACATATCCTATATTTTCCTATGAAAAGGTGCTTATTTGTATGGTGTATTGGGATAATTTGATAAGAATAGGGATTTGTTATAAAGTAAGTTTGTCCTGAAACATTACTATGAAGTTATAAAACTAACAGAAGAATCTAATGGGGAGTTCTATTGTAGAATGCTATAACCAAAGAAAAATCTCTTGTGTGTTATATAAAACTTTAAAAAAGATATAAATATTTACATATGTACAATATATTCTTCCACACTCTGATGATTATTCTTTATGTTTCTGTGGTACTGAGTAGTCTGCATGTCTCTTCAATATGACATCCATTAACACATATAGCAACTGTGGAGACATTTACTTATCCTCTCCAGAATGGAAAAAAAAGAGCTAAGGTAACAAGTGTCCCTCCCTTATCAAAGGAACGTGCTCAAGTTCACAGAACTAATAAACTGTAGAAGTGAGGTAGAACAGAGGGCACCAGACTTCCATAAGAGAATTTTTTCTACCAAAGATTACTGCGATCACAAAGTACATGCATAGAAAACTGCTAAACCTGCTGAAATTGAATGTTCATCTTTCATTGGTATTAACCACTAGCAACCATCTTGTAAGTCACCCCTTTGAGGAGGTTATTTCTGGTTGAAGCTAGCATTTCCTGTGGCGATACATATGGCAATCTCTAGCATATAACAACATTTCTACATGAGACTGTGAAACTCAAAATGCCAATTTGAAAAATGTCAGTTTCTATGTGACAGCTATACAGGCACACACATATAATCACTCACTTATTAAAAAAGAGGAAGAAGATGGGAAATGTGTTTTCCTCTTTGATGGAATGAATACACAAAAAAAGGTGTATTCATTTGAATAAAAACATTGATAAGTAGATTTTAAGATGAAGAAAAAATCAGGAAGAGAAATGAGCAGATAAAGACATTAACTGGGGCAAAAATAGATTCACCTCTCGTTCCTCACACTCAGTGTTGCACAGGCCCCCGTCTCTGTCCTCTGTGCCCTCTTTTCCTACCTTTAAAAACAATTATACTACCATGTTTTTCCTGTCCTTTGCTTTTCCTCTCTCACCTTTGAAAGGTTTGATTTGTTTTCTCTTGTTACCAAGATACCTCAACTTTTCTTCACATTATCTCCGTAGTTACTCAGAATTGGACTCTTCATGGCTCTGAATCTTCTCCTGATACACTTCCTTCTATATTAATCTCCCTCCTTAAACTGAAAAGAAGAGAATGAAAGAGCCAGAGAGCATTGAGCCAAGTTATCCCACAGACAACCAGGAAATTCTAACACTACCATAAGTGAGGACTCACGCTGTAACCAAAGCTTTAAGATGAGTAATAAATGATGAGACAAGGTGGTTCTATCCCCAACAGAAAAATTCTCAAGTTATGATGATAGCAATAAAGCTGAGCAGCCTCATAGACAGTAGATTTATGCTTTATAGCTGTTAAAGCCCCACACTTAACCAGCTGGTGGGGCAGCATCACTCCCGCGGATCATAAATCACTGGCTCTTCTACAGCACTTGGAGTTCACCTTCATGTTACAACCAAGACAAATGCTACCTGGTAGTTCAAGGAAATTTGCATCACACGGTGGAATTATATGAATTGCCAATCCAGGTCTCCTGAGTGCCTGCAGATTATCATAAAATACCAAAGCAATACTAAGTTATGGAAGTGCTGCTCACAGCATGACTCTTGATGGTGAAACTAAGGACTGAAGCACTTTAGAGTTTAGTTAGAATTAGGTCATAAGCACACATTTGTGTAAGATATGAATATTTGAAAAGCTTGTGTTCATTTTTTCATACACCAAAGGAAGCATAAAATCTGTGGAAATAACACCAAGCATAATGTTTTCCAACTCGTTCCCAGCATTTTCCAGTAGCCAGGCCCACAGAAAGTCAACAGAACTGTAAGAAACAATTGACTTGAGGAAATATATTACTACCAAATCTCTTATCAATAGAGACAAATTACAACTAAACCCTTCCATAGATATCAGCAACCAAAACCAAGTTTAGTAAATTGCTAAACATGAAAAACATAGCATCAACCTCATTCATAGTTTACTATAACATTCATTCATGGACCTGTCTTATGAGAACCAATCATTACCTTTTGTCCCTCCAAGAACCCATTGTATAATTAAGATGGTTCCATAGTCTATGAATAAAAATACTAACTTATATGTTCTTACACATGCAAGTAAATCATTTTACATGGTATGAATAAATTTAAGGTATGAAATTAATTAAGACTATCAACAATTATTTAGAAATATTACTAAATAATTGAGAATATTTTTCATTACAGTTAGAAATAGTGAACTCATGTTAAAAATATTGAAAAGGAGAAAAGAATATTGACCATTAACACATAAAGTGAACATAGGTACCTCATACAATTTCAATATATTTTAATATTTAGAAGGAATTAAATGGAAAATAATATGTTACATGTCTCTAACTTTGAGGGAAGTTTCATTTGTCATATATTCCTTCAGTAATACTTATATTTTTAATCATCTACTACATTTGAAAATAGATGATTTGTTTGCAGTATTTTTTCAGATCAAATACTTTAGGAAGAAGATACCAAGACAAAATAAAAAATAGATTTCATGTGTCCCGTTTTCCAGCACACGTATATTCACCTCTTCCACCCAAAATTTGATTGAAATTGGAGCAGGTTGTTTAAAATTGAGTAACTACAGCCTTGCTATCACCAGAGTAACCTTTAGGTAAGAACATGTAAAGGTGCTGAGAAGAGCTTGAAAAAGAAGCAGGTGAGAGGGTAGAAGAGAAGGCTGGTGCATAACACTGAGAGGCCTGATTTGCTTTGGAAAATGCCTTCTCTGGGAAGCTTCAAAAAGGCTCCCATGCAGATGGTGTACATACAAAGAGTGAAATGAGATGAAGGGAAATGATTACAGTAACCACATTGGGAGCAATTGGGCCACATATCCCACCATCCCCACGCATTCAGAAAGAATAGAGTGTTGCTGTCTCTCAAAGTAAAACAGGTTTTGCTTTCTAAAAAGTTGGTAGAGATTAGCTAAGGTTTCCAGTGGGAACCTGTGGGGAAGCACTGCAGGGAGGATTCTCTGAAAGGTCAGAGGCCTGGGGGCCTTGCCGAAGGTGGCAGTCCCTACCTTGACTTTTCCAAACAAGTCCCATGCTTCCCCACAGGAACCATCAGCCTAAGAGACAAGACATTTTGAGTGTAAGGTATGTGGTGGGTTATAAGAGTACTACAGTGAATTCTGCCTGCGAACACCCCTCACATTCCTCTGAACTACTCACATCCCGTTCAGAGGGATCTGAAAGAGAAACAAACCTTCCCCAAAGAGAACAGGAAATCCCTTCCAGCTGCTTACATTAGCCACTCTTCTCATTCTTTCACAGATATAAGCCAACAACCCAGGATTACCAAACTGAAGAGAAGGAACAAAGGTACAAAGAAAACAGAAATTAAACATGGAGAAAATAATTCATGGAATAATGGTGAAATTGAAAAAAAAGTATTTTACTCAAGATTTTCAGATTAATTAGAGAAAACGTTTCCATCTGAAGCATAAGAAAAGATAGCTACAAAAAACGAACACTCTAGCTCAGCTGGTGTGGCTCAGTAGTTGAGCATTGACCTATGAACCAGGAAGTTATGGTTTGATCCCTGGTCAGGGCACATGCCTGGGTTGTGGGCTCAATTCCTGGTAGGAACATGCAGGAGGCAGCCAATCAATGATTCTCTCTTATCAATAATTCTCTCTCATCATTGATGTTTCTATCTTTTTCTCCCTTTCCCTTCCTCTCTGAAATAAATATAAATATATTTAAAAATAAAAATGAACACTCTAAAGATAGAGCAGTCTGGGGAAATTAAAATGTAATGATAGCAAAAATAATATTAATGTAACATTGAAGAAGCTTCTCAGATCGTGTATGGTCAAAAGACATAGGTATAAAAAGAATGAGAGAAAGGTGAGAGAAAACAGTATAAATCAAAGGCAAAATACAAGTCAATTTTAAAGTAAGTAAACAGAAATAAAAGGTAATATAGAATGGGAAGAAGTGGCAGTAGATTTAATAATAGAAAATACCCAAAGTCTGAAAATAGAAGGTTTTTTTTAAATCTGAGACAGTTTTCTAATTGTGAAGCTGAGAACAACAAAAGAAACAAAAGAGCAAAGAATGTATCTGAATAAAATTGTGCCTTTTAGAATACACAGCCACAGGACTCCAAGAAAAATACCTAAAAATAATAATGAGTGCATGATAACATAGTAGATGATAACACTTGTGACAGATGAAAGGAAAATACTTCTTGTGTCAGCAAAAAAAGGCAGAATGTATTTCTTCAACAAAATATTTGAGTGCCTGCTATAAGTTGGCATCATCCTAAGTGCTAGAGCTATCAGTTTCTTTATAATGTTTGTATTCTAAGTGATGAAAGAAAGAAAGAAAAAAAGAAAGAGAGAAAGAGAGAAAGAGAGAAAGAGAGAAAGAGAGAAAGAGAGAAAGAGAGAAAGAGAGAAAGAGAGAAAGAGAGAAAAAAAGAGAGAGAGAGAGAGAGAGAGAGAAAGAAAGGGGGGAAGGAGGGAAGGAAGGAAGGACCAAAAAGGTAATTTAAGGTGATGGATGCTATAAAAATTTCTGTGTAGAAGTGTAAGGATGAGGGTACAGTAGAGGGGAGTTTGTGATTTCAGAATTAGGAAACTTAGATAAAAAAATTTTCAGAGCACACTGGTCCAAGTATGAAGCAAGCTAAATGTTGGCACATTGCTGGATTGTCAAAGGTCCTAAGTTCATATCTCATTTACAAATGTGCATTTCTAAAGTAGGAAAACATAGAACTAATTTCAAGGGGAAAAGGATAGGTATGAGAGGGAGAGAGAGGGAGAGAGAGACATTGTTAATGGTGGCGGTGAAATTACTGTGTGAGACTAGAGAACCAGGGTTCCATATCTACAAAGTAGAACTTAAACTTTTCTGTCTCAAATGCCATCTGTCCAAAAATCGTGAGATACTGCAAAACTCCCAAATGGTTATAAGGCACTTAAATTAAAACCACATAAAATACACTTAAAATATGGCTATTTACATGTAAACAATGTTTATTAAAACACCATGTGTAAATACAAAATTTTTTGTTATTTTATTTTAATGAAGTCTTCCACAATATATTTTGAAGGAAACCAAATCTCAAGTTAAAATGTAATATAATATCATCTTATATTGAAATACATAACATACTGTTACTGGTGGTGCCAAAGAAGGTTGTTTTACATTGCATGGGTTTTACATGGTTGATTTATTTTCTTTTACCATTTCTGCAAGTGTTAGTTTTAAGACATTTTGATTAACAAGTAAAAAATGAATGGACTTACATGTACTAAAATAAAAGACATGCAAGACAACTTAAGTTTAAAAAAACAAAAGTTCCTTGTTGGCCAGTATGGCTCAGTGGTTGAGTGACTATCCATGAGCCAGGAGGTCATGGTTCAATTCCGGATCAGAGCACAGGACCTGGTTGTAGGATTGATCCCCAGCAGCGGGCAGCTGACCAATGATTCTCTCTCATCATTGATATTTCTATCTCTCTCTCTCCCTCTTATTTTCTCTCTCTAAA
>NW_005369942.1:4668821-4675532 GCF_000412655.1 Myotis brandtii
TCCTCCGTCACTGAAGGAAGCAAGCCTCATGTTAGTTTCAAGCTGCCTGGCTGCCGGCCGCCATCTTGGCTGTCAGTTAATTTGCATATCTCCCTGATTAGCCAATGGGAAGGGTAGCGGTCGTACGCCAATTACCATGTTTCTCTTTTATTAGTGTAGATATCTATGTATGTATGTATTTTTTAAAATTCCTTAAAAATATAAGAGCATGATTTCAATTGTAGGATATCACAAAAGAAAACCATGTAATTTATGCATATAAAAAGGTAAATATATTTAAAGGTATATAAATATACTAGTAATGTCCGTACAAAACTATTAGTTGAAAAGACCTCTGAGGAGAACTTTCAAATCATGATTGTGGAAAGGTGAAAGATATATGAAAAAGAACACTAGCTTATTATCTTATGTGTTTCTGTACTTTTAATTGTTGTTTAATCAGAATATATTTCTATCAATAAAGTTAATGGATAATATATATGTATTCGTATACATGTATGAACAATTGGAATATATGTGACATTTCAAAAGTGTTTAACTCTGCATTAAGAAGTTAAGCAAATTGGAATTCTACTGCTTAATTTCTAGTCAATCTGTGTTTGATCAATTTATAAGGAGGATATATTGTATTGTAACTATTTTAATAAAAATATCTATGGGTAATATAAATATAGTTAGCCATTTTGTTAAGTTAGGCAAAAAACTTCAGACACTGAATCTTGATTAGAAAGACCCAGTATCTATCAGCAATGATTTGAGGACTTGTTACATATTTGTGAATGTGAATTTCATTGCAATTGACAGCACTATAGATTATTGTAGCTGAAGAATGCTAAAGTTTTAGTTTATCTTAGTACTGTCCCATGCAGTCTACAGTAGTCTCTAAAATATATGGGCAGATGCTGAAATCAATTTAAATGTTTAAATGAAATAGACATGCAGAAATATGTGCAAGAGAAAAGGTAATTGTATTCATTGGTTTCCCAAACTAAAGCCATTTATTGAGACAGACTGTCAGGAGTGGCCTGACCCCTCAAAATGCTAAATGATGATGGAATAAATTTTTGTGGCTTTGAGTCACTGTGTTTTGAACCCCATTCTTAGAGTAGATTAGATTGAAATTATACTAATAAATCTCTAAACAAAGGCATAGTTGTTGGTGTTATCTGAAAAGAAAGAGGACACAGAATATTTCCTAAATTTGGGTGATTCAGAAATAAAGGATTATTTTATATTAAAGTTTTAACCCTATTAAAAACCATTTTCACATCAACCAAGCACTTGAATTTCTCCTTGTTCTTGGTCTTCAATAAGTTCTTTAAAAACTTTTCTCCCAATTCAGTGCAATTCAGCAAACATTTAATTTGAACTAATTGCTTTTGAAATCCAGGAAGCACAATTCTGATATAACAAACTTGAAAAATTAGCTAGTGGTCATGCATGGGCTCAAGAGAAATGTATTTTTCTTAGGTTCTTTAGTAAAAATATTTTAAAGTAAAATAATTTATTAATGTTTTATACAAAATTCAGTAAATTTTCTTGTATTTTAAGGTTTTAACCAAAACTGTAAAATGTTATTACCTAAAGTTGTTCGTGATGTACACAGGTCCAAATAAATCTCTTTATAATAGATAGAGCAATCTCATACTGGCTGGGTAATAGTAGTAAAACTTCCCATTTAAAAATATTTAGCTGCTGATTAACTTACCATTTTCTACTCCATGTTTCATTTTGTATTTCATAACTTCTGTGTCTGAGCAAGAATTGAATGAGAAAATTATCTGACTTAAATTTTCACCAAAATACTTTTCCTATGAAAATTTAGTCCAAATGTCTGCAGATGGGCCCTAGGAATATTGATAACTGGAAAATGCAAACTAAAATAGGGTTTATGTAATTACAACAATTAGTGTCACCAGGTGATCAATTAAATAAGACTACCCAGGAGTGGTGTGTGTCCACAGACCTGACCTCACTGGTGATGGGTGGTGGGGGAACAGCTGAGAACATCCCAGGCTGCAGGAAGCCACGTGCATATGGCCCAGTCACAGACGCTCCGACCTTGGGCTTGCCAGCCACCAGTGGTCTCTTCCCTGGACTAGTTCAACAGCTGCCTCACTGATCTCCTCTTTAGTTTTGCCCTTTTAAAGGTATAACAGCATCTCTAGCCACCAATGAAAATAATTCTGTGAAGCAGAATGGAATCCCTTTAAAGCTGAAAAACAAAAAAACCTCCTGAGAGTTCTCCTTGCAATCCAAATTAAATCTTACCCCTGTAGGCCGGGCCGACAGTTGCCACTTGATAAGCCTCTGCCCATCATTTCTGATGTCCTCCCTCTCCCTAATGCGATGCCACCCCACCCCCCTGTTTCTCACTCTCTCAGACATGCCAACCTCATTCCTCTCACAGAGCTTCTTATACTTGCTGGTCTAGTCTACTCTAGAATCCACTTATATGTGCTTTACTCAGATGTCATTCCCATATAGGCCACCTTATATAAAGTAATCCTAGCCACCACCGTTCTCTATTATATTATGGGTGTTAATTTAATTTAATACCTACATACACCTAAACTATTTAATTTATTCTTCTGTGATTATTGTCAGTCTGTTCCCCCTTATTACCACAGTGTTATGAGTGCGTAACTCATAGACTGGAAGAAAATAGGCATAAATATTTGTGAACTGGCTCACTGGTTACAGTGTCTCCATTTAGAACTCCTATTAGACCAATACATATTGGAACTGATAGATATTTCCACTATTCCTCTGAACTTGTCATTTCTACTTCTTATCTATCTGTCCTTTAACTCCCTGTACTAAGAAAATTCCTTAGCTATATTTCAGCTCACAAATTTGACCTTAATTAGGGTCTGTTTTCCTAATGTAACTTAATAATATACTTTTATAAAGAGCAGGGTATTTATATTTTAGCATTAAAAGACGGGGATGATTTCTTTTTTACCATGTCCATTTCTGTTTAATAGATAGAAGCTACTTCCACTTTTTATAATTCTATTTATTACATTACTATTAAAGTCTTTTCTGTTTGCTTTATTCATTCTGTTCTTTGAATAGCAGATTTTGTTACAGCATTTAATGTCTCTCAAGTATTTGCTGATTTTTATTTTATGGGTACTATTGGTTTGTTGAATTGTTCACCTTAACTAATTTACTTAGAGTTGCTAAATATATCAATAAGAAACTGTTTAGATATTGGAGACACAGGTAGGTATATTTTCAGAAAAGTTCCATATTTTTAATAAGATTTTAAATAAATAACCTCTCTGTCACATAAGGAGAGGAGAGATCAAAGAAAGTTGCAACATTTACTCAGTTTAAAATATATAATTTTAGTTGTCCTAATTATGCCACATAATATGAATCAAATGCTTGCTACATGAAGGCTGTGGAATCTATGTTTGATTGAAAAAAACTTCAGAAAGCAGATTATCTGATCTATTCATTCATTTCTACCCATAAAAATAGCAGATATAAAAGTGAATTTTTTGTTTATGATCTACTCTAGTCCAAGAACATTGCACAGCAAAAAAAAATTGACATGTCATGTTCTTCTATTATGTTACTTTATGCTTCATTTGTTTCTGTTACATAGCCTTGTACTTTATTATTTCTCTTTTTTTCTAACAGGCACATTCGATTCAGTTCCAATAGAAGTTCCCATCATCTAGTAAACTATGAAACTAATGACTGTAACATGTAACAGGTTTAATTACATATATTGATTCTAAAATGTTTATCTCCTTGTTTGTTCCTCAAAAATAATCTAGTTAACTCTATTTATAATGTATTGTCAGTTAATTGAGTTAATCTTGCAAAGAGAAATCTTTTAATGTGATGTGTTTAATATTACCCATGTTACTTTGTACTTGCAAAACATTTAACATTACTTCGCTTTCAAAACAACATTCCACCTTAGTTTCTTCTGTTGACTTTCAGAGTTCTTATAACTGAAAATAAAATATAAATTGGACATCTTATTAAATCTCTTTAATTTTTTAAAATATATTTTTATTGATTTCAGAGAGGAAGGGAGAGAGGAAGATAGAAACATCAATTATGAGAGAGAATCTTGATTGGCTGCCTCCTGCACTCCCCACACTGGATTGAGCCTGCAACCTGGGCACATGCTCTGACCAGGAATCAAGCCATGACCTCCTGATTCATAGGTCACAACTCAACCATTGAACCACACCAGCCGAGCAAACCTCTTTTTGTGTGAAGGTTTCTATGATAATCTATTAAAGGGTATTATCAATTACTCTCTCTACCTCTGTCATGCACATATGCACATGCACACACATCCTTACCTACTTCTGCTTCTCCCCATGTTCACTACCAATGCCCCAGTCCAAGTCACATCATGTCTCCTGAATTTTTGCCATAGCCTCATATTTCCTCTTCATCTGCACTTGCTTGCTTCTAATATCAGTGAAACTATGGACAGTCCCACATTAGAGTATTCCCCACTGGGAAACTTTGCAATATCTGACCTTTTTAACCTCTTCAATTTCATTCTCCCCCTTTATCTCAATGCTTGCATGCAGTCCCTCTGACCTGCTTCCTCTTTTTCCAAGATCCCTCTTTCTCTGTGCCTTCCCTCTCCAACCACACTCAGAGCTTTCACTTAGGGCCTTCCCTGATGTTCCCTCTGGCCCCCATTCCACTAAGTCTTCTCTCAAACTAAATCATGCTTCTTTGAAATGCTTTTCCTGACTCCATGTACAATGAGGCCTGCTATTGTAAAGTTTTATAACACCCCCTGTTTTGTTTCATAGCAGGTACGTTGTAATTTATAAAATGTGTAATCATGCATTTTTTAGAAGTCATTTGTCTTTTTAAAATTAATTTGCAAGGTCAGTGTGTGTTTGATTAAATTATTGACTCTATGGCACCTGGCACAGATCTGAAGTCATATAGGCATAGAAAATATTCTATATAATAAAAGGCTAATATGTAAATTGACTAAATGGCTGAATGACCGGTTGCTATGATGTGCACTGACCATCAGTGGGTAGACACTCGATGCAGGAGCTGCCCCTGGTGGTCAGTGAGCTCCTATAGGGGGAGCATCACTCAGCCAGAAGCCGGGCTCACAGCTGGTGAGCTCAACAGTGGTGGCAGGAGCCTCTCTTGCCTCTGTGGCAGCACTAAGGATGTCTGACTGCAGAGAGTGGGCCTAAGTTATCAGTTGGACATCCCCTGAGGTCTCCCAGACAGCGAGAGGGCACAGGCCCAGCTGAGGGAACCCCCCACCCCGAATACCTGAATTTCCTGCACCGGGCCTCTAGTATGATTATAAATGACCAAGTTTTCTATCAGAGTTCTAAATGAGATCAGGATAATATCCTATATAATAAGGAGCTAATATGCTAATTAGATTAGATGGCAGAACGACCTTCCAGACGACCTTCCAGAACAACCGGTGGGTGGGGCCATGAAGCAGGGGGAGTTGCAATGGGCCTGCCCCTTGCACGAATTTCGTGCATCGGGCCTCTAGTATAAATATAAATATTTTAAGCAGCCATATGCTTGTAGGAATATATATATATATATATTTATATCTTATTTGGAACATATCATATTTTAAAAGCTTTTCTATCTATTCTGAGTAAATACTCTAGTAGTTCTGATACAGAACCTATTTCTCCATGAATACTTTCAGATATTTACCCCAAAAGTGTGAATCATATTCCTTTCACGGACAAAGTAATATTGTACATTTTTATATTTTGAATCTAAATGCATTTAGGCAATTGACCCTGAATTGACTAAAATAGGAAATGAAAAATTGTGTTGTATTGCCTCCCAAGTTTTTTCTTAAACACAGAGATATACTTTTAAACATCATTTTAAATGATTTAAATGATGTTCATTCAATAACTGGGGTAAACAAAAATAAAACCTCATGGACTATAATAATTAAAGTATTGAAATTCCTAATACTTCAATATTAAATATAAGAGAATAACATTGAGTTCACTATGTTTTAAAAAAATGCTGACAATCTTAGTTTTATGAAAGTACCCTTTTAAAATCAGTGTTAAAATATTGTGTTCAAATTTTGCATGAATAACAAAGAATTACCAAAATTAAAGTTTCTATAATATTCTTTTAAAATATTTATTGTTGAAAGTATTACATATATCCCCCTTTTTTCCCATTGCCCCTTCTAGCCCACACCTACCCCTTACCCCAGGCCTTCACCCCACTATTGTCTGTGTCCATAGATTGTGCATATTGTTTATTATTTCATACTTAACCTCTTAGAAATCTCAATCCTAAACCATTCAAAACATTATTGAATACAGTTCCATTTTCAGGAGTTTTTGAATCCTTTCTCATGTTGTTCATATTCATTCATTCTGACAACTTTTTATGAAAATTCACTTTGTGCCAGATACTATCTGGGTGCTGGGGAAACAGAGAAGAAGGTCAAAATACCCCACCCTCAAGGAGGAGATGAAACACTAGCAGATAAATAAGTATTCAAATATAGAAATATCTGACACATCTTTAGAAAATCTAAGCAAGTTAGAGGAATAAAAAGTGACTGAGATTGGCATCTATCCTATCTAATAAAAGAGAAACATGGTAATTAGCCATACGGCCGCTACCCTTCCCATTGGCTAATCACTGAGATATGCAAATTAACTGCCAACCAAGATGGCGGCCAGCAGCCAGGCAGCT
>NW_005369942.1:4676622-4683483 GCF_000412655.1 Myotis brandtii
CTAATAAAAGAGAAACATGGTAATTAGCGTACGACCGCTACCCTTTTCATTGGCTAATCAGGGCGATATGCAAATTAACTGTCAACTAAGATGGCGGTTAACCGCCAACAAAGATGGCGGTTAATTTGCATATGTAGGCACAATGCAGGGAGGCCAAAGGGAAAGCAGGAAGAAGCCCCCTGCCACTAATAGTGATCAGAAACCCAGGGGGGAGCTAAGAGCAGGGGGGGCTGCTTTTGCCCTGCCCCCCAGCCATGATCGGAGAATCGGGGGCCTTTGCCGCCCTGGCCAGTGATAGCGGGAAGTAGGGGTGGAGCCAGCGATGGGAGCTGAGCACGGGGGAAGCTGGCAGTCCCAGGAGCTAGGGGTCCCTTGCCTGGGCCTAATGCGGAGCCCAAGATCACGGGGCGCTGCAGCTGCGGGTCCCCACTGCCCAGGCCGGACGCCTCAGCCAGAGGCTTTAGGCTTGGGCCGGGGAGGAGCCAACCAGCGATCGGCTGCGGTGGGAGCTGGGGGTGCCCTGGTCCAGGCCTAAAACCTGGGCCTGAGGCTTTAGGCTTGGGTCGGGGAGGAGCCAGCCAGCGATCTTCGATGGCTGCGGTAGCGGGGAGCTGGAGGTGCCCCGGCTCAGGCCTAACCCCTTTGCCAGAGGCTTTAGGCTTGGGCCGGGGAGGAGCCAGCCAGTGATCCTTGATGGTGGTGGCGGCTGGAACCGGGGCGCAGCCAGCCAGAGATCCTTGATGGCCATGGTGGCTGGGAGCTGGGGGTGCCCTGGCCCAGGGCTAATGACTCGCCAGAGGCGTTAGGCCTGGGCAGGGGCCAAACCAGCAATTGGTGTGAACTACAGAGGAAACACCTTTTCTGACTGCTGATTGGTTAAGCTCCCTGTATGCCACTGGTAATATTCTTAGTAACTTGGGTAATAAGAGTCCAAAAAGTGATCTAGGGTTTTTTTTACCACACTCCTGGAGAAAAAAAGGAAGGTCTGCTGCTGGAGGGTTAAGAAATGTCATATCCTGTCCTAGCCAGTTTGGCTCAGTGGATAATGCCTCGGCCTGCCCAACGCAGATTCTGGGTTCAATTCTGACCAAGGGCATGTACCTAGGTTGCAGGTTCCTCCCTGGCTCCGGCCCAGGTCAGGGCTCATGCAGGAGGCAACCAATCAAAGTGTTCCTCTCACTTTGATGTTTCTCTCTGTCTTTCCCTTTCTCTTCCACATTCTCTAAAAATCAATGGAAACATATCCCCAGGTGAGGATAAAGAAAGAAAGAAATGTCATATCCTATGAAAGACACTTCTTGAAAATGCCTAAAGAAAGTTGTCATTTTTTCATGGTAAAGGGACTGGAGTCCGTGTTGATGAAAACACCTTGGTGGCTGCGGTGACTGGCAGTGGCTGCAACAGTGCAGTGATGGGGCTGGTGCCTTCCCCTGATCAGCCCGGTCGACTCCCACAAAGGGAGGCCAGACGGTGGCTTAGGCCCACTCCCCAAGGGGAGCAGGGAGCAGGTAGTAGGACATCCCCTAGGGCTCCCAGTATGTGATAGGGGGCAAGCTGGGCTGAGGGAACCCCCTCCCCAGTGCACAAATTTTTGTGCACCGGGCCCCTAGTATATAATGGACAAATGATTCAGTATCTTTTACATGCTGATCTAAGCGACTGTTAAGACCGAACGACTGGAACGACTGGTCGACCAGTCACTATGGCGTGCATTGACCACCAGGGGCAGATGCTTAACACAGGAGCTGCCCCCTGGTGGTCAGTGTGCTCTCACAGCCTACCTCCCATGGCCAGCCAACTTCCCCCAGTCCCTCCCTGACCCTCCCCAGGTCTGGCAGGCCCTGTCCAGTAATCGGCAGGCAACGGCCAGCCCGGCCCTGATCAGGACTGGGCGAGATGACCCCGATAGGTCCTGATCTCTGGCCAAGCTTAGGGACCCCACCTGTGCATGAGTTTCGTGCACCAAGCCTCTAGTTTTAGATAATACGTACAGGAAAGACTTTAAGAGGGATGGTTATTGAGCTGATCCCAGTATGAAGAAAAAAGCTAATGAAGGGGACAGTAAGTGAAGAAGCTCTAAGTAGGACTGCATTCGATTTCAATTCCAGTCAAGAGCACATGCCTGGATTGCAGGCTCAATCCACAGTAGAGGGTGTGCAGGAGGCAATCAATCAATGATTCTCTCTCATCATTGATGTTTCTATCTCTCTCTCCCTTCCTCTCTGGAATCAATAAAAATGTATTTCAAAAAAGTGACATTGAAGGATGAAGACCATTGAAGAATAATAAAAGGTGAGGTTGGGCCTGGCCGGTGTTGTTCAGTGGTTGAGCATCACCCTATGAACTAGGAGGTTGCAGTTTGATTCCCAGTGGAGACACATACTGTGTTTTGGGCTTGGTCCCCAGTGTGGGGCATGCAGAAGGCAGCCGATTGATGATTTTCTCTCATCATTGGTGTTTCTTTCTCTCTCTCTTTCTCACTCTCTCCCTTCCTCTCTGAAATCAATTTTATATAATAAAGAGCTAATATGCTAATTAGACTGAACAGCCGAACGACCTTCCGGACGTCCTTCCAGCCAACCTTCCGGATGAAGCCAGAGCTGCGAGGGCCAGCTGAGGCTGCAAGGGGCTGCGAGGGGCTGCAAGGGCCAGCCAAGGCTGTGAGGGGCTGCAAGGGCTGACCAAGGCAGCTGGGGCTGCGAGAGCTGAACCCCTTGCATGAATTTCGTGCATCGGGCCTCTAATAAAAATATATTAAAATTAAAAAAAAGTTGAGGTTGGTAAACAGAAAGCCAGAAGACAGTTTGGTGAGCATTGAGGTGTCCTGCCTGGCAGAAGCTGATGGTGGCATTAATTGGCTACTGGTGGTATTGATAGTGCTAAAACCTTTGTTGAGGTATACGACCTAAAGATGCAACAATAGAGCTAGCTGATAGATTAGGTGGGCAGTTTGAGAGAAAAGAGGAATAAAGAACTTTTTCAGTCAGCTCAAAACATTTCTTTTTTCCTACATGTATGAAAATTGTGGAGTTTGGGAAGGTACATGGAATAAAACAATTCATATATTTAAAACATTTACATTTCTCTATTGTTTGGTTCATACATTTATAGAAGAAATTCCACTTGGGTCAAAAATTACTTCACCTGAAAGAAAACAGCAGGATGAAGTCAGCCAACAGCATGCCAATGCCATAGCAGAATTTGAAATCACTAGTTCCCATTTTTTATGAGAATCAACAATCATTTTCAGTTTGTGAAATTTATCAACAGTCATTTTCAATTTGTGCAATTCTTCAGTCTCCTATACAAAAATAAATATAAAAGCTGAGACAAGACTTGAATAATTTCATTGGGGATTTCCAGCATATTAAAATGTAAATATTTTTCTTATGTCAACATTTTTTTGAATGCTCACACAGGTTTATTCGTTATTATAAACTGACAAAAAAACTATAAAAATTCTCAGTTGATCAGGTCAAGTCTAATTGCCTCCTGTCGCTCATTCAACTGGCCCTGTACACAATCGGTCTTAATATGCCAACTTCAATCATGACAAGGAGAAAAAGAATACATTAGAGATGCAGAAAGAGTGAGCCATTTTAATAGTAAGATGATATCTCAGCATTTTCACTTATTAATACCTCTGCATCACAGAATTTCTAACCTGATTACAAGAAGTGATATATGTTTTTTTCTAGATAACCTCTTTCAAAAGTTAAAATATAGAAATAAATAAGAATATGCTAATTAGTTCAAGATTATGAAAGGCACTTTTCAACTAAAGGAGCTCTCAAAGCTAACAAAGATTCAAATAAACTTGTACCAGGAAACTGACCAAGCAGACACTCCTATCAACCATTTATTTGATTTATTTTGTCACGAAAATGGAAAGGTAGTCCTTGCTAAGCTTAATTGAACAACATAGATCAGAGTATTATAGCCTTGATACATTTATGATTTTTGTAGCGCCAACCAATTTTACATGTAACTCCTCTACATGAAATATGATATAAGTAGCATCACAGTGACTGTTTTAGGTCACAGATTTGAAATGTCTTTCTATTATATTATTTCTAAGTCATTTCTCCATGTGCCTGTGTTTGATTGGGTGTAATTCACATCAGAATGTTTGGCCATAAAATTAAACCTAACTCCACTATTGTCTTTCATAGTAGTATCATCAATCTTTTAAAAAGGTGAATATGACCTTATGATAATGTATCATGCAAAAGACAAGATTTTAAGCCTTACATGGTCTGCTTCAGCAAGAAGTGACCTATTAACTGGTCATGAATGAAATTATTCCTCAAACTTAAGAACTATTTTAAAAATTAACTATGGACTACAGTTGATGAAATAAAGATAATCAAAAAGCAACCTTTTCCAAAGTTTTCAGTATTGGAGATTAAATTCATTTCTAAAGACAATTTAATTTTAATATATTTCAGCTATTCGACACAAAATAGAATAATTCTATTTCTTTCAATGTAGAACATTGTGTTGCTCAATTTAGTCATGGAGGAAATAAAATATTACAGATTACATATACTATTAGCATATTATAAGAGAAATAACTATTACTCACACACGGAAAAATCATGAATTTAACAAATAATATTATTTCAAATGCCACATGAATACTACTTTTTATGCAAAACTGTTTTTTCAACCAGATGATCTGTCAAGAATGTAAGGTTCATTTTTAATTCCACCAGAAATCTCTACCATCTAATTCATAGAATAAATCATTCTTTGTCTTGATATTTCCTTTATTCCAATTGAAGCATGTATTTTACTCTCTCTGATGCAAAAACAAACACTGAAGTTGATACATTGTGATAAAATGTTATTTCCCATATCCCTATAGATGATATTGTTTTTAGCTTCCATTACAATACAATAAAAGTCTCATTGCCTACTAATTATATTCAGTACAAACCACGATGCTTTTTTAAAACCTGGACTTTAAGTTTTTCAGAGGGAGATGGTGTCAATGGCATGTGAGAGATTTCGTTTCTGCTTACCTAAAATATGTCTCCAATACAGTCAAATACTGTTCTCCTTTGTCTTCTGTTTGGAGGTGCCCTAGAAGAACGCATACAAACATCTATGGATTTTCTGCAGAGAAAAACTCAAACACTAAAATGGAATAAATATTGTTATTGGTATCATCACATAGTTGTTGATACTCATAATTCTAAAATGTACTTAGGAATGAAAAACATAGCCAAGATTTTATTTTTCTCTGATTTTTATTTTAGCAATGATTTCATATTAATCTTTTTTATGTGAAACCAATGAGAAAGTATAGATAATTTTGTGAACATTGTTCACTCTACCAACTTACATTGTAGAATGTTGTAAAAATGAAAAAAGTCTTTAGCTTTGGTATTTGCTTGATGTACTGAATTACTGCAAGGAAGTAAATATTATGAAAGATTATCTTATTGCTATATATCTTTGGACATTAAACAGAAGATAATGTGGTTACTGAAGGATAGACTTTCTTCATTTAAAATCTAAGCACAAATTTAATAAAAATCAAGTGTACTGAAGTCTTAGCATTTGCTGATATTAATTAGTTACCTATCTTTATTTACATGATGATAATTATTAGGTTAACCATAAATATAATAAAACTAAAGTAAATATGTTCAGCTTTATAAGTTTGATCAATTTTTCTCATTTTTTCTTAACTGTCTTTTTCTGCTCTCAAAACATCATTTTAACATTTAACTTGCCAACTAATGTGCATATTTGCATAATCCTATACTTAACATTTATGGTATAAGTCTCTAGACAAAAATATAGATTGTCTTATAAGGTCAAAAATATAAGATTTGTAAATGTTACAACACTAAAACTGAGAGTTCACAGGAAAGGTATATTATATATCAGACACTGTGCTCTAGATAGGAAATGTCCCCTTCCTAAAACTAATAAAATAAGTCAACATCTGTTTTGAAAATGGGAATATAAAACCACTAAAATTATTTTTGCATATTAAGAAACTATAACTCCAAGCCTTTTCTTTTTCTTAAAAGAATTTTTAGTTTCACAATGATGTTTTCTGTTAGAGGAAATGTTTATGCCAATTTTTCTTTATGAGAATATTTGTATATGCTTTTAAAATAATTTTAAATAAGGCACCTTCTTAAAAGGTGATAATTTATAATGCAGTAATAAGAAAACATTTTTTTTCAAATAGAAGTATATTCTATCTAACAAGGATATAATAATTACTCTTTAAAGAGCAAATATTATATTACAATGTAGTTTAAATATGGGCCATATATTTGGTTATAATATACTAGAGGCCCGGTGCACAAAAATTTGTGCACTAGGGGGGGTCCCTCAACCCGGCCTGTGCCCTCTCACAATCTGGGACCCCTTAGGGGATGACCACCTGCTGGCTTAGGCCCACTCCCCGGGGGACTGGGCCTAAGCTGGCAGTCAGATATCCCTCTGGCAGCCCAGGAGCCCTCGGGGGATGTCCACTTGTCAGCGGGGAGCAGGCCTAAGCTGCAGTCGGACATCCTTAGCGCTGCTGAGGAGGTGGGAGAGGCTCCCACCACCACTGCTGTACTGGCAGCCGTCAACCTGGCTTGTGGCTGAGCAGAGCTCCCCCTGTGGGAGCGCACTGACCACCAGGGGGCAGCTCCTGCATTGAGCGTCTGCCCCCTGGTGGTCAGTGTGTGTCATAGTGACCAGTCATTCCCAGTTGTTCTGCTGTTAGGGTCAATTTACATATTACCCTTTTATTATATAGGATAGAGGCCTGGTGCACGGGTGGGGGCCAACTGATTTCCCATGAAGGGTTCCCTGGATCAGGGTTGGGGTCCTGCTGGGGTGCCTGGCCAG
>NW_005369942.1:4683830-4733307 GCF_000412655.1 Myotis brandtii
GGTCAATTTGCATGTTTCTCTTTTATTAGATTAGATTTTAAAATATAAAAATAACACGTAGTATTTATCTGACCATAATTTCTTTCAATTGGCAGTCAAAAACATTTGGAAATATTTGGACACTAATACCTGGATATCAAAATTCCCACTTCTAACAATATCCATGGGTCAGAGAATACATTACAAGAGGAATTAGAAAATTTCTTAAGCCAAATGATTATATATATGTATTTTTTAAAGTTTGTGGGATGGAGCTAAGGCAGCACTTAGAGGGAAACTTATAGATTTAAATGCTTAAGTTAGAAAAGAATGGGATCTAAAATCAATTATATAAGTTGCAATCTTCAGAAATTTAAAAAAGAACAAATTAAATGCAAAGTAAGTAGAAGATGAACATAATCAAGATAAATTATTTAAAAATCAATGAAATAAAAATTTAAAAATCTGTTTCAGAAAGTCAAGAATGCCCAAAGTGTGTGTTTTTCAGGAACAATACAGCAGCGATAGATGTGAACCACTCACATTTAAAGTGTGTAGCCTATTTGACTTCCACTCTCCTGCATCCTTTGTTGACTTCCCACAGTTCCACGTTTTCCCTGGGCTGCTTTTGGCCAATAAAGTATCTGGGTAGATCATGGGTACAAGTGTTGGCCCATCCAGCCAACAAAGAACTCTTTATATGAGTCCTTTGTTATGGCTCCCACCAGACTAGCTCAAACTTTTTCAGAATTGTCTTTTTTCTGAGGGTTTTCGAAACCAATCTTTTGAAAATTCTCTCCTTTTATAGGTCTCAGACTGCTCACAGTGAAGACTTTTTCTATGTTCTCTTGCTTCTTCACTCTTTATCTTTCACTATCATTTCTCTCAATAAATCTTTTCATAGCTAACCCCATCTAGCACAGTCAATGCCCTAAGTCCTGCAAGAAAACAAGAAGTAAGATAAAAGTTTGGGACTGACTCTCTCTCTGTCTTGCTCACAAGGAGGACCCTGTATGGAATTTTATGTGCAATATTGATAGTAATAGCCCAATTGCTGAAGATTTCACTGCTTTTGACTTGGGAAAATGCACTGGTGAGAGGGAATCCCTTGATTGCGCAGTGATTCAGAAGTTTAAAAGATACAAGGAAAATGTTGCTAATGAGAACAGTAAGGTCATAATTGACAGCCTCCATATCGAGTGGCCTACACAAATAATAAAAGACTAAGTAGAGCCAGAGGGCCTTTCTAGCAGCTTATTAAGTGGGCCTTCTCTCGTGTGATAGATACCAATGAGCCCGTTGGTGATAAGTTAAATAAATTAGGACACTCTCATTCTAGAAGGCCCAGTGTTTTCCTCACAAGGAAAGATACTTACTCTGGGTATGGGTTTTCCAATCTCTTTGCAGAACCTCAGCAAGCACCAATATACATGTGTTTACAAAATACCTGCTCCATAGACATAAAATCCCATATAAGATAACATCCAACAAGGAACCTAATTCATAGGTAAGGAGGCGTGGAAGCTGGCCCATGACCATGGGCTCCACAGCGGAAGTCAACCTCTCTGAATGCTGGAATAGTCTAGTGAAGGCACAGCTGAAGCACCAATTTAGAAGCAATGCTCTGAGACAATGTGTATCATTTTCAGGATGTAGTATATATACATTTAATCAGAGACTTCTATATGAAACTTCATCCCCAATAGGAAGAATATATGGGATCAAGTACCAATCAGTGGAAATAAGAGTGGCCCCACTTGTCATCTCTTAGTGATCCATGACACTCTCATTCTAGAAGGCCCAGTGTTTTCCTCACAAGGAAAGATACTTACTCTGGGTATGGGTTTTCCAATCTGTTTGCTGAACCTCAGCAAGCACCAATATACAGGTGTTTACAAAATACCTGATCCATAGACATAAAATCCCATATAATATAGCATCCAACAAGGAACCTAATTCATAGGTAAGGAGGTGTGGAAGCTGGCCCATGACCATGGGCTCCACAGAGGAAGTCAACCTCTCTGAATGCTGGAATAGTCTAGTGAAGGCACAGCTGAAGCACCAATTTAGAAGCAATGCTCTGAGACAATGTGTATCATTTTCAGGATGTAGTATATATACATTTAATCAGAGACTTCTATATGAAACTTCATCCCCAATAGGAAGAATATATGGGATCAAGTACCAATCAGTGGAAATAAGAGTGGCCCCACTTGTCATCTCTTAGTGATCCATTGGGGACTTTTTGTTTCATGACCAAAATCTCTGTAGGTTAGAAGTTTAAATCCACAAAGAGGACACACTCTTTCCAGAGAATATTGCAAAGATGTCATTGAACTGAAAGATATCTCTGTTGCAGGACAGTTTGGACTTCTAATGTTCAGAGAAGAGCAGGTGACAAAAGACTCATCATCTTAGAAGGGGTAATTTGTCCTGATCAATAGAAGAAGGTTCATTGCACTGGTTTTGCACAATGGAGATTATCAGAGATATGGGACAAAAGTTATCTACTTGGGTTGATTTTTCCTTGCCTGTTTGTAATGGTGAATGGACATGTACAGCAACATGACTGGAGAAGGTAGTAAGATGGCCAAGGACTCAGATTACCTGAGAATGGGGATCTGAGTCATGCCATCAGGGAAGCCACAAAGACCTGCCAATGTGATAGATGAAGGTGAGGGAAGATTCAAAGACAGTCGGAAGAAGAGAATGAGTCACCAACTGCTGTGGGAACTGTAATTTATCCTACTAACTTCACTTTGGCCAGTTTCTCCTCACAGGACTCACAGGATCTATGGAAGAACTACTCCCAGAACCTGCACGGAGAAGTATTGCTTGGGTGCAAGCTATAGACTGTGGTGCCCATGGAGGTGTTCTGCTCAAATCCCCCTCAAGAGAAACTGATGTGGAGAATAGAATTGACTAATGGCCTTAACGCCCCTGGTATTCACTCAGGGACACTCTCAGTAAAAGGTAGCGACAGCCAGGACACCAGTCCTGTCCCTTTCCCACCTTACACAAGACTTGCCTAATGGGGGAACCCATTGTCACAGTCAAAACATACTCAGAACTGTGCTTGTTAGAGAGTCTTTGTACCCAATCTCTCCTCTTTTTCTTTTCAAAGCTTCACTTTGGTCTGGAGTTTTTCCCAGCTAACTTCTGCTCTCTCCTCACCTTTTATCCTTCACAACAATTGCATGGTAAATCCTTTGCACAACAAATCCCTTCTTCATCTCCTTTTTTTGCTTTTAGGATGACCCAAACCGACACAATCAATGTTATTGATTAGCATCTGGACAAACACTTCAAGAAAATACAAGAAGACACAAGTGGCCAATATCAGAAATGAGAGTAGACATCAATACAGATCTTAAAGACTTAAAAAGGATAGTAATAGAATATTATGAATGTTTTTCCAAGAAATAGAAAAGGCTTAGAAAAGTCTGATCTGACTTTTGAGCCAGGCAGTCCTTCAGTATTGTGGCATAGATGTGGTAATAAAAGAGGGACTAAAGAATTAGAGATTAAGTTTTTGAAAGAGGACATACAGAAGGACGAGAGACATATGAAAACGTGCTTAAAATCACTAATCATCCAAGAGATGCAAATCAAAACAACGAGGTACCATCTCATACCTGTCCAAATGGCTATCATCAACAAATCAACAAACGACAAGTGCTGGCAAGGATGTAGAAAAAAAGGAACCCTCGTGCACTGCTGGTGGGAATGCAGACTGGTGCAGCCACTCTGGAAAACAGTATGGAGTTTCCTTAAAAAGTTAAAAATGGAACTCCCACTTGACCCAGTAATCCCACTTTTAGGACTATATCCCGAGAAACCAGAAACACCAATCAGAAAGAACATATGCACCCCTATTTTCATAGCAGCACAATTCACCATAGCTAAGATTTGGAAACAGCCTAAGTGTCCATCAGCAGATGAGTGGATTAAAAAACTGTGGTGCATCTACACAATGGAATACTATGCTGCTATAAAAAAGAAGGAACTTTTACCATTTGCAACAGCATGGATGGAACTGGAGAGAATTATGCTAAGTGAAATACGCCAGTCAGAGAATGAGAAATATCACATGATCTCACTCATATGTGGGATATAATGATCAACATAAACTGATGAACAAAAATAGATCCAGAGACAAGTTAGCACTGAACAGACTGTCCAACCTCAGAGAGAAGGCAGGGGAGGGGGGTTAAAGATCAACAAAGGACTTGTATGCATGCATATTAGCATAACCAATGGACACAGACACTGGGGCAGTGGGGGCTTGCCCTCGGGGGTAGGAATGGGAGTGGGTCGTCAATCAGGGGAAAAAGAAGACATAGATAATACTTTAAACAATAAAAAAAAATAGAGGTTAAGTAAAAATATATACAGAAATTTGCTATTTCTCTAAGAGCATATTTTGAATGATTTATTAAAAGTAGAAAGTTTAAAAATATAGTATTTCAAAAGTAAATTTTGAAAAGAACTATATTATTTTAATAAGTTGTTTATCTCTTTTTAAAGGTCTCTAGCAACAAAAAAAGTAATAACTCAAAAATGTGGTCAAAATCTCTGTTGACCCCTGTGACTTATTATTTTTCAAATTGTACTTGATAATCTCAAAACTCTTGATTTTGGCCCAGTATTAGAAGTAAAAAAAGAAGAGATAATATTTGAGACCCCAATCTAACTGAAATGACCTCTTCAATTATGATTAGGAATAAAATCTAAACATAAATGCCTTAGTGATTTTTCTAAAAGTAGAATAGATAGGTCTGGCCAATTTTCTGTCAACTAGACAATTATTTTATGTGAAAAAATCACCTAGACAGGTGATTAAAAGGAATAATGTATCTTTTTTATGAGTGCTAGAAAGGTGATATGGGGAGAAGAATGTCAATATCTGTAAGACTGCCCATATGTTTCCATGGTTAAAACAAAATTGAGTAAACAATTCTTTAGGGAAACAGGAAAAGTGATTATTATGGACAAAACAGCCATGAATATTGAGGAATATTTTTTGAAATATTTATAGAAGTTTAATTTTTGCAACTTTCAGTTCTCCATGTTTTCTTTCTAGATTCATATTTAATTTAGAAAAAAACACAACAAAATAGTCCTTTAAATGTTAGAATTTTAAAAATGCACATTAGATTCTTGTGCTTTGGAAGCATTATTATTTTTCCTCTATCGGCCCTTGCCCCAGGCAGAAAACAAGGCCTAACACAAATATTGAAAAGGAAGAAGAAAAAGAAATGTCAAGAGACACTAAAATATCTTTGGGTTTTGAACAATCAAAAAGGCAAAGGTTATATGAGTTATTTGAAAACTCCTTTGAGGAAAAAATTGATCCATTCCTTTAATGTTCTCCACAACAATGATTAATTCTCTTAGATACTTTAAATAATATAAGGGAAGCCCATCAATTCATAGCTCTGGCCCCTTGATCCAAATTAGAACTTTCAAACCAATCCCAGACTAATATGCTCTCTATTGATTTTGATTTTTGTATTATCTTAAACCTAGAGGGAATTTAGTTGAAAATAGTCAAATAATACTCTATATCCAAAGTTGCTTCCAAGATACTCTCCAAATACTAGCAAAAAGTTTAGAGTAGAGGTAGAAAGAGAACAGTAGGGGATAAGAAAAATATTAAAAGAAATTGTATCAATTCTTATGTCATATTTATTCTGCTCTTTATTAAACAAGTAATATATATATATTGACATAGCACTTTATAATTGGTAAAGTCTTTACCAAATTTGATCTACCCACAACAATGTGAGATAGGTTTTGCTATTAAATTGACTTTAATAGTTTGTTCAAGCTACATAAGTCCTCTGGGCCTCAGCTTCCTTAGTATAGAAGGAGGGAATTACAGTAAATTATTTCTAAGGCCTCTTTTAACTCAAAATTTATTTTAAGTAAACACGGCAATTGCTAAAGAATAAGACTATGTCCCCAAGTAGTTTGCTTTTCTTGTTACAAAACACTAGGTGATATTATTAACTATATATTTTTTAAACCCCTTTAAACATCTATAAATCACATACCATAAAATTCACAAATGAAAGTATGCAACTCAATGTTTTTCATTACATCACAGTGCTGTGTATCCACATCACAATATAAGTTTAAAATGTTTTATCACCCCCCCCAAAAAAATATCTCATGCCCATTAGCAGTCATTCCCCAAGTCCACACCTCAGCCCTAGGAAACCACTAACCTACTACTATTTCTATGAGGAGATGAGTTTACCTGTATCTTGATCTTTTTTTTCTATTTTATTTCAAGTACAGGTCACTAGTCTTCCACCAAGGAAACAGGATAAACAGAAAAGATCATGACCAGAATGGGAAAGGTAAGCCATGTAATTTGAATCAATCTACTGGTAACACATGGCAAATACACATTAATCTGATCAGCCAAACCTCTGTATTTTTCATAATCAAATTCCAATGAATATGATATCATCTTGTGTTGTATGGAATTAAGTTATATTTTTTATATTTCTTTTGGATAAATACATTTATTTAAAGAAGTAAAAGTATAAGATCCACATGTTTATGTCAGTGGGTAGAACCCTTAATCTGAATTAGTTAAAATGAAAAATTAAAGCTAAAGTTCTGAGGAGGTAGGTAACTTATACTTCACTCCCATTTACCCTCAAGTTAATATCTGTTGCTTCATATGATCATATTGATTCCAAAGTTTGTTTCAGTATTGCATTGGAACTAATTGGATATTTATATTGTTTGATTGGCTATATGTATATTTTTAATAATATATAAATTGTATAATTGACAGATAACTTATTTTCTTCTCTCCCAAATACATAAAATCTTTATTAATATAGCCTTGATTCTGAATGCCCTTCAATTGCTTTTAGCCTTGCTACTTCCTTATCCTATAAGTTATCCTAATTGAATAGATGTTTATTTAACTAAATTAAAATGTACTTTGTTCTTTAATTTTGAAAGTCTGCACAAATACAGCTTTCTGGTAAGTGCTTAAGATTTCTTTTGAAATTTTCAAAAGACTCAGCTTGTTCCTGTTCTGAAAAGGCTTGATGAAAAAACATAATTCAAAAGAGGCATACTAATAGTTCATTGATATTGATATAGCTTCTGCTTCAGCAATGCTGCATAGAAATGAAATTAAAATCATAAAGCAGAAAAAGACATGCAGATGCATTACAGAAGGCAACAACAGGAACCAGAGCAATCGACAATCAACTTTCATTACCTTCTCATTTTTCTCTTTTATGCACAATCAATAGTGCTTTCCTTTTCTTTTATTTATTCTGCCATTTATTTCAGTTGTAACCAAAATCTCACCTTAGTACTTTTCATTTACCTTTTATTTCACATGCTCAATTTTTCTGAAGTTATAAGCAATCATGAAAGTATATGAAGCAGTCTTTCAGCAATCTATTTTTTGCTTTGACAGTTATAAGTAAAAAAAATTATTAAAATACTCTTTAATATGGTTGCTCTCTTTTCCACATGTATGCATGTGTGTGTTTTAATATATATCTTGTATCTAGCAACTGAATCAAAACTACATAAATTATTATGTTAATGAATATGCAGGGTTAGAGCAAGAAATAATACATAAATATAGGGTCTATATAAAGTAAAATAGAAGCTACAGTGACTTGGTAATATGTCCACAGCAGTGCCTAGAACATTGATAGGAAAAAGGTGCATTATTAATATTTGTTACAAAGTTAGGTTTTTTGTTTTTAAGCATTTCATTTTAATAAAATATTTTATTTTAATTAATAAACATGAATAAATTAATTATTATATCCCTACTTCACTACCTCTTTCGATTTTTGATGTGCATTTGAAAGGATGTAAAGTTCATTATACATCTATAGAATTTACCTTATTGATTATATCTTTATGTATTAGAAGATTGTAAATTTATACTTATAGTTTAACCATTTGACTTATCTTAGGCCAAGAGTAATATGTTCAAGTCACCTGTATTGTTTTTTTAAATATATTTTTTATTGCCCTGACCGGTTTGATTCAGTGAATAGAGTGTCAGCCTGTGGACTGAAGGGTCCCAGGTTCGATTCCGGTCAAGGGCATGTACCTTGGTTGCGGGCACATCCCCAGTAGGGGGTGTGCAGGAGGCAGCTGATCAATAATTCTTTTTTTAAAGTAATTTTATTGATTTTTTTACAGAGAGGAAGGGAGAAGGGTAGAAAGTTAGAAATATCCATGAGAGAGAAACATCGATCAGCTGCCTCCTGCACACCCCCTACTGGGGATGTGAAGAGAATTATTGATCAGCTGCCTCCTGAATGCCTCACACTGGGGATCGAGCCCTCAACCCAGTCATGTGCCCTGACCAGGAATTGAATTGTGAACTCCTGGTTAATAGGTCAATGCTCAACCACTGAGCAATGCCAATATTAATCCCTATTTCTCTTTGCCTTATATTTAGTATACTTTGTTCCTCCTTCATTTCAACATTGTTTTTCTTTTAGGTATATGCCTTCTATAACCATATGGAAGGATTTTTCATGGCAAGCCATTCTGAAAATATTTGCTTTTTAAAAGAATAATCTCATTGACATTTAGTGGTAAAACATATGACAACAATAAAATAAAATTTAAAAAAATTAACTGTAGTAAAATTTAGTTCCTTTAACAAGATTATGATTATGAACAAGAAAATGTAAACATTTGGCCATTCCATATTTCAACAGATAGAATCCTATATAATAAAGAGGTAACATGCAAATTGACCATCACACCCTTGCACAAGATGGCCATGCCCATGTAATCACAAGATGGCCGGCAGGGGAGGGCAGTTAGAGATGACTGGGCCAGCAGGGGAGGGCAGTTGGGGGTGACCGGGCCAGCAGGGGAGGGCAGCTGGGGGTGACCAGGCCAGCAGGAGAAGGCAGTTGTGGGCAATTGGGCCGGCAAGGGAGCAGTTAGGCATTGATCAGTCTGGCAGGGGAGTGGTTAGGGGGTGATCAGGCAGGCAGGCAGGTGAGCGGTTGGGAGCCAGCAGTCCCGGATTATGAGAGGGATATCCCCCGAGGGGTCCCAGATTGGAGAGGGTGCAGGCTGGGCTGAGGGACAACCCCCGCCCCAGTGCATGAATTTCGTGCACCGGGCCTCTAGTAAAATATAAGCTATACTTCACAAAAAACAGAAACTATGCTTTCTTTCTACAACCAATAATAAGAAGCACATCTACAATTACAGTGTTTGAAATTCAACCACATTTGCTTTGATTTGATTTGCTCTTTTAGTCCTGCAAAGAAATAATTTTTTTGTATACCTAATTTATTAATTTCACTGCCAAAAATGTAAGTGGGAAACCTTACAGATTGTCTTTATCTCTACATTTCCACTGACAGAAACACTATGACTTCTAGTCACATCTCAGAGTGCCGGCACTTAGCCCAGGCCTGCTGTTTTCCTCTATTAGAGAAAGAAACATCATTCATCATTACGTGAGGTAGAGCTGGAGTCAAAAGATTTCCAAATAAATCCTGAATGGCAGTCAATTAGTCATTACTTTCACAGCTTGTCCATACATCTCTTGTTAAGCGAATGTTTATACACTTACCCTCCCTAAAGGCCTACCAGTAACTTCATGAAACATGGTGACATAGAGCCATGACACAGCCCCGTTGCAAACTATGTCTCCAATGGCAGTTAATCAAAGGATGCCATGAGCTCAACAAAACCTCTTCTAATAATACAATGCAGTGAATAGCCACTATGAAGATCTCTGCTACAAATCTTGTGAAAGCCTCTTACTGTAGCCAACAGCTTGCAGTAAGAAATCACGTACGAAGCAGCATATTTCATGATGGCTTATAAAGTAGTGTCTCACATCAGACCCTGGAGCAACAAATACTATTTTTCAAATATTACACTTGTAATTGGGGTATCATGTTTACCCAATATTTGGTGAGAGTCAGAGTATTACATAAGTGACAGCTATTTGATGCCAGTTAGAGAAATAAAATACATGAGACTTCCTTTATCTTAAATAGCAATTACTTGAGACCCTCTGTAAAAATGTATGAATGGATTCCTGGCTGTGGCTAACAGACTATAACCAAATAATATTTCATTTTCTTTGGTGTTAATTATACTATCATATTATATTAAACTATATGTTTGTGTTTTTAAAAATAATTGTGTGCATTGGAGAGGTTACTTCAAAGTATTTAACATTACCTTGATACAAATTGAAAAGTATTTAGTCACTTTAAAAAAGTTACATCTTATTTTGTTGATAAGAAAGTAAAATAAAATTGCTTCAGGTATTTCTAAGAATTCTACAGGGGAATAGTTATGTTAGTATCTCTACATGCTAAATTCAAGAAGATGACACTTTAAAATATAAATGAACACTTGTTATAGGTACCATAATAATATTTATAGCACATCCAAGACAAATAGTTTTTAGTTGGCAGCAAAAGCCATAATAGAACAATCAGATAATATTCATAAGGGATATATCACAAAGAACCAAAGATTTAGGCAAATTGATCAGCTACACTCTCTCTTTTTCCATTTTTCAAAAATATTTGGAAACATTGGTTTATCTAGAAATACAAATCATTTGGATTTCCCCTATCTGTGCTGAGTTTGATGGCTTCTTCATACACAAGCAGTTCACAAGGTTAATCAAACCTAAATGCATAATTAACAAAATACGTCATTGTAATACGTCATTTGGGACTGACAAGCTTTGGTTTTGCCTTTATAGAACAGTAAGCTAAATATTCATATATTACTTACCATTCTACTCTGCCTTAAACTTCTGAATTATTTTTAATATGGACAGAATCATTGCTTATTAACTTGCTCATGAAATAGAATAACTTACGAAAAAGAAGGGACAACTATATAGCTTAACTTCTATGCATTTGAAATAATCACATTTAAAGACTGCCAAATAGGTCAATTAAGTTATTTAAGCCTTTATGTAAGCATTTTCCAATTAGATAAATGCTAATTTTGTCATTAGATGTAATTTTGATGGAAAGGTTATTATATGTAATCTATTTTCAATAAACTGAAATCAAACTCAGTATAACAGAGTAATTTAATAAATATCTAGAAATAATAGAAAAAAGTATGTTTCTACCAGTTGTGCTTGTGTTGTATACAAAGGAAATATCCAGGTAATACAGCTGAGAAGAATCACCACATAAATTCTTTATTGAATATAGTATACTACAGATTATTCTTTTTTTAAAATATGTTTTATTGATTTTTTCAGAGAGAGAAGAAGAGAGAGGATTAGAGAGATAGAAACTTCGATGAGAGAAACATCATTTATCAGCTGCCTCCTACATACCCCCTACTGGGGATTGAGCTGCAATCCACAACCTAGCCATATGCTCTGACTGGGAATCAAACCCGTGACCTTTGGTTCCCGGGTTGACACTCAACCACTGAACCACACTGGCTGGGCCAGAATAGTCTTATTGTAAGTGATTCTAAGATAATTTCCACCTGTTTATGAGCTTATGACAATATATATTTTCAAAGTTAATAATTTTAATTCTTTTATTTATTTTACTAGAGGCCCAGCGCACAAATTCGTGCGCAGATATGGTCCCTAGGCCTGGCCTGTGATCAAGGACATCTTCCTCTGCTGCCCAGAGCTGGCCCCACCCCTCCTTTGCCACCCCCCCCCTTGCCACCCATCCCCAGTTCCCTGTTCGCCATCAGGCAATCGGAGCCTGCTGGCTAGGGGGAGGGACCAAGAGGTCGACCATTCCGCCTGCTCCCTGGCCCTGCCCCCCACCCCAGTTCCCCGCTTGCCAGTGGGCAATCGGAGCCTGCCAGCCAGGGAAAGAGACCAAGAGATGGTCAGTGTGCCTCATAGTGACTGGCCATCCGAGGCTTGCCTGGGCCTCGGGCCGGCCCTGGGCGGCTGGAGGGCTGAGGGGACCGGGGGACTCCGGAGGCAGGCGTGCAGAGCCGACTTGCCGCCCCAGTGGGGCTGAGGGGACTGGGTGCCACCATCTTGTGGTTGTGGGTGGCACCATCTTTGAGGGCGTGGCAATTAGCATATTCCCTCCTTATTGGATGTGGGTGTCGCATCTTTGCAACAGCATGAGGGTCAATTAGCATGTTACCCTTTTATTATACAGGATTCTTTGTTAGATTATTTTTTGATCACACAGAAATTCATATAGACATGTATATAAATTAATGTATATTTCCCAGGTAGGTAGAAAAAAATATTGTAAATAGTCTTGTTTTGTGTATGGAAAATGTTAGATATGGAAATTTTAAATGATACTAGAGGTACAGTAAAGAGGTACAGCATAGAGGTACATAGACATTCCATAATTCACATCCCAATTTCTCCTTGGTAACTAGCCTTCACTTACTTATACATGCAGATGGGAAAACTTATGTTCCTGTTATGTCTTTTATTGTTGCAGTTAAAGTGATGATTAGTAAAGTCATTATCTTGAAAGATTATTCTAGGAAAATATATCATTAGAAATTCTCCTGTAGACCAACTAACTATTTTAAAATATTCCTCTTATAAATTTATTTTTTTACATATATTTCTCTATGTATCATGACAGAATGTGAGAAATTAACAAGTTAAAAAAATATCTTCCACAATGTGGTATATTAATACTCATTAATAAGATCATTTAAGTATTAATATTGAGTATATCACCAGAAAAAATGTATATATTTAATTAGGTATGCTTTGTGGTATATAGATATATCTCAAAGAAATCTAGTTTTATGTGAGTTTTTTTCTCACAAAGTAACATTTCTGAGGATGAGTCAACTCAATTATTAAAATATACTGACAGCTTAATGAAAGTTAAATAACACGACTAAACATGCTTGTATCTGTTATACTGACTTTGTCACCGAGTAACTGTCTATATATCATCATTATGTCTCCTCATTTAAGTAAGGAGAGTCCTCAAGTCAGTTCTCCCCTTCTATCATAGAAATGGAAGGCTTGACTCAGCCTGGTATCCAGTATGAGGCTGACAGATTGGCCAGATTTCCCTGTAGCTAGACATGCCCGCATTAGTACGTTCTGGCCAAACAGATACAAACAAGTGTTTACAGAAGCTTCCGTGGACGTTTCTTTACATACACTTTACGTTGCCACTTTCTCCTATTTTTGTTTCTCCTTCAGTCACCCTGGAACCTAGATTCTACCTTGAACTAAGAGGGTGAGAATGAATTAGTGAGCTTGAAGGAGCCTGCTTCCCTAAGGAATTTGTCTATCAGACTTACATATTATGCCTTTGGATGTTTTTCTGAGAGAATAAATTTATTTATTATACAATGCTTATTGTAAATATTTCTATTGTCCATAACCAAACAAAACCTTACTTAATACTGAAAAGAATGGAACAAGTCATAAATCTACTCAAGAGAGTGAGGAGAGGCCTCCTGTCCCTGCGCATCGCTTAGAGAATTACACAACGAGGCAAGAGCTCACACTGAAGAACAATCTCATGGAGGCTGAATTTTTTATTCAGCTCCTAAGAGCGGTGCTCCTCCATCTCCAAAGCACAGGACTCCGGTGTCTGTTTCTGCAACTTACTGCCTTTCCCACTGTACTTGAATCTCCCTCTGCCTCCGTCCCACAAGCACACCTGTGATTACATTCAGAGCCCACCCGGACAGTCCATGATCATTTCCCCATCTCAGATTCCTCACTCACATCTCTGACGTCTCTTTAGCCATTTAAGGGATAAGTCAAGAGTTTCCAGGATTAGGATGTTAATATATGGGGGTGGATGGGGAGCGTCACTCATCTTATTCTGCCAAATGTGTTGTCTTTCTAAGGAAATCTAGTTTTGGAAAATTTGAAGACTCTGGATTAGACCCAGATGGAAGATAACTTACACCTCAGAAGCCCTTGCTTGGGACTATGGCTTCCATGGATGAGACAGGGAAACTGAAGCACAGCCTCACTGCTAAGGTCTCCAAATGGAAGAACAAAAGCCATTCAGAGGCAATAAATGCGGATGTCATTCACATTTGGACAATATTATAACAAGTATAATGTGTAAAGTATTGACTACCAGTATAAGTGGCTGTTACTTCTGATTATTTTGAAGATATACTGTTAATTAAAACATATGCAAAATGCCATTAAAAGCAATTATGACATTCTTTGCCACTTACTCAAGGCTATTTTAGCATTTTTACAAATACATGTACTTTAACTGAAATTCTATGGAAGACAGGTCTCTCATACTGGCAGTGTCTACAAAATAAAAGTCAAGCAGATGAAAGTCCATGACCTTGAGAATTCAGAGAAGAAGCACTTCAGAAACAAATGGTTTTAGGTATGAACGATTTAAAATTTACCTTGTTCAGCAGATAATTTAAATATATAAAAATAAGTCTCCAGTAAATTACCTCCTCTTACAGTGAACTGTTGAAAGCAGAGGGCATTTGTAGTGATAATTACAGTCTCTCCCCTCTCATTCCCTAACATCATCATATCCCTGATTTAAACTGAAAATAAGCAAAAATAACTAGCTATTAGCATCCTGCTCTGATTAAACGATTAGCAAGATGACACTATAGAAGTTACTGAAATCACCTGCACTTAAAATCAATGATTCAATGGCATTTTCATCCCAGTCAAGAAAAGCAAACAGACAGACAAAACCTGTAGCTGCATATCCAGTGTCTGGACTTTGAACAGGTACCCAAACTGGGTTTTTCAAATAAGCTAAGCCAGATGCTTCCAGGATTAGAAGAGACCACTTTTTCATTTTGCTTTCTTTTATTGGTTGGCAATTACTAACATAAAATGACTATTGAGTTAACAGGTATGTGGACATTGTGCGGAGCTATGAAATCTGCTTGTTCTTTCACAGACTAATCCCTTTTCTCTTGTGCTCAGTAACATAATAGGCCATAGTTCATACGTATGCAACACCAGCTAACAGTGTAGAGATGGAATCAATAGCATAATCCTATTAAATTCTTCAAAACAGTTTACTTTATGATATAGAGTGGAATTGTGATTGATTTTTAAGGAGAATAGTAGTTCTACATTCAACTCAGATAAGAATAACTTTTAAAGCAGCAACTTTCTCTTTGTGGGACCATTGTTTTCCTTCTGTTTTGCTTGATTTTATACATAAATTTTGCCCATGTGGTCTAATTAAAAGAAATTGAATTCTGGCTTGTCTTTTTTTACTTAGAATTGCCTTGGCTTTGTACCAACTTCTAAAGAGAGAACTAAATGCCTGCTTTGAAATTATCCCCTTACTTTGGAACACTGCTGGCTAGAAACAATAGTTCTTAGACAATGCCAATGTTTCACTTTCATAACCTATTTTTAAGTCCATAAGTATAAATATTTATAAATTAATACTCAATATTCAGCCAGACCACATCATTACAGCAATACCTGTATTTGTGTTCAGTTTCTTCTCTAAAGACTTTCCCATGTTGAATAGTTGATTCTGAATTAAATGCTAAATATTTTTATTATTATCCCCCTTACAAATGCACTTACTACACACCCACCACCTCACCTATTTACCCTTCCTGTTTTTTGTGAGAACACTTAAGTTCTACTCTCTTAGCAAATTTCAATTATATACTAGAGTGTTATCAATTATAGCCATCATGTTTTACATTAGATCCTCAGACTTTATTCATCTGATAGCTGAGAGTCTATCTATACCCTTTTACTAGCTTCTCTGCATTTCCCCTGCCCCACAATTCTGGCCAGCACTTTTCTACTCTCTTTTTCTATAAGTTTGGCCTTTTTAATTTTTTAAAAGATTCCACATATAAGTAACACTATCCAGTATTTGCTTCTCTCTCACGTGTCTCACCTAGAATAATGCATATCAGGTCCACCTGCATTGTCGCAAAAGGAAGGACTTCCTTCTTTCTCGCGGCTGAATACGTCCCATTGTATGCATACATTTGATTATTGTTTCACATTCATCTATTCATAGGCACTTAGGTTGTTTGCATATCTCGGCAATTGTGAGTAATGCTGCAATGAACATGAGATTGCAGATAACTCTTTGATATTCTGTTTTTCAAGTACTTTGGATATATACCCAGAAGTGGGATTGCTGAATCACATGGTAGTTCAGTACTTCTATTTTTAATTTTTTGAGGAACCTCCATACCGTTTGTAAAAGAGGTTTTAATTCACTCTCACAACTTACAGAAATGATAATTCTGTTCATCTCAAGGAAGAATTTACCCTCTCGTCTATAAAAATATTGTTTACTTCTTCACAGCAACTGAAATAAGACTATGTGGTAGCCTTGTGATGCGGGGTGTGGCTTTCCTGATTAACATGTTTATTTTATAATATCTTTTTTTGAGTGTTCCTATAATTTTCTCATACTTTAAAAGTACTCTTACCAACTTCAAAAGCTGCACAATATTTAAAGATATACACATTCACATTTCGAACATCTGAACAATTCAACATATTTAAGGCACGATTCTGCATGCCTATTATACCTCTATAAAAGTTATTTCAAAAATACTTCTTATCTTGGTAAAATGCAATATATACTCAACATTAATGAAAACGGTAAAGCCATGATGGAAAGCTGGTATGATATTAGGAGATAGAGAAGATTACTTATTTCACATAACAAAACATTTTTAGTATTATGCACGTTAATTCTCAAGTGAAAAATGTCAGTGGCAGTGAAATTGGCATACCATTACCACAGCCTTCCAAAAGCAAAATCTCCCCAGAGTTACATAGTTAAAGGCTTTATTGCAGGTCTGCATCCTCCGTAGCAGTCTCAGAGGACCATTCCGTTTTCTGAAGTATATGCTCCTCATTTTCATGGTAAAGAGTCATATAAAAAATACTCATGTGAAAAAATAGAATGGATGTATTCATAACATGTGGTAGAAATACGAATATATTTAGCTCTGGCTGTGAGTCATTTAAGTACATGCCTTAAAGAAAAACTTTTCTCATGAAAAAGTTCAGTGTGTGTATTTTGAAATGCACAGATTCATATATTTTTCTAACTTGTTAATGTAGGCTCTCTCCATATATAATGTTTTTATATTTTACATAAATACATAATATGTAACCTACATGAACAAATAATATAACATAAACAATAATCTATATATATAAAAGCCTAAGTGACCATACAACCATTCAACGTCCAACTGGTAGCTATGAAGCTCAATGACCACCAGGGGGTAGACACTTCGACCAGTAGCTATGATGTGCACTGACCACCAGGGGGCAGATGCTCAATGCAGGAGCTGCCGAGCTGCGGTGACTAGGCAGCTGCAGTTCTTGGGTGACGCACCCAGAACCAGAGAGGAGGGAGCCGGATTCCAGGATGTGTCACCCGAGAACCATCCTCTCGCAATCCGGGACTACTCTGGGGATGTTGGAGAGCTGGTTTTTGGCCCAATCCCGCAGGTCAGGCCGAGGGACCCTACAGGTGCACAAATCCCTGCACCGCGCCTCTAGTATATAATATAATATAATATAATATATATGCGACCAGGAGAGTATGTGTGTGTATAATTCACCAGTGTTTACCCATGAAATGTCCTCAATAAATATTCAATAAATAATTGAATACCAACACCAGATATTTATTAGCAAATAATGCCATTTTTTCCATGGCCTTCTCAATTGTAAAACATTTCTTAACACAATTGCTACCACCCACAGCCACCCCAATTCAAAATCACACTCTGAGGGAGAAGCTGCTTATTATTCTCATATGAGATTACACAACCTCAGCTACTCTCCACATAGCAAGTGGTTCTGGTGCCTTATCTTTTTAATTCATTCAGATTCTCCCTCTCCTCCTTCATCCAGAATCTTATTTTATAATCTGTTCTCCTAAATAGTCTTCTAATTTCTCCTTGTTTTATTGTGATTTATTCCTGCTTTGTATAAGTACATGCAGGATTTCTAGAAGCATCAATTAAATAAATACTATATCAATAGAAAATACTATCTCTTTTTTTAATTCTTTATTGTTTAAAGTATTACATATAGTATTACATATGTCTCCTTTTTCCCCCATTGACCTCTCTCCGGCCACCCCCATCCGCCAGCACATGCTCTCACTGCCCCCCCACCCTACTGTCTGTGTCCATTGGTTATGCTTATATACATGTATACAAGTCCTTTGGTTGATCTCTTACACGCCCCCACACACACCCTCCCCTGCCTTCCGTCTGAAGTTTGACAGTCTGTTCTGATGAACAAAAATAGATCCAGAGACAGAGAAGCATGGAACAGACCATCAATAGGTAGTCTTTTAACAAAGAACTTCTACCAATCTAGAAAGTCCAACAATGTTCCAAATTTTGTCTTAAGAGATAATTAGTGTACTTTGACAATTTGACTAAATACATCTACTTAGTAGAGATTTTGTGAGAATCTATTATCTATAATAATAAAAGCGTAATATGTTAATTAAACTGGATAGCCAAACGACCTTCCCGACGTCATTCCGAATGTCCTTCTGGATGAAGCTACAGCAGCGGGGGCTGAGGCAGAGGTGGTTAGGGGCAATCAGGCAGGCAGGCGAGCAGTTAGGGGCAATCAGGCAGGCAGACGAGTGGTTAGGGGTGATCAGGCAGGCAGGCAAGTGGTTAGGGGCAATGAAGCAGGCAGGCAGAGTGGTTAGAGGTGATCAGGTAGGCAGGCAGGTGAGCATTTAGGAACCAGCAGTCCCAGATTGTGAGAGGGTGCAGGCTGGGCTAAGGGACCCTCCCCCTGCCCCTGTGCCTGAATTCCATGCACCGGGCCTCTAGTATAATATATAATTAGCCAGTCTTTATTCCAATCCAACTGTTATGTCTTTAAACAAAGGATGTTATTGCTCAATATTTTCAACATCTGTGTTGTAAGCTTAGGCAAGTTTTGCACTTATAATTTAAATCACAGAAACTATAGCTACTTTATAAGAGTTTAACTTAAGTTATGCATGTAAATTATCATGCATGCAACTAATACTCAATCCATTTTTATTAATTCCTATACTCTACTTGTCTGTTTCTCAATTAATTTTAGCCTCTGAATACAGCATCTTACTTTTCACAAATGCTTAAGAAATTAAAAAAAATAACAGATCAAACATGTTTTACATTTGAAGTTAGCCAAAAGTGTCTGTCTGAAACCTATAGGTGATAATTTCAGCACATGGAAATTTGGGGAATATACAAGGGCATTTTTTTTGGTATATCTAGCTTCCAAACAGCAATAGAGAAGCCCTGATATAGTATTTAGATGGAATGAAACAGATTCACTTAAGTAGTTTAAGGCAGTTCTGTAAAAGAGGTTCACTCTAAGGATGCTGATGATTTACATTTTGAAGGCAACAGGACACAGAAATCATTGCAGGCCAGAGCCTCATCTACAATAAGGCAGGCACTTCAGGGTATCTCAGCTGCTGCATTTTGTCTGCTTCCCCCTAGTGGTTGCCATGACAATAACATGGTTGGTGTGGCCTGTGCAATTGAGGATCCCGTTACCTGGTAGTTTTCTTGGGGCTGAGACTGTGATCTGAACCTGTATTGTTTTAGAAGCAGAACATAAGTGCATTTGGACTAAAACAACCGCTAAAATCAATGTAGAACATTAAGGAAGAAAGTAAGAATTAATTTTAAATAACTGTGGTATATATTTCACAAACAAAATGAGAGATTTAAGAATAGGAATATATTTGTTACATATAACTTCATTTTACCTGCAGCATTTATAAAAATGTTTTTCTAAACTCTGGAACCCCTAGTGAGATTGTAGAAAAAGTAATATAAGGCTAATATGTATATTAGGTAAAAATGTGATATGATCCTTAACTTACTAATTAAAATTTTGTTTTTAAATTATGTTATTTTTTTCATGAACTATGTATTTTGCTCTACATGGAAAAACATATTTTCAGGAATATTTATATATATACAAGATCAGGACATTTTTCACTATAAAATTAAAAAGGATGTGCTATATCAAACCTAAGAATATTGGAAATATAAATAATAAAGAAAAACAGGCAAACCATTCCTGTTCCGTATTTAAATGATTGTATCACATATGCATCACCTACAGAAAACACTCAAAATGTGTCAAATAAATCATGCAGTTTAAAATAATTGTAATGACTAGAATGAATGTGTATTCAAATACATTTTAAAGTATGGATTTCTTGAACTACAAATATGGATTCATAAAATATTCATTTTATATAAAAGCAAATCTACTTGCTGATTTTAACAACCATATTCCCTTTAAAAAAAAGAAAAAAGAAAATTAAGCCCTGATTGGTGGGTGCAGTGGTTAGAGCTTTGACTTGGGCTCCTGAAGAGTCTTGGGTTTGATTTTGGTTCAAGGGCACGTGCAGGAGCCAACCAACCAATATGTCTTTCTCACATTGATATTTCTCTCTCTTTCTCTATTTCTCTCTCTCTTTCTCTTCACCCTCCTACCCTCCCTCCCTTCTATTCCCTCTAAAAATCAATAGAAAAAAATATTTTGGGGTGAGAAATAACAAAGCAAAAAGAAAATTAAAAACATTAAGGTGGGTATTCTCAATAGGGAGAGAATTATTAATATTATGGTACACATCTTCCTGCAAATATATACTACTTGCACACACATATATGTGATTTTATCATATAAAACTTTTGCTACCACTAAATTTTCACTTAATATATAATGAGCATTTTCTGTGTTTCTAAATATTCTAAGTTGTGGTTTATAATGGTTGCATATGATCTTATCACATGCGGATACTATACTTTAACCAGTATTTTTCTGACATTTGAGTTTATTTTAATCCTTCACAAAATTATGAAATAAAATTTCTTATAAGATTTATACATGGCACCAGACACATGGTCCATTAGAAATGATAAATTGAATTTAACAAAATTAAAACCTTTTGTTCAGGGAAAGGCACTGCTAATACAATAAAATGGACAAGCTACAGATTGGGAAAACATTTGCAAATCACATATCTGAGTAGGTATAATATACAAAGCACTCTTAAAAGCCACAATAAGGAAACAAATAACCCATCAGAGCAGCGGGTAAAAGATAAGAATAAACACATTATCAAGAGGAGAGCAAGATATCAAAAAAAAGACTTTGAAAATATGTTCAACATGTTGAGGTATTAGACACATAAAAATACAAACCATGATAAGCTTCCAATACACACCTGTTAGAATGACTGAATAGAAAACATTCTGACAAAATACTTGAGTGCTAACAATATGAGGAAGTGGATCTCTCATATAGTCAAAAATTAAACCCGAACAATTTAATAATACTCAGCAGTGAAAAGGAACAAACTTCTGATACACACAATAACTTGGATAAATTCCGTCATTATGCTGAGTGAAAAGAACAGTGTCTCAAAAGATTTCTTACTCAGTGTTCCAGTTATATGCCATTCTGGAAAAGACAAAATTAAGGGGTGATGGAGAGCTCGTTAGTTGTTGCCAGAGGTTATGGGAGGAGGGAGGGAATGAATATAAAACAATACCATGGAGGAGCTTTTTGGGGTGATGAAATTATTCTGTAACCTAACTATGGTGGTGGTTACAGGTGTTATGCATATGTTAGCATTTATAGAACTTCACATGGAAAAAAAAGTTATTCTGTTCTTGAATATGTTTAGGTCACAATATAATTACTATGGCTCTAAAACAGTTTTGCATCACGTTAAAAGGTATATGTGCACCTTTTATTATTGCCTATTTCCTTTGGATAATTGGAGTCAGTGAGCCAAAGACACTATAATTTTTAATAAATACCTGTTTACTGGGAAATACGCACTTAAAGTACACAAGATTGTCCATTCCCTATATTCCTACCAATACTAAATCGTAGTCTTTCATTTTTGCCATATTTAGGCAAAGCCAAACTGTATTATTATTGTTGTTTAAAATTATAATCATTTGCTTACTACTAAGCTTAACATTTGATTTTACTAGTATATTCTAGTCCATATTTATTATTCTCACTGATTTCTTTGTTTCCGCGGCATTTTATTAAGAACATTTCCACCCTACAAGGATTTGATATGATGGATGCGTTTGGCATTGCTTTTGCCTCCAGTGGTCAGGAAATTTTAATTTGTTTTGAACCATTCACTAAATGAAGATGCACAATTAGGCTGCTACTCTGAAGACATAACTTCCTGCATGTTATTAGTCACTTACGTCTCTCTCATCTGCTTAGCCTTGAATAACAACAGTGCTGTGAGCTGTCAGGGACTGCCGTACAAGCTATGAAGTTACACTGGGAAGCAAATGTGATCGTACTGAAAAGCTTCCTACAGCACAAAAGCGTAATTGTCTCTTCACACAATTTCGGACTCATGCTAATGACTCGGCCGCTGCAGTGCAGCCGCCAAGAAATGGTGTAAGAGACCTAATGAATAGAAGGGCGAGCTGCCGCTTGTAGTTCTGCCCCTAGCATTTGGGCACCTGGATCATAGCTCTCCACGTAAAATCGGCAGTCTGACCACATTGGTTTACTCTTGCACTCTGGAACCGGCCACAATTCTTTTATTTCATAACATGAACAAGTTATTAGAAAATTTCATTCAGTTCATTAAAGTGGATCACATTTTTTTTTCTGCTTAAGAAAAAGCTGAAAATTTTCTCAAATGTCATTTTGAAAAGTCTGAATCACCCCAAACATTATCTGTTGTTTTACATTTATCCTAATAGAAGCCTTATTGAATACATGCTTGTGTACAGGGGTGTGCCCTGAGGGTAAAGGACATAAAATATTCCATTTGAAGATAGACATCTTTCTGAAGTCCCCTAGTTCTAATTCTTGGGGTTGCCATAGGTCTGATTTGAATGCTTATTTCAATGTTCCTGGTGATGATTTAAAATAAAAAGTGTTTTCAAGGAAGCACTACTCTGAAAATGGGTTAATTTATTAGTTCCACATATTTCCACCATTTACTATTTGCAATTTTAAACATCTTTTCACCAAGGCAATGGTATGGTTGTCATGTACATAAAAACAGTAGAAGAAAATTATGTATATTTATATAGGTATATAGAAAACTAGTTTCATGATTGGTATTTCTTTTAAGAAAATCAGAAATTTATAAAGACACTAATAAAAGCAATTTACAAGTATGCTCATTATTATTTATTTACCACTCTTTTAAAATAATATCTGGAAGCTCAATCATTTATTTCTTAAATGACTAGGTAAACTAATACTAAAAGTTATCTAATGTCTATTTAAGTTTGGAAAGTTACACCCACTGGCATAAAATATATTGTAGAAAAATATTATGTTTGCCTGCCTTTGCCATGGTCCCCACCCTCTTCTCATTCATCTTCAAGACATCCGCCTCAGTTATTCCACTGTGTGAAGTCCCGACTCCACACAATGCTATTTCCCTTATCACCAACACAGTCAAAACATCTATGCAGTCTTTTTATTGAATTTATTTGGACTATATTGGTTAATAAAAGTGTCAGGATTTTATGCCCTAATGGAGATTCTTAGCCTGACAATTTATCCAGAGGATTCAAGGGCAAATCCATGCAACATGCAATATTTTAAATTTACTTTACTGAAACAATAATACTACCTCTGTTGTTATGAAAGTTGATATACCTCCTATGCAAGATATGGATAAGGTGGGTAACATGCCATAGGTGATAATCAATCTTCGATATGAGTGATTCATCCTTCATACTATATCTCGCCCTGCAATCACACCCAAATTATTGCTTGTATTTAATAAAATTATCAATGCTAACTTGAAATACTGCTATTAGTAAATTCTGAGGATTCAAAAATTCAGTAAGAAAATTATTAAACTCAAGGTTTTAGTTAATATACACAATATGGAAAAGAAAAACTGAATAAATTATATAAATGTTAAAATGGATAAGCTCATTAAAAACCCATTACTTCCATTGCAATATCAGTAAAAGCTTAATAGGCTGTGATTATGGGCCAATTTTCCAGCTGAGGCTTCTTGTTCTTGCAAAATGTAAACAGGAAGAAAAAGCAGTTTAACATCAAAATTGTGGTACAACCAGATTTCATTCCACTTGAAAAGTAAGCTAGGTCTGAGCACACTTTATTTGTAATTAAGTTTTAACCTTTTACATTGTGATATATATATACAAGATTTTACCTATACAAGGTGTATGTGTGAAGGCACATATGGGTCACCCCATGTTCTTCTAACACATACCAAGATCCATAATTAATTCCCATGTTCTTATAACACATGCCTAGCTACTTTGATTAGGATCTTCACAGAGTGGAATAATTGTGATATGAACCCTCTTCCATTGATTTACTACTTTATCAAGGGTTGAGAGTGTGTATTGAAATGCTGCTGGATGAATATCTTTCAATAAACATTGTCTAGTATAGCAACAAAACAAACAAACAACAAAACAAATATTTCACTTCTCATAACTGCAGAACACACAACTGCTGTCATTCTCAGACACTGAAAATTGAAACAAATTTGTGGTGCCTGATTCATTGAGTCCTAAAAACACATATGTCTCCCTAGCTTTTGATTATTTAAAAAATAAGAATGATTGAAAATAAATAAACTTAATATTCAATTCAAGTTCTTTTAAAGAAAAAAGATATTGAAAAGCACAGAAGTGAATTAATAAAAATAGAGAAATGAAAAAGATGATCAGAGAAACCACAGATTTGATCACTGACATTCAAAGCTCTTTCTGTGGAAAGGTCAATAAAATAGATAATTAAGAAACTCTTAAATTTAAGAACAGGATCCACTAAGGAAATATTTGAGATGAATATACCAAAATGTTTTAACTCTTCAAATATCAAAAGTAACATGGAAGTAAACAGTATAAAAGAACACATTTATAAGGGCAATAATAACAGTAAAATATCTTGGATTAACTTTAGCAAGTCACTTGCAAATGAACATAGAAACTTTATAAAGAATACATACCAAGAACTGACTATGTGAGATACATACTAAATTTCATATGATGAATTTAAAATCTTTACAATATTTTAATTATAGACTAATTGTTTATACACTAAAAACAAAACAAACCAAGTTTTTAGGATAACTAGATAAAATGAGTTTAAATGTCATAAGGAAAAAAAATGTTCACTAATAACATCTGCTCGTATTTAAATTAAAATCATCAGAGAGAACTTGTTGTGCCACATAACAAACAAGAAATTATTCTATCCAGTGACAGGGATTCAACACATAATATCTTTACTGGAATAACCATAAAGATCACAGCAAAACTGTATAATTTTTAGGTATTGAATTTTAGGGTATATGTTAGATCAGTGAAAATCAGTCTGACTTACTCAATAAATAAATGATCTATTTAATTTGGGGAAACAAAGTTAAACTCATAAAGTACACACAATTCTAAATTTTTCTTTTATAAAAGTAAAACAAAAATAATGTAGTATAAAGTTTGAAAATAACTATTGGGAATATTTTCATAATCATAGAGTCAATAAAAACAAATTAAAAAATATCCAGGGAGTACAAATGTCAAATTGTTCACCTTGAATACTTCATGAGAGGGAATAATTACAAAAGGAGAATGAAATGTTAGAATCTCAATTATTGACTCTATGTTTTATTATCATTTGAATTATAATGATGTTATACAAAATTTTATTCATTTATGTTATACAAAAATTTTTAAATTACTATTTTATAAATTGGGGAATATTTCATATTCTCATTGTTCCTCACGCAAAAATATAAAACAGCATGTTAAGTTAAAATAGCTAAATGCCAAAGATAAAGCAAATGGCTGAAAAACAGAAAGAAAAAGACAGATTTCTTTCAAAAGAACAGCAAGTAGATTTACAGCTGATCTCAATTTAAATAGTGGACATCAGAAATAAATATTAGAATATCTTCAAAGTTTACAAAAATGACTAAGTTAAGAATTCTATTCCTACTAAATGTACTTCAAAAATTATGGTATAGGATATTTTTTTCAGACAAACAATATCTGAGAAAATGTCTTATCACATACAGCAAAGAAAATATTCCCAAATAAAAGTTCCAAATTTGAAGGGATAAAGACAAAAGGGATGGGTACATATGTAGATGTACACCCATTAACTTTAATAATATGTATATACTAGAGGCCTGGTGGGTCCCTCGGCCTGACCTGCAGGGATTGGGCTGAAACCAGCTCTTCGACATCACCCAAGGAGTCCCAGATTGCAAGAGGGCACAGGCCAGGCTGAGGGACCCCACCAGTGCATGATCGGGGTGGGGGAGGGACCGTGGGAGGGCTCTAGGGCATGCCCGGCCTATCTTGCCCAGTCCCAATCAGCTGGACCCCAGAAACAAGCTACTGGTTGAAGCATCTGCCCCTGGTGGTCAGTGTGCGTCATAGCTATCAGTCAAATGGTCGAACAGTGGCTTAGGCTTTTATATATATAGATATGTTAACACTAGATTATACTAAGTAAGGAGTATCCTTGCATTGCATGAAAGGGGCAAAATGCCAGTAACTTAGATGTTGATGGTTTAATAATTCATGTTTTTGGCACTTCTGCAATCACTTAAGAGTGAAAGAGGGTATAACTACCAGGCTGAGAGAAGGGGGATCAAGATGATAAGTCAACCATTAAAAATAATGTGAGAAAAGAGAGAGAAGTAGAAAGCAAAAGGGTAACTATGTTAAAAGTAAATGAGCTCATATAAAATGCTTCCTAGCAATTCATTTCTTGACATTATATTTAATTAGTAACATTATATAACATATATCAAAAAATTTTCTAAAATGCTAATGCACATATATATTTTCAAATTTCTACTTAATTGTGATATATAAAAATAATCCTTGATATATGACCTCTTTAATATTTGCTAAAAACTTCTTGCAAGAAATATCAGGTGTGTAGATCAGAGAAGTGATAATTAACAAGGTTACTATTCTACTTAATCTTACACCTCTCTTGCATAAAATGAGGCATTAGCTTTCTAAATTTATTCAAATGAACATTAGTCTAGGTTATAAGATGCCGAAAGAAAATGCAATGTGGAAGTTGGTGCATTATATCAAATTTCACTGCTGAAAAGAATATATATATGAAAACATGCTATTTCAGATTTATTTTATTAATCTCTTTCATTTAACAGCCAGTTTGGAAGGAGGAGCATCTGGATTTACATGTGTTGATATCTGTTCTTCCAAATACACTGTTCATATAACTAACACAAAAAAATCTTTTTTTTTATTGCTTGGGAAAAAATTCTGAAGATTATACAAACAATGACACATGTTTGAAACCATAAGAATCTGAACTTGAAAAGGAAGATAAATACAGATTTAATAACATCTATAATAATAAAAGGGTAATATGCTAATTAGACCAGACGTCCTTCCGGACGACCTTCCGGACAAAGCCAGGGCTGTGAGGGAAGCCCGGGTCCTGGGTGCCAGAGGGAAACCAGTGCTGGCCGCGGGGGGAAGGAAGGCCTACTCTTGCATGAATTTCGTGCATTGGGCCTCTAGTGTATATAAAGGGCCAAATATTGAGTCAGAATCATCCCATGGAAGGCATCCTTCTATCTGTGAAATTTCAACCTTATCAATTCCTGAACTGTTTGGGGTTCTATGTAGCAAACAAGATCTGAAAAAAAATAAATAGTACATTTCTGGAGTTCTAAACAGAGATAAAACTTCTAAAAAACAACAACAAATGAGAACTTCAGTTTTACATATGATGTTACACAACTTTTTCTCTTGTAATATTTTTTTTTACAATATATTTTTATTGATTGCAGAGAGGAAGGGAGAGGGAGAGAGAGATAAGAAACATAAATGATGCCCTGACCGGTTTGGCTCAGTGGATAGAATGTCGGCCTGCGGACAGAGGGGTCCCAGGTTCGATTCTGGTCAAAGGCATGTACCTTGGTTGCGGGCACATCCCCAGTGGGGAGTGTGCAGGAGGCGGCTGATCGATGTTTCTCTCTCATCTATGTTTCTGGCTCTCTATCCCTCTCCCTTCCTCTCTATAAAAAATCAATAAAAATATATATTTTAAAAAAAGGAAACATAAATGATGAGAGAGAATGATCAATTTTCTGCTTCCTGCAGGCCCCACGCTGGGGATGGAGCCTGCAACCCAGGCATGTGCCCTGACCGGGAATTGAACCATGACCCTCTTGTTCCAAAGTTGTCGCTCAACCACTGAGACATGCTGGCCAGGATGCAATATGTTTTAAAATAAATTCTATCTACTCATTCATTTGTTTATTCATTCAACAAATATTTTTAAGCACCTCCTAAAAATATAGATGAACATATTTAAAGGAAATAATCATTAAAGGGATATTGAAAATATAAAGAAAACCTGTAGCAATAACATGTTCTTTAATGAAAATTCAATATATACTGATATTAGGCCTAACATTTTACATACCCAATCTTAAGTAAATGTATCTACAGCCCTCTTAGATATAGTGGAGGAAAATCAAACACAAAAAAATCTTGGCTGATATCATCAAGCATATAACTGTAGAAGAAAAATGCAAATCTATTCTGACTTCAGACTGTCTGCCTTAAGCATCATGTTAGATACCAGTGTCAAAATAAGATAGCTTTTTCCTTAAAGAGCATTATGACATGGCAGACATTTTGCTTACCATGCTTTTGGACTGAGACAACATGACCTGGACTATTAAGCATGATCTATTCTTACTTACACTTCCTTATAGTGCCTGTGACCTGGTAAATTCTAATCACCTCACTTTTTTTTTTCAAAATGAAGGTATGCATATGTTTCCCTTTGTTTCCTCCTTTGCATGACTTTCAAGAATTTGCAAATAAAAACTCATAGATACAGACAATAGTACAATTGTGGTTATCAGAGGGAAGGAGGGTAGAGAAATAGTAAAGGGGCCCAAATATATGGTGACAGAAGATGATTTGACTGGGTGGTGGGTTCACAATGCAATATATAGGTCATGTATCATTGAATTGTACACTTAAAACCTATGTAATCTTCTTAGCCAATGTCACCCCAACACATTTATTTTAAAAAATAAAACATTTAATTTATTAAGGTTTCCATAAAAAATCATTTGTAATATAGAGAATTTTAAATGTTGAACTCTGTTGCCAGTGACGATAATAAATTGCTTCATGACCATTATCCCCATATAACAAAGAAATAGCCTTCCTCTTGCTTTCCAGGTGTTATTAACGCTATTTTCCCAATAGTGTATCTTCAGGACTCTCTCTACTCAAGAAAGTATTCATATGTTGCTTTATTTTACTATATAATTGCTTTATTATACTATATTGATCTTTTCTGCCCTCAAATTATTATTGATCAGCACTGGTGAATCTGTTCTACTTTTTTCATAACAGCATATTTGACATTTATATAGTGTGTTGTTAACATACAATGAAAGAGAAAGTTTTAAGAACCATAGTTATCATGTTCCTTTTTCCCCCTTAGAACTTAATTGCATTTTATTTCTGTATCTTATTTTTGTCTTCTATGCAGACATCACAGTGACTTTAACATCGCTCTGTATATAAAAATGTATTTCTAAAGGAGGTAGAAGCAAAAAAAAAGATGAAGAATGAAATGTTTTGACATTTCCTTACCACCTACAAAAGGGCAAATGCATTTCAATATCTTACTGAGGACAAATGCCTTATCTTTTATACCTGGGTTTTCAGTAATAATCACTGTATTTCCTTACATGTATGTAACACATGAATTATTTCATTAATATGCAAACAGAAATCCCATGTGCAATCCATGATAAACAGGATCCCCTTTCCTACTAAGGACAAAGTTAAGTTACAAGAATTTGGGTATTGACCCCAATTCACCCTTTATGTAATACTAGAGGCCCGATGCATGAAATTCATGCAAGAGCAGGCCTTCCTTCCCCCAGCTGCCGGCACCAGCTTCCCTTGCAGAAGGAGGCCCCGTCTACCCCTCAGCCTGCTGGTCGGTGGCCTGGGCCTCCCTCTGCAGGGGGATCATGGGGTGGTGACTGGGCCCACCAATCGCATCGATTTGGTTGGCCTGGCACCAGTGGGTGTCATAGCGTGGTCCCGGATGGTCGTCTGGATGGTTGTCCAGATGGTTGTTCACTGTTCAGCCAGTCGGTCTATTTGCATATTATACTTTTATTATATAGGATTGGATCCATTTCTTTTAAATGCTACAGCATGGATGAACCTTAAAAATAGCATGCTAAGTAAAAAAAGTCAGTCAAAAAAGACCATCTGTAATGTGATTCCATTTCTATAAAATGGCTAAAAAACGCAAATCAATAGAGACAGAATGGAAATTAGCGGTTGCCTAGGGCTGGGTGATTGGCAATGAATGGGTAGCGGAGTGCGCATGGGAACAGGATTTTTATTTGTTGAGGTAATAAAAATATGCTCAAATTCATTGTGGTGATAGTTACAAAGCTCTGTGAATACACTGAAAACCATCACCTTCTACCTTTAAATAGGTGAATTGTATGAGATATGAACTAAATCTTAATAAAGTTGGTATAAAAAGCATTTAAAGTCTGAGACTCCTATTGCCACCAATTTCATAATTAGAAACTAACACAGAAAAACAAATCCAATTTATTTTCAAATTATGTTAAAAATAAGGTACTAATTTGACCAATGAAATATTTTAATTCAATGTAAAATTTAGCAAGCTTGCATAATATTTGAGACAAGTAGAGGAAAGAATGATTGCAGTTTAACCACATGGACTTATTAATGATTTAAAACCTGACCCTACAGTTTTGTAATTAGTGTATTTATGTTAGTCTGCAATGGTCACTGACCCTGCTTTGTTTTATCAGTGGCTAGGCTGAAGATATATGAGAATGTATGCCAAACTTGTTCAGTGACAAAAAATATCTAAGAGGCTAAATAAGAAATCCCATAAATAATACTAAAAATACTATAATATGCTAAAAAATTATACACTACAGTAAATACAAATAAGCCCTGCTCTGAGCCTCAAGAAATCAGAAACATAGTTAAAAGTTGGAGCAATCAGACTTATTTACAATTCATATGTCCACAAGAGTACAGCCACAACATATAATGTGGTATTAAGCATATATAGGATGTGGTACATGTGTATATATATATATACACACACATATGTATACATACACATGTATGTGCACCTGGCTAAGAATAATACCTGGAAAATGGAAAACCTCAGAAAACTTCAAAAAGAGAGTTTTAATAGTTGTCCCATTGCACTGATTTCACTGTATACTCTTCAGGTCTTCACAATTATTATCCTAATCTTTGTTCATCTACAAGATTCTAAAAACATCTTTACCTACAGAATGTTCCTGAAGGAGGTGGTGTTTGAACTTGGGTACAATCCTGTCTCTATGAATTAGTTTTGCATTACTTAACCTCTTTGGGTTCTTTGCATGCCTCCAGTAACCACCTCACAGAGTTTTGTGAGCATTAAATTCGTTTGCGAAAAGGCACTAAAGCAGGGCTGGACGCATGGTATTGGCTTCATTCAACCATTCTCTTCTACTTGCCCTAGATTTGACTTGTTGCTAACTTTAATATGGAGAGTCCACTATTATCTTTTCCATACCTTTTTATTTTCTCATATACATTATAGGAAAATTTCTCTTTTCTTTTTTACCTCATGATTAATGTAATTTATCTAAATTATTTATACTCTTCTCTAATTCTATCGTGGATATAAATTTCAATGTAAGTGCAGTTCTTCCTTTTTCTCCCTTCACAGTTCATTTTTCTTCTCAGCGTATTGCTTGTATAATTTGGTTTCCGTGTGTTTTTCAATACTTCATATCGCTTTACCTTCCCTGATGATGCTGAAAGAAAGCATTTCATGCCCATGGTGATTGTCTTCCTTTCACTCAGAGAAAACATTTCTGACCCCATGTTTGCTAACAGACAGCAGACAGATTTTTTTTCCTTGGGCTCTCCTATTTTTGTGAAAGTGTTGAGAAAATAATGATACAAAACAAACCAAAGCAAATTGCTTATCATGCTTAATGCTGGAGGACTGGTTGCTTTGCACTTCCTTTCTTCTTTTTTTCTTTTTTACTATTAGTGGGAGGGTCAATGAGCTGCAGAACAGCGGTTATCAAAAGTGTGGTTCCCTAGAGAAGCAGCGTCACTAGCCACAATGGGAAACGTGTTAAATTGCTGTTTCTTGGGACCCATCCTCCAGACCCACTGAATCACAATTTCTGAGGATGGGGCTGAGCTGCCTGTTTTCGCAGTGGAATTAATTTTATTCTTAGAACTCCTTGCAGGATTATATTTTTTATTCATAGATCTTTGTTTTTACCCATAGACATTTCAGGGGGAAACTGAACAAGCTTTGTCAGGGATGCTGACATATGTTGGTTTATTTGTCACAAATCCTTCAGAGTCCCATAGTTACTGGAGCAGGTGATGGACTTCTGCAACTGTCTTTCTTCTGTAATTATTTTATTTTGAATAAGTAGTATTTCTGGAATACAAGGTGTTTTTGCCCGACTTGCAATACATTAGTTAATCATGCTAATCATGAATGAAAGTGGTAAAGATATTTCATAAAAAGTATCATTTATTTGGTTTAACTTTTAAATTCCTAGGAAAATGAAAAATATATTTTAAGGTTTGTTTACTTTGCAAACTTCCAAAATATGTTTTTTGAAATGTAGATTGTTCTTGCTTCCCTATGGGTTGTAATAATTCCTCAAAAGAATGAAAAATCTTGTGGTCTAGAATGTTTTCAATTCTGGAATGCAATAAAGGGCTGAAAGTTGAAATAATAAAGTGAGATAAGGACTCTATTTTTACTACTTTCTTTAAGATCACAGCTACCATGTTAAGGTAGAGAAACTCCTCAAGGACAAAAGAAAAGAGTCTGATTCAACTGGTGTTTGAAGCCATATATTTTTATATGTTCTACATAAATCCTAAGATGCTGTTTTAGACACTAATAAAAGTGCTTTCTTTTTAAAAAAAACAATGCACTGGGACTTTAGAATGTCTTTTTCTGAGAAGGTAACTGAATTCTTAAATAACTTACCTTTCTCTAAAGGGTAGCCACGGGATATGTCCACAAATGAACACATCACTTATAGCATGTAAAAGCCAAAGTTGGTGTTTTATTTATTGAAAATCATAAAACTGTCATGAAATTGCCTTAAAAGCCTTTTCAGAAATGTAATCCCTTGCTCACTTACTAGAGAACAAGTGATATAAAGAACTGTATTTGAGAAGTGAATCCCAAATATACCCTCCCCCCAAAAGTATCCATAAGCTTTTCCCTTAAGGACTACAACACTCCCAAAATGTTTTGAAAATTTCATATCAAAATTTTTATTTGAACTACACACTATAAAGCTAAACTACAATCTAGCAACCACAGTATTTGAGGAATAAAATCATTTCCCCTCAGCATGAGATAAGCATTATAACTTAAAAATTACATTTTATGTAATAGAGACTTTATTTCAGGGCACAGCTCTACACAGTAGCTTGAAGAAACTCATCTTTTGTGGCAACTGGATCCTGGCTCCCTCCTCATAAATGCTATAAAGGATTGCTAGGGCCTGGCTCGACCATTTGACTCTATCACAATTTCTAATTATATATAAAAAAACTGGTAATGATCAGAAACAAAATAAACCTTATATCTAGAAACTATATATCAAGCTTATCATTTTCCTAACTCACCATAAATACTTATAATAAAATTCTATCCGGGAAAAACCAATATTGAGATAATGAAGAAGGTTCTCTATTACTTATTTTTCTACTACTTTTTTTCTTCCCAGAATAAATGAGCCTAATGAGAAATAGTTCCTAACATGCACACACACACACACACACACACACACAATACGTGGTACAAGTTTTTAAAGTCTCTAGCTGATGTTTCTGGTCCTGCAGCTACTTGAATGGCCTTATTCATTCAGTAACACTGCACAGTAGGCATCTGGTATCCTGAAGGTGGTCAGACGAACTCTGTGGCTGTGGTTACGATTGTTAACAGTCGTTTTAGAATGTAATTGTTATTTTCTATTATTACCCAAACCCTCCTCACTACTTTCAGATACAGAACAGGTCGCTGGGTAAAAGGACAAAACAATCCCATGCGTCAGACAGGTCCCTGAAAAAGTATCCACGAGGAATATCTCAGGCTACACAGGAGGGTCAAGTATATGAAAGGACATTGTTGAAGAATAGTTGTGAACATGTTTAACACACACACACACACACACACACACACACACACACACACACACACATGCTAACAATGCTCTAGACTCCCAGAGAAAACCCTGACACCTTTCAGTGAAAGTACCTGAACCTTGGAAAGCAAAGGCATGGATGCAGGTGTAAGACTCTGGGATGGTGCAGGACTGAGCTTCAGCTGCAATCAGGAGGCAGAGTTCCGCATATTCAGTCATATGAGACCCAGGAACCATGGGCACCAGAGCCGACAGCTGGAGGACAGCCTGAGAATGTTTAACACGAATTCCACATAAACCTATGGGCATTGTGCTTTGAGACCCACTGGATTAGGTTTTCCTGCCCCCTCTATACCTGAACCAGATAGTTGACTATGGTTAAATCAGAAACTCATATATTAGTTTCCTTAAGTCAATACATTTGTCAAGAGCCTTTGATTGGCTCAGTGGATAGAGCCTCGGCCTGCGGACTGAAGGGTCCCAGGTTCTATTCCGGTCAAGGGCACATGCCCGGGTTGCCAGCTCCATCCCCAGTAGGGGGCGTGCAGGAGGCAGCGGATCAATGGCTCTCTCTCATCATTGATGTTTCTGTCTCTCCCTCTCCCTTCCTCTCTGAAATCAATAAAAAAAAATACTTAAAAATAAAGGACCACAGAGAACGCTGTATGCATTAACAAACAGAAATAAAAAGTCATAAACATTTTCCAAAATAATGCTACATGTTGAGTGTCATTTCCTTTGACATGTTTGCTCCCTTCCTGATTCAATATATGTTATGTGTGTTTCATTGAGTTTCGAGGCTTATGAGTGCTTCAAATATGCTTTAAAATGGAGAGGAAGACTCCCAAGCGTTTTCTAAAAACCGGCTGCACTTTGCATACCCATCTTACAGTGTTTCATTTTGGATGGAAGGTCTCCCATAAGGGACACAGCAGCATTGTTTCAGGAACAGTGTTGCCATTAGTGTGACCCGGGCTGGAGCAATTAGATTTAAACTTGATGACGTAGCTGTACCATCCATTTACTAGATCATGTTGAAACATTTCCACAGCCTTTTATGTGTTTGTAATGGCGGGTGCCCTGTGAGTTAGCCCCAGTGTCCTCCTCTGGCGCCCTGACTTGTAACCATGCATACAAAGAACGCATTATAGCCTTGAGAGACCGATTACTTCTATTGTCGCATCTCCCCATGGTACTGCATAATTGTTTCAGCTGCGAGTAAACTCCTGAAATGCTCAGAACTGCACCCTGGATGAGTGTCTGCTCAACCTTCTCAAATGAGAGTGATTATCCAGCGGGGAAGGAGGTCCTTTCAGAGGCATTAAGGCTACAGTGTGTTGTTTATGTGTTGACCTGTGAAAGCACTGATGTTGTTGCCAAAAGTAATAGGTCAAATGGTCATGGTCGCTACTGTAAAGTTCATACAATATAGTAAAGAACATTTGTCTTCAGTAAAATGGACTCTATATGCTGCAAAGGGATGATTGATTACATACACCATGAACACATATGGTCTGAATAGATAAAAAGAAATACTGCTCGATATTTTGGTGTCAGACATTTAGATTTTGGTCCTTTTCCTCCATTATTTCATGTGGATAATATGCATAGATATGTCCACCACCAGCTTTCAATGCCTTAATATATCACAAATGAATTCTTCATATATATATATTTGAAATTTTATAACTTTATTTGAATTCTCAACAAAGGAAACGAGCAACCTCATTTAAATTAGAATTTTCTTCTTAATGAAACCTCACTTAAGTTTTACCCAATATCTTTTAGAGCTATATGTAATTACAGCTGAGTGAAAGCTTAGCACTTTTAATTATTAGATGGGACCTGAAAGCTATGATCTTCTATTTATCCTGATTTTCTACTTGTGTGATAACTAGACCACTGAGATACATATATAATATTAGTATAAAAAAGAAGAGCACATTGTTACAGAATTGAATAGATACAATTATCCTGCTGTTTATATTTTGAAGCTAGTTAACTTGGCCAAATTGAGGGGCAGATGAATCATCAACATTTATATAATACAGTTATGTTCATGAAGTAAAAGATGATTGTTTTAGATTTAATCATTTGGAAAGCATTCTGCACCACATCACTGAAATCAACATCTATGGGCTAAAAATATTTTAGTAAATATTTCAAGAACTAGGAATATGATGTATTATGACATCTTTTGACTCTGAAAAAAAAACATGTCCACTTAATAAGAAAATGTAATAGCACCATTTCTGAAAACTGCCTACTTTTCCTTAGTTTTCCTGCTGTTTCGGCACTTAAATATTTTCTTTACAGGCACTAATTTGAATGCCAGTGTAGTGGTGGATTGACAGGTAAATTACCCTTTATAAACATTAAGTATACTCACCAGATAAACTATTATACTAAAGTATATCACAGAGCTTAGATTTTTAAAATCTTAGTCATGAAAAATATTGCTTTTGAATCTGCAATGGAAATGAGCATAAATTATAACATCTTTTAAAAGAGAGGTTCCCCTCCCATATAATAGAATACATAAGAAAGCCAAACTCTCACAAAGAAAACAACTAAGCTCTAATTCTCCCCCTTTGAAATATATTCACAACCTCAAATTAACTGCAAAATCCTTGTACATGACCCAGGCAATAGAATATACATTAATTGTTACCTTTGATATTCCAGAGAGCTCTATTTGTGGATTTGGCTGTGGTATCTGCCAAATATAATTTTGGGTTTGTACTAGATATTTTTTGTTGTTGTTGTAGCATATATTACTGCACTTCCAAAAGTAATTTATAGCCATGCTTTCCTAAGGCAAGTATTATACTGGTAATTAGAAAGTAGTATTCTATTAGGTTACATGAGGGCTACACTTAGGTCTCAAATAAAAAAAAAAAATTGAAAGAGAGCCTCCAGAAGTTTCTATATAACTTCTGGGGAATTTATGTTCCACAAAGTTCATATTATATTTATGTAAAATTGTATTTCTATATACTCATCTGTATATGTAAAAGCCTAATATGCAAAGTGTCCCCTCAGGAGTTTGACCGACCAGGAGTTCGATCACTTGCTATGACATGCACTGACCACTAGGGGGTGGTGCAGAATGAAGGGAGGCCCCGGCCGGCTGCCAGCAGCCACTAGGGACCCTACTCAGGCATGAATTTCATGCACTGGGCCTCTAGTATTTCTATAAAGCTATAGTTATATTTCTATTTTATAAATATATCTATAAACATTTTAATGATAATATCTATAATAATAAAAGTATAATATGCTAATTAGACCGGATGTCCTTCTGGATGAAGCCGGGGCTGTGAGGGAAGCCAGAGTCCTGGGTGCCAGAGGGAAACCAGTGCTGGCAGCTGGAGAAAGGAAGGCCTACTCTTGCATGAATTTTGTGCATCGGGCCTCTAGTTTATAATAATACTGCTAACTAGACATTTTCAATTTTTACTAGGTACCTTTACATATATTAACTTACAACAACACAATGGGATAAATAACAGAGAAACCTAGGGTCCAACTAAGGCACAAAAAAAACTTAGGTGAATTTTGACTTTTTTATGCTATAAAAAATCAACTATTTATATAAAAATGAGCTGATATTGTATTGTGTATACCAATGATAAATACCATACAAGATAAGCCATTTACTAGGTCTCATTTGGAAAACTTCCTTCACCTGGAAATTAAGAAGTTTTAGAGAGAGACAAGTCTGCTTTAACCCTTAATTTGAAATTCATGTATATCTATATTCGATTATTTAGGATTTTTAATCTTTAAATCATTTGCATTAGGTATTATAAGTAATCTATAGATGATTATAAATTATATGGAAAGGTGTTCATAAGTTTAATGCAAATACTATGCTATTGTATATAAGAGACTTGAGCATCAGTGGATTTTGGTATCCTTAAAAATCCTGGAACCAAAGCTCAAAGATACCCAGGGATGACTGTACTTGGGCATATGTCAAATTATACACATATATGCAAAAACTTGACATTTAAAATATATATTATGCCAACATTAATCAAATAGAGTGAAACAAGTGGTGCATTATACTAATGTTAGACATAATACAGTTTATGATTATAAACATTACTAGTTATAATGAACTTCATTTAATGGTATGTACTAAAACTGAGCACACTCAAAAACTATGCATATACATCTGTGTATCACAACAAAAGTCCAAGAATATTTGAAGCAGCACAACTCTAATAGTGTAAAATGGGAAATAACCCAAATATTTATCAGCTCCAGAATTGATAAATAAATTGCAGTATATTTCCCACATTCATTGTTACTTAGAATTGAAATGAATGAATTAGTATTACATATAAAACATGACAGAATCTGGGAATAAATAACTTAAATGTTTACAGACACACATAAAAGAGTATGTACTATATGATTCCATTTCAATAATATCAACAACAACAAGTAAACTGAAAAGTCATAAGGTGTTTACTTTTTGCAGTGTGAGAGTGAGAAGGCAAACCACTTCTGTGTGAGATAATGCATGCTTATTGTTTTAAGCTGCTAAGGATTATGGTATTTCATTACACAATAATAGATAGCTGACTCGCCACATGTTATGAGGTTAGGCCCTGACTCAGAATGGAATTATTTTTAAGTCTAACTCTGCCTGGTGTGGCTCAGTGGTTGGAGCACCATCCCATGCTGGGGAGTGGAGTTGGGGTGGGTGGGTTTGTTTCCTGGTCAAGGGCACATGCCTGGGTTGCAGGTTTGATCCCTGGTGCTGGTTGGGATATGCTCAGGAGGCAACCAATTGATGTGTCTCTCATGCATAGATCTCTCATTCTCTCTCTCTCTCTCTCTCTCTCTCTCTCTCTCTCTCTCTCTTTCTCTCTCCACACACACCCTTCTTCCCTTCTACCCTCTCTGAAAATCAATGCAAAAACAAACAAACTGTTATTATTAAATATGTTTAATACATTGAATTTCAGGGATCTTATTCTCTCATTTTTTACTCCATTTTTAAAAGTCTTAGTTATTCAAAATATTATTCTTCTGTTGAAAAGTAAATTGCATAATTTTCACTTATTTTTCCTAATTCTTCATGTCAGAAAAGGTAACTCTCCTAATAGAACATCCTCTCACACATATGAGGTGCTAACATATTTTTTTTTAGGTAATCATACTTCTGTGGCTTTTGCATACACATACAAAATGCAAGTTCAGCATTTCTGTTCATTTTATCTACTAAAATTTTACAGAAAGAAGAAATTCCAGTGAACTCCTGCTAAGAAATATCAGACTGGAAGGATGAGTGCTGTTCCAGGTCTAAAGGTCAATGAGTCTATTAGAAAAGGAGGGTGAAAGATTTTTGAAGCAACTCTCCACCATCCAAAATGCCCTCTCTGGTTCTCAGAAACCCAAATCCGCAGGCTGCTCACAAGACAATATTTATAAATCATTTATGAAAAGGTCACGGCTAGGGTATTGTGATACAAGCCATCATCGCTGGAAAGGTGCTGCCGTAGGCTGCCGGAGGCCCAGCACACATGGTCACAAAGCAGCGCCAGCTCTTCCAGTTACAGAAGAGCCATGGGGTCATTAAAATGGAATTCCATCTTTCTTAATAAATAACGTATAATTAACTACATAATGCCTCATATTGGAGTAATTTAAACAGTCCTCAGAGAAATTCATGCTCATATTTTTAAGAGTTTTTAATCTCAAAATGCTTAAATTAATGATTAAAGGTTACATACAAAACTGCATTTCAGAGAAAATCTTGGTATACTGAGGTTTGAATAGCATTTATTAAATCATTAAGCCTTGCCTTTGCTGGTTTAGTTCAGTGGAGAGAGTATTATTAGCCTGTGGACTGAAGGGTTCCAGGTTCAATTTTGGTCAAGGGCACATGCCCAAGTTGCAGGTTCAATCTCCGCTAGGGGGCGTGCTGGAGGCAGCTGATCAATGTTTCTCTTGCATCAATGATGTTTCTATCTCTCTCTCCTTCTCTCTTCCTCTCTGAAATCAATTTAAAAATATTTTTAAAATATTATGCAGCCTTGATCCCACATATATAATGAATATAAATTGTATGGTTATAAAGTGTTCAGAAAAACATGGATTTCTACTTATTTGACATCTTGAAAATTATCCTGATTCAAAATACAAAACAACAACAAAAATCCAAATGACATTTGGGCCTCTAAATGGAGAGACTAGTGGAAAACAGAGTAGTAAAGTGTGGCTGAACTGAACTACAGCTACCTTGGGAATCTTTTCTGATATCAGGACCAAGAGGCTTAGAGTTTAACTACTTTTCCAAGAACCGGAAACAATGCCTTGGGTCTACAAAAATTATGAGGTTAAAAGTAAGATGTGAGCCACAGGGTTATGGAAAAATATTCCCACGTACAGGGTATGACTAGAAATTCTGTGTGTACTGGCACTGGATAGAAAAATACAGCCCATGAAACGTGAAAACTCAACCCTAACTTTATGTGGCTTTGGAGTTTGAGTTTCAAGTGTGACTATATTACAGGAAATCCCAAAGTAAGAAATTAACCTAAAATGGAATTAAAATAGTAGCATCTCAATTTACCTAAAAATATAACTTTTCTTAGAAGAGGTACAACATTAAAACTTTAAAGACTACACTGGACTTCTACAGATAGCATCTTGTCAGTAAGGCTCATAATGCTAAATTATCAAGCCCACAGGGAAGCAACTGTGAGTGAGAATCACTAGAAATAATACACAACACAATCTGCTCAAAGAATTAAAGTATTAGTAATCAGATATAAAATACAAATATGTATATATGTGTGTTTCTTTAAAAGAATGGTAAGGTCACACCCATGATTTAGGAATAAGATATTATCAAACAAGCCTAAGTATATTTGATAATGAATCAAATGCACTATTTTTGACAAATATAATCATTGGTAATAAGACTCCAGATCTAAGTTAAACAGTCAAGTGGATATCAATGAAGAGAGAATGAATTATACTGAATGTAGATCTGAAGATAGTCCTCGGATTTGCAACATATTTTTACAAGAAGCAAAAATAATAGGTAACCAAAATAATAGATGATAAAATGAGAGGATTCTAAATTTCCCTTATTGGATTTTAATAAAAAAGAAAAAAGAGAAAATTGGGGCAGGCTATGTTAAAAAATATATAGTAACTGAGTATGACCCAGAATTGATAGACAAAACAAAACAAAATAAAAAAACAAAAGCATGGGTCCTGGCTACACTGTGTGGCTCAGTTGGTTGGAGCATTGTCCCATGCACCAGAAGGTTACGGGTTTGATTCCCGGTCAGGACACATACCTAGGTCTTGGGTTTGATCACCAGTCGAAGCACATAGTGCCTGAATTCTCTTTTAATCAGTATTAATTTAAATTATCCTACTTCAAAAAACTTTTTAAAACAATGTGTTAATATAAAAATAATTATATAGACATTCATGAATAGTTTTGCAATTAAGTTCAGAAGATTTCTTTTTAATAATTTTATACAATTTCTCCCACTTTTGAATTTCTTTCATATACTTCAAATTATACAAAATATATGCATGAAATAAGGCTTTAAAATATCATTCCATATTTTCCTTTTAAATCTAACATTTTTGAAGCTCTTCCAAACAAGGCCAAAAAACTGACCTTCAAGAAATAATGCAGAAAAGAGTTATTTTAGATGAAAAATAATGCCCACAAACTTGCCCACTTCTGACCATTGAAAGGTTTTGATCACTTCTCTACTTATGTTTGATGATGAAGGTGAAATACACTAATTAGACTTTTCACTGGTATTTGCTTAATCTTTTTCTTGTCTAGATTTCAGGGAATGTGTTTGATCCAAAGATAAGATTTAGAATAAATTTTAATGAGTACATGATGGGATTTTAAAATGGTAATAAATCTAACTTCTGGTTAATTAGAGATTTTATATAATTTTGCATAAGATCAATTTAGAATATTCAAACAAAATATGTTAAGGTAATGTACATTTATAAAATATTTTAGCAATTTTATTATAATTTCTATATAAATTTTACTAATTAAAAGAGTTACTGAGCCATGGCTAGATAGCTCACTTGGTTCAAACCCTGTCAGGGCACATGCAAGAATCAACCCATGAATGCACAAATAAATGGAACAACAAATTGTTCTCTCTCTCTCTCTCTCTCTCTCTCTCTCTCTCTCGTACTCATGAATCAATCAATCAAGATTAAAAGGTTACTGTTTGCAATAATGAATACTATACAAAATACTTAACACATCTTAAAAGAAAAGTATTTTAAAACACTGTGGCATTTTTGTTCTGCAATGTTTAACTGCAAACTATTAAAATTTATAAAACATTGTATACTTAAAAAAAGGAAGGGAACCTTAATATTCTTGAGCCCTATTTTAATATATATTACTAGAGGCCCCATGAATGACATTCATGCACTGGGGGGGTGGGGAGAGGGTGTCCCTCAGCCCGGCCTGCGCCTCCTAGCAATCCAGGACCCCTCGGGGGATGTCTGACTGCAGGTTTAGGCCGCTTCCCGCAGGTCCTTAGCACTGCTGTGGAGGCGGGAGAGGCTCCGGTCACTGACTGCACTCACCAGCCATGAGCTGGGCTTCTGGCTGACTGGCGCTCACATTGTGGGATCTCACTGACCACCAGGGGGCAGCTCCTGCGTTGAGCATCTGCCCATGGTGGTCAGTGCATCATAGCGACCGGTCATTCCACTGTTTGGCCGATTTGCATATTAGGGTTTTATTATATAGGATGATGAAGGTTGTTTTTAGTTTCTACAAGTGTGATACAAAATTTTTTAAACAACGTTTTGAACTTTCTTAGTAAAGAACTGCTAATAAATATTTTATGTATTTGGAAGATTTTAATTGTCTTTAAATCCAAAATGGAGAGCTAATCAACAAATCTAATTCATGAAAGATTAACAACCCAATCAAATATTATTAAACACCAATACATAATTCTGTGAACAATAAGAATGTTTAAAATAATTTTTTAAAAAGCAGTTGTAAGAGCTAGTATATTCACCAGGGTTCTCCAGAGAAACATAACCAATAGGATAGATAGATGATAGATAGATAGATAGATAGATAGATAGATAGATAGATAGATAGATAGAGAAATTTACTATAGAAATTGATTTACAGTTATGAAAGCCGAGAACTTCCATGATTTACTGTCTGCAAACTGGACAACCAGAAAAACCAGTGTTATAAATTCAGTCTGAATCAGAAGGCTTGGGAGTCAGGAGCATATATGTCCAAGGGCAGGAGAAGAAGAATGTACCAGGTCAACCAGAGAGAAAATTTGCCCTTCCTCCATTTTTTTGTTCTGTTCAGGCCATCAAGGAATTGGATAATGTCAACCTGCACTGGTGAAGGTGATATAGTTTACTCAGTCTATTGATTCAAATAATAATGTCTCTGAAAACACCTTCACAAACACACCCAGAAATAGTGATCACAGCTATCAGGACATCTCTTAGCCCATCAAGTTGACATGAAATTAACCATCACAGCTGGGAAATGTTCTTAACTTTTAAACCATATATTTTAGAGTTCTACAGAGTTCTGAAAGAATAATGAATTTTGACCAATATGCAATTATCACTCTAAAAATAATAATTTGAAAAGGAATTCAAGCCACCTAAAACAGTGTAGCAATTTATTTATGTTAGTGCACAATCCATGGGCCTGAATTAGTACTTAGAACTCTGCAATGAATAAATGAACATTTACATCACTAACAGTCTCATGAAACATCTCTTGAAACTGAATACTCCAGAGTGTTTATTAAAAAAATGTGAACCTTTACTGTGGAAAGAAATAATTTATTAGCTAGCAATATTTTTTAATTTGATAATGTAATGATTTATAAAAGTAATAATTTGGCATTCTTATTTTAATTTGACTTTCACAGAAATTAATTACTTCACCAAAGGAGTTGAATTATTATGGAAATAGTACTGGATATAAATTTAAAGGAGCTATGCTTGTAGTCTTGTGTTCCATTTGCAGCTCTGTGGCCTTGGACAAAATACTTAAGCTCTCCTGTCTCTAGTTTCTACACGTGTAAAATGAAGATACAAAAGTAGCATCTATTTCGTAAGGCTCAACTAGGTAGATTGACCTAGGCCTGGAAATAAATATGTGTTAAGTGAAAATCTTGTAACCTCTGAGTATATAAAAACTGGAAAACTTAAAAACCATTGGATTAGCAAGATTCCAGCCATATAGAAGGTAAACACAGGACAGACTCCAGTTCAGATTATTGCTCTCATTTCTATTGAATATGAAGTAGATATAATATATAGATGTAATTAATTTATTCTAGCAACATCCATATGCCATAAATTTTTAATTACATATTGCTGATCCAACTTTTAAATGCTAATTAAAGACATGTTCACAGTCATTGCCAAAGTGGCCATGAAGTATGGCTCTCTATCAAAATGAGAAGTTATTTTGGTTTAAATTTTTTAATATTTGACATTTCCAGGATTGGCTGAGCAAAATGCCTTAATTATTCACTATTATCACTTAATTTATATACTGAACCCATATATTTCCCTGCTTTTCACCCCAAAAAGTATATTTTATTACCTAGCTATGAGAAGTGATGTTGAAATAATGATGCCAGAAAGCTAAGAAGGGATTGTGAAATAAGTGAAAACTTTTGAAGTACCTTTTTTTAATATACAGTATTGTTTAAAGTGACCAACAAATTATAGTGTATATCCAATTAAACTGCAAACTATGAACAAATTGAAGTATATATTTTTTTATTAAATAAACAATTTTTCTTTTTTACACAATTGAAAATTTTAATATAAATATGCAAGACTTTTAAAACTTCAGGTTTATGGGCAAGACATTATAAAATATGTAACGTTATGGATTTCAACACTTTAGTTGTATGGCAATGCACTGTTTAACAGGGAGACCTTCCGAGAAATCTGTCATCAGGCGACTCCGTCACCGTTTAAACATCACAGAGTGCACTTACATAAACCTGGATGATATAAACAACTACCATGACTACCATATTTGTGTGAGCTATGCTTTCACACAAGTGGCAGAGCAGTAGGTTTGTTTACACAGTCACATGAGTAATACAATGTATTGTGATGTTAAAACACCTGCAACATCAGGGCAGCTCCACCTTCACAACCACTCTGACTTCACAGCATCATGATGGCTATGACATCACAATGGCTATGACATCACAATGGCTACAACTTCATGGCAGCTCTGACTTCGGGTTGGCTGCAATGTCAGGACAGCTAGGACTTCACAATGGCTATGACTTGACGAGGGCTACAGCATCACAATGTCTACCATGTCAGGCCCGCTATGAATTCAGGCAGCTATGACTTCACAACAGTTATGACTTCATGTCATCTCTGAGGTCACAAGGTGATAGGAATTTTTCAACTCCATTATAATCTTATGGGACCACCAAATGTATGCCGTGCAGTGCATTGATCAAAATGTCAGTATGTGGCACATGACTGTATATTCCCAACCCCCAAAGGCCAGATGTGTATAAAATCTGGCAGCAGGAAACAAGTTGAAAACATTTGTTCTTTAAATAGTTACACTAAAATATATTTGTGTACTGGCACTGGATATTTATTCCAAAACTATCTAATGGCTATATTCTAAGGAAGGCATATTTTATGATGATTTTGTAGTATAATAAGCAAATCCCCTTGAATGTTGCCCAATGATATAATCTTATATTACATTAGTTTACTGTCAAAATAGTTTATTAAAAATTTTGAATTTGTGAATTCACTTAAGTGTGCATATATTAACAAAATATTTAGGCATATTATAGACTTCTTAATTATTATGTTGAGTTCTGTAATGATCAAATATTTATCATTCTCTATTATATTATATATAACATATAGTCAATATTCTACATGGACTAGGTTAAATGTAATCATGAAATCTAATATTGCATTCTTCATCTTAGGAAATTTTGCTGGTACTACATTTGCATTCTCCAGAGAAGTCTATATTAAGTGTTGGAAATGTATATTTCTCTCTTCCCTGTTTTGTAGTAATTTTAGTACTTCCATAGATGATTCAGTAGTCAACAAGAGCTTCTCAAAAACACGTGTCATCAAATTTGGTGGGGTTTCTACTTTGTAATCAGGAGGAAGTCTTCCTTGTAGTAGATGCTGTTTTCTAGAAATGGAAGATGAACTGGCAAGCCATTTGTCAGGATTCTGTGGGGATTCTGGGAGTGGATAGAAAGATCAATTGATTCCCCAATGTGACCTCCTTTAACTCCAACATTTTCTGACCACATTCCTTTTCAGTGCTATTTGTTGGATTTATTGTGTACTCGGACAGACCAGCAGTGACTGTGCCACTGTTCAATGATGCGACTTCAATTTGAGTTCTTAGCTCTACAATTTCTCTCTTTTCCTACTCATGTCCTAATGTGGGTTTGAATTCCACTTGTTGACTTGACACAAATTAATAATAGGCACTGAACTTCAAACTTAACTCTAGAATCAAAACAATGTAAATTTGTCATATGGCGAAAAACAAAATATGTGATGAAATCTTTAGTGAGGACATATCTGACCGACCCCTCCTACTTTGTCTTGGTATTGGCCTTATGGTATTATGCACACTATTTATTTATTTGTTTGTTTGTTTGTTTGTTTGTTTTATTGTCTAAAGTTTTACGTATGTCTCCTTTTTCCCCGCTTGACCCCCCCCCCCAGCTATTCCCAGCCCTGGCAAGCCCCCACCCCCACTCCACACAGACACCCCAGTGTCTGTGTCCATTGGTTATGCCAATATGAATGCAAACAAGTCCTTTGGTTGCTCTCTAACCACCCCTCATCTCACCTGAATTTGTCTCTGGATCTATTCTTGTTCATCAAATTATGTTGATCATTATATCCCACATATGAGTGAGATCATGTGATATGCACACTATGTATTTAGACATCAATTGGATGTTCAATTATCTCTACACTCTGCAAAATGTTTATCTTCTGTCTACATTTTTAAATGTCTACTATCAGTCCTCATATATATTTCATTTATGAATCATCCTACCTTCAAAACTTATGTTCCTTACGGCAGAAAAAGGCACATCTACTTAAGGTATAAATTTTGGAAGGCTTGTCTCTATGCCCTTAACTCCTAACAGTGTTATTAATTTATATAAATTTTGTCTCCCAAATTTCTCCCAATGTTATTTAATTTTTTTCAGTGTCTGTTATCACTATCCTATTACTGTCGCTACTTTCCTACATTATACCAAAAGCCTCACACTGGTCTCCCTGGACCTAGTAATTATCTCAAGCCCACCATTCAATCCATCCTTTACTTAGTTATCAAAATTATTACAAACTGCCCGTCTGACCATACCATTCTCCTGTTTAAACCCTTAAGCTGTTCTGATTTAAATAAAAATTTCTTAACATGGATTCATAAGTTTTTCATGATCAAGAACCAGTTTATGAACATTTCTGAATTATTTTTGTTATTATTAAAGTGCCATGTTTGCCCAGCTGGCACAGTTCAGTGGTTGACCCTTGACCTATGAACCAGGAGGTCAGGGTTTGATTCTTGGTCAGGGCACATGCCCGGGTTTCAGGCTCCATCCCCATTGACGGTGTGCCTGAGGGAGCCAGTCAATAATTCTCTCTCATCATTGATGTTTCTATCTCTCCCTCTCCCTTCCTCTCTGAAATCAATAAAACATTTTTAAAAAATAAAGTGCCATATTTATCATGTTCTAGCTTACCTCTTTCTCTCGAGAAGGCTATATGCTTTCCTGGAAATATTTTCTCATCACACTCACCTCCTTTTCTTTGATATGCAATAACCACCCAGCAGTTTAAGTGTTTATTACTTGGGATCACCCTTGCTGACTTCCAGTACAACATTTTATATGTACATTTAGGCAATTTCAGAATCGAACCCATATTCCCATCGAGAACTTGCCTTGTTTAGCAGTTTTTTATTTACTCTTCCCCTTCTCCTAGCAGAGCCTTTAACACCCAGTGGACACACTCAATACCATTCAGGAGAGGAAAGAGGGACTGGAGAAAGCAGAGGGTGGTGAGGAAGAGAGGAAGGGAGGAAAGGAAAAAGGGGAATAAAAAATGTCTATAGCAAGATGTAAGAAAGTGAGGTTTTAATCAAACAAGAAGTACTTAGCTGAGCTATCAACTTACCCTTCATCTGTAAGATTAATCCATCCTTAATAACAAGAGTATCACCTTTAATAAAATAAACATTTTTATCTTCCCCATGCTAGGAATCACCACCAATGACACTTTTTGATATGTGAATGTTATAAAAAGGTCTTTTCTTTTTGTCTATTCTTCATTCTTAATATGTGTTAAACTAGACACAAGTTACTGGAAGAAGCAAAAGATATCTCAAGTAAAAAAATTACAATTATATTAGAAAAATGTAAAGCAACCTATTTGATATTTTTTCCTTGTTAACACAACTTTTTACCACTTTAAATCTTTGTTAGATTAGGTGTTGTAATCAAGTATTTAATTGAACAGAGCTGACAAAATATTAAAACATGCAATATGTTTGCTAATAGGTTCAATACATTTACTAATTCAATGTGGTTGACATGCAGGTTAGTAATTTATTTTACTGCATGATTCATTACAACAGAACACTCTTTAATTTGAAAGTCTTAGAAATAAAGTGATGATAGTCTGTATAAACATATAAGCTAAATTACCTTGCTAATGTGCAATTTAGAAGTTAGAGCATAAGACACAGAACATGGGAAAGCTATAGTTAGAAAACACTAACATAGATTGTGATTTATAAAAGGAGAGAGAAAAATTGCAGCAATATCCTTATTCCAATTTGTTTTCAAATGCAGATCCCAGGTTAGTGAGTTGAAGTGAATAGCTGATTATTCACACAATAAATATTGAAGTTGTGTAAAGCTAAAAATACGTAATATCAGTGCTACTTAGTAATACTTTGTGACTGAAGTGTGAATTTAATTTGTAAAGAAAAAGTAGTATATAAATCTATCACAAATAAGCATGTTAGCTAAACTGTCATGCAAAAATCTTCACAGGCACTCTGGGAATATCAATCTAACTCCAAAAAAACAGATGTAGTTGTGATAAATGCCTTATTCAACTACAAGTAGGATAAAACTAACTCAATGTGTTCTTAAGCAAATCGTGAATTTCACAGAATCATCTCCCATCTTTTCCCTCCC
>NW_005369942.1:4733423-4760252 GCF_000412655.1 Myotis brandtii
CACTGGTCAATTTTCTTCCTCTTCCTCATCTGTCTCCCATCACCTTTTCTCTGGCTACTCTCCTTTATCTGTCATTTCTGGGAGCTCCTTTTTTTTAATGCAGAACAGCTTCTTCAACAAGACAGGGGCCAGACTACCCAAAGCTCTACCCCCTGGTACCTCTACTCCCAGAAAGGAAGTAAAGGCCACTGTCCCGAGAAAGGGAGCTGATTTGCCCAGTGAGTCAGGTGTGGTTGATAATGACTCCCTCAGTTTATATCAAGTGCTTACTCCCAAGACAGAGAAATCTAAGAAAGGAAAACTCCTATTTGATCCACACATTTGAGGGAATTTTGCAGATTCAGGAGGGGGGGTCGTTTTTGTCAAATAAAAACTACAGATGACAGTTCACAAGGTGTTCTGGTTTATATCGGAACTGAAGGAGACAAAGATAAACTTATGACATTTTTCCAAGGGATATTTTGTAAAGGTGCATAACAATGTCATTGTAGCAAGGGAGGAACCGAGGCTACTTCACTGTGAAGGGATCTAAAGTTAACTAGAATTAGTCAATGTATCCACGTAAAGCTTTCGATAAAAGCTACTTTCATCTTGTTCTCTTTCCACTGTCCAAGCTCCCTTTGTCTGACAGCAAACTATTACACTTTGGCAAATTTACTTTCTGGCATCGCAGGGGAGTTCCACACAGTCGAGAGCAGAAGTCTATCGGTGTTCCAGAGGAGAATGAGAGCCAGTGAAAAGGCTTGCCAGGGCATCATGCCTCCAGATCCATCTCTGGTCTGGGATTCAGCCCAGATAGAGAAATGCGTATTTGGACTGTCTGTTTGCTCACTTCCATCTCAAAAGTTTGTTTACTCTTCATGATTCATCATAATATCAATATTCTTGTAGTGCCTTAATTTTAGATCCATAAATTCATTTCCTCTTTCTATTTCCATTGAATCCATAATATTATCAATACTTTAAATATTTTGGGGTTCTGTAATTTTCTAGGTATTGTGCTTACATTGAGTCATTACATTTTTCTTAATCATTACAATGGACCAGTTAGTTATTTTGATTCTCATTTTTTTGAAGAAAACAAGGAGGAAAGGTGAAAGCAATTCCCCAGAGTAGCATAACTAGGAAATGTGCAGGAGTTTCACTTACAGCTATGAGTGATGCTATGACTCTTTTCTTTGTGTTCATCAGCTACAGCATTTAAATACTTCCGAAATACATTGCTAGTGTCCTGTACCAACCACTGCTCTAATTCAAGTGCTTGTTACCTAATGTTTAGATATTCCTTTAAGTGTGTATCTCACATCTCTCCTTACTGCAGACTAATCCCTCAGAGCTCTGCCTTAACAGTGTGCTTTGAGATCACTATAGAGCAGCGGTTCTCAACCTGTGGGTAGCGACCCCTTTGGGGGTCGAATGACCCTTTCACAGGAGTCACCTAAGACCATCGGAAAACACATATATAATTACATATTGTTTTTGTGATTAATCACTATGCTTTAATTATGTTCAATTTGTAACAATGAAATTGGGGGTCACCACAACATGAGGAACTGTATTAAAGGGTCTCGGCATTAGGAAGGTTGAGAACCACTGCTATAGAGTGTCACCCATTCTCAAAAACCTTCAGGACCAAATGAGATAATTTACATACCATTTTAGTATAAATTCTTAATGAGAGATAAGTATCCAGGGTAACATTTAACAGAATAAATGCTGGTTGTTAATTGCAATCACAATCAAATCCAATGAGCCCTCAATTCTACTCTATATTTAACTAAATGAGCACTTATTTGAGATTCCCTTTTGAGTCAGAAATCATTAGCTCTTCTCAGTTTCTGTGAAATTCACTCAACATTCCACATGCCATCTAAGATCGCCATGTTTATCTTTCTGGGACTGTTTGGCCATGTATTTGAGACTTGAGGTTAGGGACTGTGTCTTAAGCTCTTTGTGTACCGAAGAGCATCAAGCAATACCTAGGATATAGGCCCTCCAATAAAAATCTTATTTGCTCTTAGTTGTTTGTGAGCTTATAGCTAAAATTATAGGTAATTTCATACTGGGGTTCAAAGAGTCTCAACTAATCATTTTAGTTTTCTTTTTGTTTTCTGGTCAAGGTTTTACCACATACCTATTCAATAGATATATATTTTAACTACAAAGAGTGAGAAAGATTAATTCAACTGGGGGAAGCAGAAGGCTCTGATGGAATAGAGAATGTCTTCACTAGATTAAAGAAGAAGTAAATTAGAACACTTCCATTCCTACTTGGAGAGGGAGAGAACAGGGAGAGAGTTGTAGGGAAGTCATATAATAAAAACAAATATTTTCTGGCTCCCATCCTCCATCACAAAAACCTTAGAAAGTGAGATGTTAGATAATTTGAATAGAAAGGCAAGAGATTGTGCCCTGATCCACTTTTTTTGGAATTTTGCAGGTGACCACTAAGCAGGGAGTCCCAGATTAGAACAGAGGGGCTAAAATAAACTAAAAATGACAGCATGACATGGCAAACTGAGAGAGGACCAGCGTAGTATTTCAGAGGTTCTTGCAAATTCTATTCATAGGAAAATCATCCTCAAATTTCCAGCATGCCTCAAGGCTAAGTTGAGGTCCATGGGTTTGTCATGCAAGGAGACTGACGACCTTGCCTTGGAGAGTGATGGCCATCCTAAGCCAGGCTCCAGGTACGGAACATGGCCGAAACTCAAGAAGAATCTGCTGAGTCCGTGTGATTAAAACTAGGTTGGCAGGGAGAAGCACTGGGCGCTCATCCAACAAAAGAGTGGAAAATTTCATCAGTGGTCATCTTGACAGATACAAGTCTAAGTGATTTGGAGACCACTGAAGGCAGCAATCGTGCAGCTGAGTCCAACCACCTCAAGGACAAAGAAAAAACAGTGTGTTGTGTTGTAGAGCCTACTCCTCCATCCAGGGTTGCAGAATCTTTCAACTCAAGTACCTTCAGGGACAAGGTAACAGAGAAGGAAGTGATTATAAAGAGACTGGTTAAAATAGAGACAAATTGCCTCAAATTGTAAAGTATACTTTAACTCGTTACGTTTAAGAATCTCCTCACTCCAATAACCAGGAGGAAGAGGAATTCTTAACAGTAGAGAATTTAGAGACTGTATAAAAATGAAAGAATATTTTGTTCTTTCCCATATAAACAAGGAGTGCTAAATTTTAGATTCGGATGCAGTTTAAATTGTATCTATAAGAAATAAGTATTGAAGAATTTTTGTCAAAGGTTCTAATCCAAAATTAAAGAAAAAAATGTGAATAGACCCTTTTGGCAGAGACTGGCATATGCCTACCCCAATATCTACTCTTCCATCCTGCTTTAGAAATAAAAAAAAAAAAAACAAGCAAAATAGAGACAGACTCATAAAGAGCAGGCAGACAGCCCTGGTGGGGGAGGGGTTGCTGGAGGGGCTGAGTGGAGGGATTGAGTGAAAAAGAAAAAAAAAGAGAGAGAGAACTAAAGGACATGGACAGCAATGTGGTGACAGCAGGAGGGAGGGCAGTAGGTGGAGGGGAAGAGGGCATAGAGGGGATAAATGGTGATGGAAAAATAAATAAATAAATAAAAATAAAAGAAGAAAAACTAAAATCCTTTAAGTATTTTAGCTAAGCACCCAGTAGTTCAAAATGAATACTGCAATTCTTGGCAGTCCTCTTACCTGGAGATGTGACTACGTCTAGACAGTGAAACATGTAAATTTTTGAGTGACATCTTCTGAAAAAAAAAAAAGAGAGAGAGAGAGAGAGAGAGAGAGACCCTTCACCTTCATTATACCAGGAAATAATTGATCACTAGTAGCCATCTCCATCCAATGGACCCTTTGACATTTTAAAGTCATTTTTTAAATAATGTACTAAAAAGTAAGAATATCAAGATAGGAAAAAATAATTTCTAGAAAAAATAATTAAAAATAAGCATAATATACCTGTTTGTCCCAGGTAAGTTTTGGAGCCAAATATCATAAAGGTTGAAAGGACACTAGAATTCTTCCTTGTAGCAAAAGGGAATGGTTCCATTTCTTTTTCTTTGTATTCTGCTAAGTAACTGACTGGGGGAGGGTACCCTATATATTTTATTTATTAAGAAACATATTTCTCATATTGATTTTTGTGTGTCTGAGAAAACTAGGATAATGTAGTCTGTAAACTCATAATCTGAGATTCTATTTGTAGCCTCAGTTTCAGTGTCATTGTTAGAACCTAGAAGAGTGCTGTCTGGTAGAATTATATGAGCCACATTTGTAATGTATTTCTTATAGTCACATTGAAAATGTAAAAAGAGGTAGGTGAAATTAATTGTAGTAATATATTTTATTTAATCCAATACATCAAAAATATTATCATTTCAACATGAAATAAATATAAATTCTAATGCAATATTTTGCTTCCTTTTATATACTAAGTTTTCAAAATATGGTGTGGAGTTTATGCTTACAGAATGCCCTCATTTGAAAACATTTCAGGTGCTCAGTTGCCACATGTGGCGGTTAGTGGTTATCACATTGGACAATAATGTAGCTGTAGACAATTACCAATTACATGTCTCTTTGCATTTATCTCCTAATATGCAATTGCAAAACATCTAACCTTACCAATCTTCTCTGTCATTAAAGGTAGAAAATGAAAAACCTCAATTTGAATTCTCAGTTGTGTTCAATGAAAGCTAAAAACAGATTATCAGCCACCTCTGTACCTTCTTGCCGGGAGACCTGGAGCAATTGAATTAGAACACTGGAGGCTGTTGATATTAGTAAGCACTTTTTTGTTATCTATAGTCTTTTCTTAGCATGCTTTGGAATAACTGATGAGTGATGAAATACCTTCTCAGTGATGATAGCAAATGCTTCCAGACAGCAAAATTTAATTATGAACTCATAATGTATCTGAAAGTTAGAGGATACAGTGGTCCTATTCAAGTCATTACAAGATACAATGAATTTTATACTAAACTTTTTAAAAAAGAAGGTTTTTCTCTGTTCTTTGTAAGACTCCTAAAAAAATTAAAAAAACATTAAACATTACAAACAGAAATGTTAAAAAAATATACACAAAACAGCTACATTAAGTTCAATGCACCCGGTATATGGTGGGTTCCACTTGCCATGTTGCCTATGTCCAGTCTCAGCTGCCTGGAATGTGAGGTAATTGCAGAAACTATGCCAGTCGTCCTGGCCCAGAAGCATGAAGTGCGCTCACTCAGAACTAAGAGAACCGTGAGATGAGAGCATCTGGTTGCCAAACCAGAAGCTCTCTTCTGACTTTTGCCATGAAATATTTTGTATCTGATGGTTGCCCTCAAAATTCTCTCAGAGAATTTTATCCCAATGAGGATTATGCCCATGATATTTCTAATGTCATTTCACCATCCAAAGTGGTACAATCAATGCTTCATTACACTGAAAAAAAATACTGCCTATCATATGTTTTAAAATATCCTTTACTTAACTTCAACTTCTCCTTTCCTCTCTGTGCTTACTTAATGAATGACCAGACCATTCAAATGTCAGTCAAGGATTTTTTTTTTTTCATTCTTAAGACTACACTGATGTTGACAGATTTTTAAATAAGTGAAAATTCTATCACTATGTTCATCACCATCTTCAAAATAGTGCTAGTTCATTCAAATAGGAACACAGTTGTTACAATATGATTTTATCCTTGGATTTTTTTATGCTTTCCTAAGTCTGGGCACTGTATTATCTGTATCTGTGTCATGGCTGAATATGAATAAAACATTAGAAACTAAGTTATATGTCCAGGTAATATAAAATTGGCTTGACCTCTTTGTCAATATCATCAAATCTAGCAGAAATACACATTTTCTTTATTTCCAAACTAGAGGCTAGTTTCTTTTGAAATGAATAGGTCAAAAAGCAATTTGCATGCATTTTAAAAAATGAATACAGGCAACTACAAAGAAGAAAGAGAGCATGTAGGTCAGGTTAATGATCCTTTGCTTATCACAACCTGACCAAAATCTATAAATGTTAAAGTATTTTTAGGTTATTTCCTCTGCACAAATTTCAAGTATTTGAAAGCTTGGGACAAAATATTATTTTGTACTACTGTTTTCTAAACACTCAGTGCAATTTTCCTTTTGGTGCTAACACATCTAAGGAAATATGTAAACACTGGGTTTATGACTGCAGGGACTTAGAGAAAGGTAATTAGAATAACTAAGTTTTTTTAAAAAATGGGGGTGTGAAAAGAAAAATGAAGTGAACTATACTTAAGAGAAAAAAATCATAAACATCACACATTTTTCTTTAATCAAACACATTTTTGTCTTAATAACTTTTAGCATGGAATGAGATTAAAGGTGAAATTTACAAAAAGTTATGATTTTGAGTTTTAATATTTTGATTAATTATATCTAGTACCTGAAAAATACTTTAAACCAATATAATTCTTTTAATTTGAAAAGAAATCTACTTCTGAACAGACTCTACAGTTTGAATTATTTTATTGGAAATTAAAGTCATAGCAACAAACAAAAGACAATAACTGCATTCTGAGTTCTATTCTGACCTTTATCTTTCAAAACAGTAACTCCAAAATTGCTCAAAGGTTAACTAACATCTTAAAAGGTCACCTGTCTTTAAACTAGCTACAAATATAAATGCTTTTTTGCTATCTTGGAACAATTCATCAATAACTCATTCAAGTAGTACTCTTTCTTTCTTGAAATTTTGCTCTCTTGCAAGGCGATTGCCTCTTGGTCAATATAACATTTAATATATGTCATAATTTATGAAAATATGATTACATAAGGCCATTTAGTTAATTTAAACTATCAAGTACATAGTATATGCTAGGCGCTACGCACAGGTCTAAATGTTAAGAAGGAAGTAAAAAAAGTCATAGATAAGAAGGAATGTTTGTTGTAAAGTGTGTTAATGTATAGTATGTTGTGTATCAGCATGCAATTTTTAAGCCAATATAGTGGCTCATAAACCTTTGAAAGATAATGCACTTATTCTAATATAGCTGTAATTGGTTTCAACATTTTTAAAACTATTTTTTCCTAACTCATTTGGGAGCCATAGTCTATTTTCTTAACATCTTTACAGTAATTATAAATTAATGCAAAAATTTATCTTTGGAGGTACAATTGGATATGTAAAATAAGGTGACTATGGTAAGTACTAGTAAAAGGAGCTCCTAGATGCAGACAAGGATACGATTCTAAAATAATGACACTTAGAAAACGGTGGTACATCTACACAATGGAATACTATGCTGCGGTAAAAAAGAAGGAACTCTTGCCTTTTGCAACAGCATGGATGGAACTGGAGAGCATTATGCTAAGTGAAATAAGCCAGTCAGAGAAAGATAAATACCACATGATCTCACTCATTTGTGGAATATAGAGAACAACATAGACTGATGAACAGGGACAGATCCAAAGACAGAGAAACAGCGATCAGACTATCAATCCCCAGAGGGAAAGTAGGGGAGGGTGGGTTAATGGGGGGGATAAGGACACATTTGTAATACCTTAACTAATAAAGAATTTTAAAAAATAAAATAAAATAATGACACAGAATTTGCTTCTATGTTCTGCAAGTTGATCCAGAAGATACTTCTTGTTGTTATTCTGAGGGGAATTAGAAATATTTTTTGTATAATCTTTGTTTATTGTTAAATATGAATCTCACTAAAGCCCACGAATATGTATTAGAGTAACTATTACCCATTCATTAATTAAGGCCCAGTATGCCAATCTACTCAGAAGGGCAATGATATGCTTTATGAAGAAAGACGAAAGGCTTCTTACTTCAAAGAAATAGCAATTTGTCCACCCTTTGGATGAACAATTGCAGTTAATAAAAAAAATGTGAACACGGTTTATAAATCCATTTTAATTAAAAGTATTCTCATTTTTGGCATTTACTAAATAAATGTTTTAGAAACTGTAAAGTTGACATACATAATTTAGTTTTTCCCCAGCATAAAAGATTATAGAACAGAAAATGCACCAATAAATACCAGAGTCTATTGTATGTATTAAAGCCAAGAAGTGCTTTATGAAACGTGATTGCTAAATAAACATGCTTGTTTGTGTCTCTATGTATGTATTTATATGTTCTAGGTTGCACTGTAAATTTCATTTAAAAATTTTTTTATTTGAAAGACAATCAATTACGATATTAAGTGAAACAGTCTAAAAAGATCAATCAGAATTAATGCCTGATTTTCAAAAATACATATTAATTTCACATCTCTAAATATTGAAGATAAGTTGAAACTTCAACATTTACTGAATTGGATATATAAAAATCAATGTGGATTTGAAAAGAGAATGTAGAGTTGTGATTGGAGTTGTAGGAAAAAGAGAAAAACAACAAATAAAGTTATTTAAAGCCACTTACTTATATGGGCATTCAAAGTATAAATGTTCACTTCTTACAACAGGCAATTTTTATACCTGACCAAGAGATACACATAAATAATATAGTTTACTCAAAAACCACTTACAATTATAGCTACCTAACAAATTGTTTTAAATAAAATTTTACATATCATATCTATGCTTTAAAAAATATTACATGCACTCTGGCTTCCAATTCATTGAGGGGAATTGGGGCTATAGTGGTTTTTTTTGTATGTTTGTTTGTTTTTAAAATATATTTTATTGACTTTTTTACAGAGAGGAAGGGAGAGAGATAGAGAGTTAGAAACATCGATGAGAGAGAAACATCGATCAGCTGCCTCCTGCACATCTCCTACTGTGGATGTGCCCGCAACCAAGGTACATGCTCTTGACCAGAATCGAACTCGGGACCTTTCAGTCCGCAGGCCGACTCTCTGTCCACTGAGCCAAACCGGTTTTGGCGGGGCTATAGTTTTTGATGCTGGTGTTGCTATTGTTGCCTTTTAAGTCTCTAAATGAAATCTTGTATGTTTATTCAATTCCTTACCTTGGAATTTGCATTCTTGCCTAGGAATGAGTTTTAGTGACTCCCTCATCCCCCCCCCCCCCCCCCCCCCCCACACACACACACCTCCTCAGGTCTCTGTTAAAAGTTAAATGGGTTCTACTCTCCTCATATCTTAGTCACATTTGTCAAGAAATCTGAGTTGATTTGTTCCTCCTGACACTGCCATACACTAATTGCAGTCCTAGAGAGTAAGGATGTGCTTTGGTATGTGAAGTATTTATACAGTTTAAAGGATTATGATAAAATAAATATCTCTGTATCCCCAATAGAGGTTAAGAAAGTGAATATTTTCAGAAATGGCCTCCCTCACCAGCAACAAACAAGAATTAATAAATAATGTGAGTGTTGGGTTAATTAGCCTCTTACTTTCTGTGCAGATATATGAGTCACGGATTATCGCTGATCCAGATGTGGTCCCATTATGCTTATTTTTAACTTTACATAAATGGAAACATACTGTATAAATTCCAGACCTTTGTCATTCACTCCCCACTGACGTGTATAGTAGATGAAACAGTTTCCTCCCAGATATTCTACTTTGCTGGCCATTGATTCCTCCGTTGCTGTGAATTTTGGCTACTAACAATTCAACAGCCCCTCCTAACATCTCCCACTTCTCCAAAGAGTTGTTCTTGTCTGCCAGCAAAGGCAGCGCCTGTAAAAGAATGCGCTCCCCCTGGTAGGTGCAACCACAGCTAAGCCTGACGGAGACCAGGCAAAACTGTCTGGCCCCCTTATCTCAGTGGAGGGAAACGCTGTGAACTGATTTATACGAGAGCCTTAGCCTGCGGATCAGGCCAAGATTAAACTTTATCTGAGGCTGCAACTTGTTCCAATCTTTCGCCGTCTTCACGCTGCAAGCTGCAAGCAGGCATTAGCTTGTGCTTCTCACGTGCTCCGCGGGGCTGACACCAAGCTCCCCGCAGTGGGAGCTGCGATCCCTGAGTGCAGCTCTGCGCTTGGAGGTCTGGCCTGGCCACTGCCTCCGAGGTGCCCAGGACGCCTGAGAGCGGCAGCAGGCACTGGCCTCCGATCCAGGGATTTGGTGTGGGATCTGGAGGTTATCTCTGCTCTTACTTTGCTTGAAACCCAGGAGGCTGCGGCTTTAGAACCGTTTGCAAAAATTCCACAGCTTGTTGGATGAGCCAATCCAGAAGTCACAGGAGACGGCGCCCACTCCGCTTCCTCCTTCCACATCAGTGTTCACGTGTCTAATAGACAGAAACTTCTTTCTTTCCAGAAAGCTACTTTCCAGTGAGTCTGTGAAGAAAGTGAGCGGAGCTTTTCACCCTGGTAAACAGACAGCAGAGACAGTCCATTCAAATTCCTACCAAGATGCCCCTATAACGCCTTTTCCACGCAGCCACCTGTGCGATACATTTCACCATACGAAACTCAAAGCCTTGCCCTTGCATGTAAAATAAATACCAAAATAGTTATTGTGGTTTCAAGTTTGCTCCATGATGGGGTGTCTTTCTTCGCTTTCCTACCACTTCTCCCTTATCTTCATGACCTTCATCCACTCTCATTTTTCTTTTCTGCCGTCTCTAGGTTCTTTCTCCTTATGCTTTCATCTCCCTGGAATTCTCCACTAGATCTTTGTGCAGAGAGTGGGGTGTAGCAGATTTCAGCTCCAATGACTCTCAGAGAACTTTCCTCTCACGCTCCTATCTAAAGTACTATCCTGCTTTGCAATGCCTGACATTATGCAGAATGTCACCTTTATTTTTTTTATAACATTTTTTTTTCTTTAGGAATGAGAGCATTGATTGTAGAAAACCAGCAAAGAAAAAAAAAAGAAAGGTTAGAAGTTCCTTTAATGTAAAGACTTTTTAAAAACGTTTCTGTACAAAGCAAGCTATACAAACAAGGCAGAGGAAAACTTAGTACATTGCATGCAGATAATAGTATGGTGGTCAACAGAGGGAAGGGAGGTGGGGGCTGGAAAAGGGTAAATATATGCTGGCAGAAGATTTCACTGTGGGTTATGGGCACACAATGCAATACACAGATGACATATTATAGAAATGCACACTTGAGACCTACATAATCTTATTAACTAATGTCATCCTAATAAATTTAATTAAAATATTATAAAGTGAACATATTCCTTTTAAAACTTATTATAAGCTCAAACATTTATAAAAAGAATAAAACAAAACCAACAGCCTATAAATGAAAAAAAACTTAAACATTTCTATGTAAACTCACATGAGGTAAAACATAGCATAAAGTATTTTGTTGATATATAGCTATTATGAAATTTGGTGCCAGTTACTGTAAATTGGATTGAAAGTAGTAATAACCAAAGTATTAACAGATAAGGCTTTCCCATTCTGTGACACATAAAAATGTTGATTACATTATATGCTATATAATAAAGGAAGTTCATTTTTCCTTGCAGAATTAGTGAAGCAGTTTCTAAAAACTTCTCGTTAAATTAATGATTTTTCAAAATGAAATTATTTAACAGCCATGTTGTATTAGAAAACCTAGGATGCAAATATAAATTAGCTTCATAAAGTATCCTGTTCATTCTGAAACTTAAATCACTGCATAGTAAAAGTATAGAATATTTAGACAAAACATTTACTTTTAAAAGTTAGTAGCACATGCTACCGTGGCCAGTTTGGTTCAGTTGATTGGAGTGTCGTCCTGTACTCCAAAAGGTGGAGGGGTCCCTTCCAGTTCAGAGCACATATCCAGGTTGTAGGTTGGGACAGGTATGGGAGGCAACTGATCGATTTTCTCTGTCTCTGTCTCTCTCTCTCCCTTTCTTTCTGAAAACCTGTCCTAGGGTTAAGGATTAAAAAAATAATAATAAATAAGTAATACATACCTACATACATAAAAAGAATTTGGAACTCAGAGTAACTCTGAACTCTTTTCTTTCTTAAAAAAATTCTACCCAATATGTACCCTGTCAGCCTGGCCAGTGTGGCTCAGTGGTTGAGGGTGGACCTATGAACCAGGAGGTCATAGTTTGATTCCCTGTTGGGGAACATTCCCGGGTTGAAGGTTCAGTCCTCAGTGTGGGGCATGCAGGAGGCAGCTGATCAATGATTCTCTCTTCTCTGTTTCAGCCCTCCATTGTAACCAACATTTTTCTAAGTTAGTGTGTGGTCTCTCAACTGGCTAATCTTCCTCTTTGTTATCTTTCAGAGCACCTAAAACCATGCCTTCTACACAGAAACCTACTCTAAAATAACATGCTTCTATATGCCAGTGGTTCTCAAAAGATACAGGATATCCCAGGGTCCCTGAGACACTTTTACAGGGTCCACAATGTCCGCACTCTTTTTATAATAATACAGAGGTCATAAAAGTTTGACATGGCTTCAGAGTCTGCATTGACACTAACCTTTAGAAATAACCATTTGTCAAGTTTTAGTGTAGTATCAAAGAAATATATCCACGGTTATCTGAAACGAATATTAAAATGTCTTTCCTTTGCTCCAGCCAGTGTGGTTCAATGGTTGGAGCATCAGCCCACACCAAAGGGTTGCGGTTCAATTCCAGGTCAAGGGGATGTACCTGGGTTAAAGGTTTGCTTCCCGCCTCCTGTTGAGGCACATGTGGGAGGCAACTGGTCAATGTATGTGTGTGTGCCTCTCTCCCTCCCACTCTCACTGAAAAGCAATGGAGAAAATATCCTCTGGTGAGGATTAAACAATAAAATGCCCTCCCCTTCTCTAACTACATACAGATATTTACTTCATATTCTATAGTCAAAAACCATATCAAGAAATTAAGTGCAGAAGCAGTTATAAGACTCTAGGCTGTTTTCTTATAGCTAGACATTAAAGAGATTTACAAAGTAGTAATACAAGGTCACTCTAGTCAATTTGCGGGGGTTTGGAAATGTAGTTATTATGTATAAAAGCATGTTATTTAAGACAACATATAATGATTTTGATTTTTATCATAAAAGTGAATATAGAAAATTTTAAAACATTTCTGTTTTAATTTTCAACACTGAAAATATCAATAGATAAAAACCCATATAAATAAAAGCTCAGTAGTGTCCTCTAAATTTTGAGGAGTATTCAAGAATTTCTGACCAAAATGCTTGCGAACCAGTACTATATACAAATAAATACAGAAATATATATAATGCATTTAGCCAAATGTAATTCTATATAAGCATTAAACTACTTCTGCAAAGAGGTAAATTGGTTGTCAGCATGAGCTGAGCACTCTCCATGGGAGAGGCACTCCAGATCAGAAAATCAAGAGTACCAAAAATATACTAAATACATGTGTTTTAGAGTCTGGACATCTTAGTGTCTTTTCTAGGATTTAGGAGAAATCTTTTCCAAATTTCAAATTTTACAAGTGAGTGTTCCTCTGTATACTGAAGACAGAGCATAAATAAGATACACAGGATTTCTACTCTAGTAGAGTTTATACACTGTTGGTTGGATGCAGAGACCAAGCAGGTAAACAAAATAGACATAATAGGCTCAGATTGTGATGTGTTGTAAAAAATAAATAAATAAATAAATAAATAAATAAATAAGTAGAAAGGGACTTGTGAGAAGTACATTAGAATTTAAGTGAGTAAAGGAAGGTCTCCTTGAGGTGAAATTTGAACTGAGACTTGAAGGACAAAAAGAAGCCAGTCTTGTAAAGCCTCATGAAAAAGCAAAGGTCATAGTGAGGGCAAAGGCTTGAAAAGGGATGAGCTTAATGTTTTAAAGACCAGGTAGCTGGTGCTCTGTGAAGTAGCGGAGAGGTCAGAAGCCTGTCAGAAAAGTAGCAAAGGCTGGATTATGAGTGTGTTTATACAACTTAAAAACTGATTTTAATGCCTGGCTGGCGTGGCTCAGTGGTTGAGAGTCAACCTATGAAGCAGGAGGTCACAGTTCCATTCCTGGTCAGGGCACATGGCAGGGTTGCAGGCTGGATCCCCAGTGGGGGGCATGCTGGATGCAGCCAATCAAAGATTCTCTCTCATCACGGATGTTTCTATCTCTCTCTCTCCCCCTCTCCCCTTCCTCTCTGAAATCAAAAATATATTTTTAAAAAACTGATTTTAATTTGGATACAAGGGGAAACTAATGGTAATTTTAAGTGGGACAGAAAATAAAGGAGGTTTGGAAGGTAGTGATATGGTCCAAGTTAAATGACTCAGAGGTTTCCAGTCTCTGTATGGAGGGTGGAATTTAGTAGGAGAAAAATTAGTGGACTACTGCAGCAGTCTAGGAGTAAATTGAGTTGACAAAGAAGTCATCCAAAAGAATATATTTTGAAAGTAGAGCTGATAGATTGATTGCTGTATTGCATTTGTGATATGAAGAAAAATTAAAACAAAGGATGGCCTCCAGGTATTTAACCTGAGAAACTGTGTGGATGTTGGTTGTTCTAACTGAGATAAGAGAGAATTATAGATAATGATAAGGGTTGGGGGGGGAAATGTCAAGACTTGTTTTTGGACATGGTATGTTTGAGTTGCATATTAAACATCCAAATAAAAATGTTCAGTAGGCAGTTTGTAGCTTGTAGGGAAACTTGGAGTGCTGTATTATCTCTGCTGTGTGTCCGCAACCTAACAGTGCCTGACTGATTATACACACTCAATAAATACTCACTGAGTAAAGAAATGAATGCAGCATCTACTTCCTTTATTCTTAATTTTTATTCTTCGTGGAGTCTTCTAATTAAATCATTCATTATTAATTATCTTCCAAGCTTACTTCATATGAGGAAGAGTGATGACATAAACAGGAAATCTGAGCATTTCCCTTACTGAAAGGAAAGCTTTTTAAATAGATTCTTAAATTGAAATATTTCTATAAATTTAGACATATCACTTACCTGCCATATAAAAATCTTTGGAAGAGCCAAGAAAATTTAAGTTTCTGATATTATATCTATCATAGCTATTTACCATAATAGCCTCCGCTTATAAAGAACATATATATTCATTTAAATCTTCATTCACTAATTCACTCATTCATTCATTCATTTTTTAAAACACCTATTGAGTGCAGTGATCACATTGTATGGCATAAAAATATTGAATCACTATTTTATTTTTCACCTGAAACTAATATAACCCATATAAGATTATAAACTGACTACACTTAAATTTTTAAAAAATAAAGAATATTTTAAAAATCCTATTTAGTCTTTACCATGTCCCATGTACTCCACTTGGTATTAAAGGTAGTCATATGGAAGATCACTGTGTCCATGTTGACCTCTAGTCATATTCCAGAAAGTATAACCACCACATTGTATTCCAGAAGTGTCAGTTACACAAAGTCTAAGGAAAACATGAGGTGGGATGCTCTAGAGCAGTGGTTCTCAACCTTGGCTGCACATTAGAATCACCTGGGAATCTTTTTAAAATCCTGATTTCTGAGCCTCATCCTCCGGAAATTCTGTTTCTTTGTTATGGGGTGGGGCCACAACATTTGTAACAAAGAAACAGAATTTCCGGAGGATGAGGCCCAGAAATCAGGATTTTAAAAAGATTCCCAGGTGATTCCAATGTGCAGCCAAGATTGAGAACCACTGCTCTAGAGGCTTCCTGGAAATCAGATAATGTCTTGTAATATCTTACATGACACTAATAACAGCAAGTTAGAAAGGGTAGTCCAGGCGAGGGAAACAGCACATCCTCCAATTGGCATATTATAGAAATATTATGGCACTATCTTCAAAGATAAACTGAATAGGTGAGGAAACTGAATAAAGAGAAAAGGATCAGGAAGTGATTTGAATAATTTGAGTGAACTCCCTGAACTAAGGCATTGACACTGAGATGAAGATCACCTTCCAAGTTTCAGACTTTGAAACTTGATGGTAGATAAGTAACACCACTCACCTGGAGGTACTGAGCAAAAGATAGAATAAGTATTGGGGCATCCATGTGGGAATATCTAGTAGGATTAGCAGAATCTGGAAAAAGGTGGAAATTTAATCCATAAAATATAGGTGTATCAATAATAGTATAAGCCATGAGTGTGCATATGATAACCTAGCAAGAGTAAAAGAGAGACTAAGGCCAGACGTGGAGTCCCAAGATAGAAAGTGTACAGATAGAGGCGAAGAGTATACACATTAATTATTTATTTATATATATACTAGAGGCCTGGTGCACGAATTCATGCACAGTGGGGTCCCTCGGCCTGGCCGGTGATCGAGGCCTATAGGGGGGCCAGCTGGGTGTGGGAAGGGACCCTGGGAGGTTGGTTGGCCAATGGGGGGGGAGGGTCCGCAGGAGGTTGACTGTGGGAGTGCACTGACCACCAGAGGGCAGCTCCTGCATTGAGTGTTTGCCCCTGGTGGTCAGTGGGCATCATAGCCACTGGTCGACTGGTCGTTCTGGTTGTTCCAGTCATTCGGTCATAATGGTCGCTTAGGCTTTTATATATATAGATGAAACTGAGTAGACAGGGACAGATGTACATATGAAATAATGGATGCAATATCATGAAAACCAAGAGAGGAGAGTGTTTTGAAGGGAGGAGGAAATAGTGCCAGATAAAACACTTGTAAGTGGAAAAGCGTAACAGTTAAGTAAGTTTTGACATAGTGATGCAAGATGAAGGAAAAAAACATAGTAATTCTTCTGCCATCATGAGCAACAGTCTGAATTTTGCTAGGAGAGTATGTAGAGTTTTGAAGAATTCAATTTCAAGAGAAAGCTCTTTAGAGAAGGTCTAAGAGACAGTTAAAATACTTGAAGATTTGGCACAGCAGCAGGAGATTACAAAATGTGGAGATCTTCAGTCTATAGACAAAATGATTTAATGCAACTTCAAGTAATCCTTACTTACATGAAGGACTCTTACACGGAGAGTCTCCTCTGGAACACACCTTTGGGAGTAACGAAGTTAAGACCAGAATAATATTTCACTGGGAAATGCTGTATTCTATTTTGGAAGACCAGAACAATTTTGTGATTAACGAAGACAAACGTGTATTTAAAGGTTTTGATTTTCAGAAAAATAAATACCCATGCTTTTATTTGCAGACCACCTACATGCAGCATATTATGGAGTCTAAACAGGTTTTGCGTCCAGTTATGAGAGTAATATTATAGCACTTGTATTTCCTCTAAATATCAATTGTTGATGCAATCTCATGTTTCTCGAATGAGTATGGTAAGCACAGTAAACTCTTGCTTTTCATCTTCAATTGCTTCTGAACCTGGCAAGTATTGTAAGCATTAGAAACACCATTGAATATTTATTAGGCACTGTAATTTGTACACTCTGGAAGCATATTAAATTAAAACTATAGTTTAGTACTAAAAGTAAGTATAAGCCTGCTGAATTACTTTTGCAATCCAAGAAAATGATGTAAGTCTAAATTATCCTGATAATTCAAAGTTTTATTATGCAATTTTTCCTGATCCCATTAGTATGAAAATAAAAAATAGTCTTGTTAGTCATACATAAAATCCTCTACACCTTAAGTAGTGAAATAGCATATTTTAGAAAGATGTGATTGACCTTTCATAACGCATGGTTTATGATTTATTGTTTTACCTCCCTTTCATAAAAACGGACTGTAAGAGAGGAACAGATACATGGAAGGAACGGAGGGTCTTGTTCTTGGCCAAATTTATGATGGACTTTGCTATGCTTCCAAGAAGGAAAAGGATATCTTCAAAGATGGTCATTGTGGGCATAAATTTAGCCATTATTGATTATATTGTCCTCTAGTTGCAGTAACTAATCCTTCAGCTGATGGCAAATGGAAGTAAAATGGTCTGATTATTTCACTTTGAATTTTAAAAGGCACACAGTCAAGTTTAAACTTAGCCAGCTAAAAATAAAATAATGGAAAAAGGTGTTGTCAGCTAACTCAACAAAAACAGAAATGTTTTCATTGCTTCAAAAATATTGAAATATATTTTAGTAAAGAATAAATCAACACTCCATTTCCCAGCATTATTTTGGAAACAGATCATAGAATGATAATGGAAGAAGACCAGTTGGGAAACATGAGAAACAAAAATCAGGTTCCCCAAATAATTAGGTTCTCAAAATAGTTTAGAACCTGAAAAAAACAGATCCATGCTTTATAAATATTTATTAATTATACCAAAATGTATATATTTATATACCTTATTTGTATTTTTTATGTAAGCCATAATAAAATGTTTGTATGCTGGAACATATTTTGGTCTCAATGAAGTGAAACCAAAAATGAAAACCATTCAGTAATTTTATAGATCTTGTAAAAAAAAAAGTCACAAAACCTTTCTGAATATTGTAACACATAGTGTGGTACTGAATTTAATCGACTCTAGCATATTATAAACCTGTACACAAAAGCTTTCTCTTATGACTATAAGCAAAATTACTGCTAATGTGTCCCTCAAGGGAATGTATGCTTTGTATTTAAAAAGAATTAAAAGAACAATTACAAAGAAAAAAATGTGTATTATTTGATGTGAGGTGTAACACTAGTTGCAATTTAGCATGTTGCTTCTGAAAATAATAAGGTCAATCCTTTTTTTTTCAGTTCATATGCTATAACTTGCACACCACCTAAATTAGGGCTAATGAATTATATGTTCAATGTAACATCTGCTCAAATAAGCCATTTACTCAAATTTCAATGCCCAATTTTTAAAATCAGTCTATAATTTTTTAATCAAGTATAGAGATCAAAGTTATTTGTGAATTTTTTCACAGCTGTAAAAATCAAATATTATCAGAACCCCACCATTAAAAATAAACATAAATAAGCATTTTATGAAATTATATTTTTTCAGATGACTTCTTTTTCCAAACAAAACAGAAATGTAAGGAGAAATTATGTCATTGAGGCAATTGCCAATTAAAAGTAGGCCTTTATGGTTTCAAAAACAGTATGATTAATGCTAGAAAAACCTATGCTAAAAATGAAGACTACTAGTCATGAGATGATTTTGACCAATTAACATATGTTCCTGTGAATACAGTTTAAGCTATTTATAAAAAAAGGAAATCACAGAGCTCTTTGATATATTTATATAAAGTGTTGCCCTAAATTCACTCATTTAAAAAATGGTGCTTATATTAGTCTAGAACTGCGCAAAGTGCTAGAATAGAGAAATGCATAAAAAGTGGTTCCTTGATTTGAGTAATTGAGGATTCCATGCAAGAGATAGACACCGTATTCTAGCCTTTGTACTTCTGAATCTGTCACCAACCATGCCCTCTCTGTTTCCCTCCCATCAGGTCACAGTAACCGATCTCTAGTCCTCAGCGACACAAGAGGCTTTCTACCTCCGGTGCTTATACTTGAAGTTCCTTCTACCTGAGATGCTCGACGTGACCAACTATTTCTTTTTTTTAAAAAAAAAATATATTTTTATTATTTCAGAGAGGAAGGGAGAGGGAGAAATAGAAACATCAATAATGAGAGAGAATCACTGATCCACTGCCTCCAGCACGCCCCCCACTGGGCATGTGCCCTGACTGGGAATCGAACCGTGACCTCCTGGGTCATAGGTTGACACTCAACCACTGAGCCAAGCAAGCCAAGCAACCAACTATTCCTCAACCTTAAAATATTTGGCAATTACTAATAGTTTCCTACTCCATATGTCTATCTCCTGTCTCTTTCTTTAAAATTTTGTCTGAAAGAAGAGATCATGTTTATTCCAAGCAAATATAACAAAAATATTCCTTAGTTTCTTCAGCTCTTTGCTATGGGTGCATATGAATTTCCCAGTGTGGCGACCCAATGCAAGCAAATATCTGTTGGACACTTTTCTGGGTTATCTGTTGCTCCCCTCAAACCAGAGGGCAGATGTGACTATTCCTTACTTCTTTCTCCTTTGAACAGAGGAGCGATGAAGAGAGATACAGCAACCATGGTGTGACATAAGGCAACAAACCTGAGGGAGAAAGCCAGCAGCTGAGGGTGAAGAAGCCACTGCTTTCATTGTGGAATAGCTGACCCCCTGTAACAACAGCCTGCTTCTGGAATTCTCCTGGGGAAAAACGCCAATTTCTATGCCACTGTCCTTAAGTGCCATTACTGACTGGTACAAAACACAAGCTCACCTCTCAGCTCAGATATAAAGCGTGCTCTCTAAAATTCCTTCCCCAACCAGTTATGTTCAAGTGCATCAACCTTTCCATTTACTCTCAAGCATCTATAATGATGAGTGTTTTTCTTATTCATGTGTTTGTTTACTGGTCCATTGTCTGTGTGCAATCTCCCTGAGGACAGGGGCTTTGTCCTTTTGTGCACCCTTTTTCTCAGAACTTAAATCTCTCAAAGGCAACACAGGGCAAGTAATAACTGCCTGCATCCAGGATAGGGGAGAAAAATCTCCATGTACCTATGGGGGAAGGGGTATTCTAGGCTGGAAACATTAGTACGGGAAAAGACAAGGAGGCATGGAGAGGGGGCAGCAGTTCTCCGTGAGAAGAGCATAATGTCTGGTGGGAAGTAGTGCAGGAGGGGGCTGAATGGTGTGTCACATTGGAGGGAGTGCACACTTCACTCCTAGAACATTGGGAATCCCCGAGTGAATTTAGTCAAGCAAATAATGTGAGAGTTATGCACTTTTGTAAGATAAGTTTGATGCCTGTGCATTAGAAGGGAAGGAATTAAGGTGTGGTAAACCAGTAAAAAATATATATCAGTGTATTTATATAGCTATATATCAGTAAGTTATGCCAAAAAAGTGGATAGCTTCAATCAGGTTAAATGGATTGGGATGGAAGAGGACAGACATATTGCAGAGATTTGGGGCTAGAACCTAAGTTGTAGTGACAAATTATAAGAAAGAATTTATAATTTCACACAGGTATTTCAGCAGGGGGAACACTTTTAGTATAATAAGGAAAGTAGGTGTGTTTTTCCCTCTTGCTTGCAAAGGGCCTATGGAACAATAAGATGTCATATGTAATGATGATCACTAGGCAGTAGTTAATCTTGTCTGTGAACTAAGATAAATGGTCAGGTCCGAAGATGCAAACATCCCTCTTTCTTTAACCCTTGCCATGAATATGTGAGACGTTTAATAATCTGTAATATTATACGTATTAGTTAAAAACACGGAGGTGGATAGGTACCTTTCAGACAGAGCATGTAGATAGAGGGAGATAAAAAGACCCAGGAAGGAACTTTGGGGAAACTAACACTGAATTGGAAAGAATGGAGGGGAAAATATATATATATATATGATGGAGAAGTTATAGTTAAAGACCGAAGAAAATCAGAAAAGATTTCTTCAGAATACAATTAAAAGGACAGGTAACCATCTAATGAGAAATTACTTTAAATGCCACCAATAAGTCAAGTTAGAAAACAGAGTATACATGCACAACTCTATGCTTTTCCTAGAGAAGAACTGCAAGAAAAGAGGAAGGGGCCACCTTAGTTGGGCATCTCTCCATTCCGGTAAGCATAACAGTAGCACTAAATACAATTTAATTTAGGAAATCGGGAAGTGTACTGCTTCTGGCACACCTGCCCTGGAGCATATTATACCTTCAACATTCAAGCCAACAGCACATCTAAACAGGACTACCTAGCGGAAAATAAATAGAATACAGCTTGTCAATGCATATAACTTATCATGAACAACCCATGCATTCTTAACTTACTATTTGCAGTTATTTCAAAAATCTAAAATGACACCTAGTAGTGAATGCTATTGAGTTTGGAGCAGAGACACAAATCATTCTCTCAATATAAGAGAGAATGTCCTGCTAGTTAATGAGAGATATTTCTAACTCAGAGTTACATGGGAACAGCTGAATTTGTGCCTCCACTTTCTATGTATGTCATGCTCCAATGATTTGGCTCTGTTGTGTTGTGTGTGTGTGTTTTAATGTCTGTTGGACGAATTTGTTGTGGGAATACATTTCATCCTATGCACAAAAAGGGAGTAACCAAGAGAATTGGTTCCAAGTGGGGCCTTCCCGACCAGGGCCAGTTTTCTGACTGTGGCAGTGGCCGTGGGGATACAACAGCTGGTCACAGACAAGACGGTAGCTCCCTTAGAAACCTGGCCCTGCCGCATCGCTTGGGAAGGCCTTCCTACAGTCTCAAAGATCTCTCTTTCTTTAACCCTCGCCATGAATATGTGAGACGTTTAATAATCTGTAATAAATTCCTTCTTGTTTAAAATTGCTAGAGGGAATTTTTTTTTTCAACCTTGTTTGAAACTAGCCCACAGACTGTAAGCACTGTGAGGCCAGCTTCACTATTACTTTTCCTCCTCTACGACCACCAAGATTGGTGTTCAGATCTGATGGGAAAGGGAACTGGAGGGTGGGATTTTTTTTCTTGATAATGGTTCTTTGACCAATAGTGTGTGTTGTAAGAATTAAGTGGAATATAAATTGTTTATCACAGTCATTAGGATAGAGTCAATGTTCAACAAATGTTAGTGGGGATTACAATTGCAGAGAAGTCCTCAAATCCATATGAGTAGAAACTGTGACTAAGCAATTGTAGATGAGATGTACTTTAACGCAAAGTGAAAAGTAAATTTCTGACAGTCATTTACAATTTATCTTTATTGTCAATTACATTTTACTTTAATTTGGGGATATCGACCTTATTGTTTCCTTCATAGCTGAAGATTCCAATGCCATTCTGCCTCAGTTATAGGACAGAGACTATATAAAACTCATTTATCATCGCTCACCTTTACACAGAATCTGGAATATAAGATATACTTGATGTTGAATGAAGGACACAATTTTTCTTGGATCTAATCCAATTTTACTTATCTAAATATTTATTTCAAGGCAAAAGAATGTTGTTCTGCTCCATCTGCCATAAGGAGAAAGTGAAATCTTCCCACCACATGAAGACAGTTCAGTTTTAGTTTGCATCACAGTATTTTTCACAATTATGAGAAATTGAAACATTAGAATATGAGGTTCTGTACCACCTGACATTCTTACTCGTCATTATATTTCTTTTTTAAATTTTGTTTTATTGCTTAAAGTATTACAAAGAGCAGTACATATGTCTCCTTTTTCCCCCCCTTAACCTTACTCCAACCTCCCCTACCCTCCCAGTGTCTTGTGTCCATTGGTTATGCTTATATGCATGCATACAAGTCCTTTGGTTGAGCGTCATTATGTTACTTGATCTTAGCTCAGGGCCTGCTGTGGTATCTCACCTAAAAAATCACCATCCTTCTCATCACAGCAACATCACAGCAACAACAACATTCTACCAATTATTGTCACTTTATAATTTGTTCATATAAAAATGCTTGGGTGAAAGGTAGAGCACACCCAAATTTACCCATCAGGCCTCTGAGGTTCAGAGAGACTACCCACTGTTACACAGATAAAAAGTGGCAAAGCCAAGCAGTGAACACTGGTTTGTCTAAAAAATGTCAATGAATAAATAATTGAATTTTACTTTAGTATGAAATATTGCTTTTACTATGGCATTCCAGAGATGCTGTCACTATTTGCCTCTAAAATATCGTTTTTATCAACTGACTACAATGGGGATTTACTGATCCTCATGCGTCTACAACAAAAGCTGTTGTGTCTGTTTGAGTTTCTCCTGACTTAAAGAGAAAAGAATTTCCTGCTTGAAGCAAATTTTCTCCCTGTGATTATGTTAAATAGTTGTTCTTAGAAAAATGACAGTGTATAAAGATACAAAGAAATGCCAAAAGGAGTAGAATGTATCTAAATCAATAATACAGAATCACTAGCAAAGAGGACAAATATTTTATATATGTTGTTTTTTTAAACATTAAAATATAACATAAAAATAGTGTACTTTTTTGAATACTATTTTATGTATATACAATTTCCTCTATAGAATATGCCAATTATTTAAGACACATCATTTAATCAAAGGCAATTAAGATACACTATGAAGACACAATTATAAAGAGTTGTAGTCCAGCCAGTGTAGCTCAGTGGTTGAGCCTAGATCTATGAACCAGGAGGTCACGGTTCAATTCCCGGTCAGGCACATGCTCAGAATTCCATGTAGGAGATAGCCGATCAATGATTCTCTCTTATCATTGATCTTTCTATTGCTCTCTCCCTCTCCCTTCCTCTCTGAAATCAATAAAAATATATTTTTTAAAAAAGTATTAGGTGTGGGTGGGAACAGATCAACCAAAGAACTTATATGCATATATGCATAACCCATGAACACAGACAATAGGGTGGTGGAGGCCTGGGGTGGGGGGCTGGGGTAGGCTATAAGGGATCAATTGGAGAAAAATAGGAACATATGTTAATACTTTCAACAATTAAGATTTTTAAAAATATGTTAGCTTTCACTATAACTTTAGAGATGTCTTAGTTTTGATAAGGTGAGTCCTCTATGCTTATTTTGGTTTGTGTCACAGAAAGAAATCATGGTACAGATGACAAATGCTCTTTTATTGTCTTAATCAAGAAAAGATTACTTGTAACACCTGCCAGTACAACTTAGAATTACTATTTCCCATCACTAATAATTGGAAGCATTTTAATAGGTGGTTAAGTGTGTTGGGTTTGTTTGTTATTTCTACCCAGAACTTTCTCTGAACAGGGGATTTCATGTGAATGTATGGCCTGAGTATGTTCCCCTCTCCAACTCCAGATCACACAAGATTCTCTCTATAAAATGGAGAGTGTTTTGTCTAACATCATTCTCAACTAAATATAATGCATGACCCTAAATTAGATGTGAGAGCTGATATGAGTCTACACATTAACTGCAAAACTTTATCAAGGTCACACAATTTTAATTAGTAGAGCTTAAGAGAATCCTGTTTAGAATTACAGTCACCATGCTATCCATCACACATTGTCTATATATTTCCTAAAATATCAATGTTAACAGAAATTGCTACTAACCTAATATATACATTGAGTTTTGTGTTTACAGCCATTGAATGTGAAATGAGTTTTAGGGACAAAATAGGCAGGTTTAGGGAGTTTTAGGAATAAGGAGGGTCCATGGGAGAGGAATGCATAGATGGAGACTTGAAGATGCCAACATGTTTATCTTACTTGTACAGAGGATAGAGAAGTGTCACAGGCAGATGACAATATTTCTGGCCTAAGCAATTAAAACAGCCATAAACCAAGGACAGAGAGGGGTATCTCTGGCCTGAGCAATTCAAGTGACCATAAGTTAGACCAAAAGCAGCCCTGACCTGAGTACCTGGGAGGGCTATAAGATAAGGCCTTCTCTGCCAGCACAACTGGGAGAAAACCATAAGATAAATCAAAAGTGACTCCAACCAGCAAGATAAGGGGGAAAGGAAGTGGGGGGCACCATGTGGACTTTGACTTTTGAAACTAATTCTATGTAGCAAAATGACCGATGAGGGAAACATGGGGGTTCCAAATTAAGGAAAAGGGACCAATAGGAAAGGTCAGATTCAAACAAAGAACTGCAGCATATATATACCAGAGACAAAGGGACACGAGGCAGGATTTTTTGATTTTCCCGTTAGAGAGAGAGAGAGCAGGCTTTTCCCATGGGCAGGGGGGCTCCCCATGGGGTCCCCTTTGGGGACACCCCTGCCCAGATGGAGTTTGTATCTGTTTCCAATAAACTTCTACTTTTTTTTAAATTAAAGACTAGAGGCCTGATGCATGAAATTCGTGCAAAGGGCTTGGCAGCCTCTGCCTCGGCCCTCACCACTGTGGCTTTGTCCTGAAGGTTGTCCGGAAGAACATCCGGTCTAATTAGCATATTATGCTTTTATTATTATAGAAGCCTTTCTGTCCGCGAGTTTATTCTTCAAACTTCTTGCGGACAAGAACCCTCAGGAAGAAAAGTCTGCACCCCGAACCCCACGTTTCAAATGTTTTCAACTCCATGACAATTCTTTCAGAAGAAAGGCAGAACATTTGTATTTTTTTAAATGCAGTGTCAGAGCCAATTAACAATGCTGTGTTTCTCAACTCCCTCTTGAGTTATCATGTCCTTCCTCATATACTTTTTTCATTTATTTATTTATTTTCTTTGTTTTTTTTGTTTGTTTGTTCGTTTTTCCTCATATGCTTTGAAGATTAATGAGTGGTAAGCTTTGCAAAGTGCCAAACAGTAACATTTCCTGGCCTAGATTAAATACATAAGCATTATATGCATCGCCTACTCAATTCTGCTTGTACCAGTGACAGTTTCAAAATGTATATTTTCTTCCGAAAGTTTTACCTCCCCCCTTGTTCTGGTTTCAATTGTACTTAATATATGCACATTCTAAAAACACCAGAATTTAGGATGTTGTTGTCTTCAATTCTAAGACATATTTCCCTTTACTTAACAGATCCAGATAAGGTGGATATGTTATTCTGTTGTTTCTATTATAATTTCAGGAAAAGATATGCTCTTTAAGTGGAAAACAACAACACTCATTATTCAGGGCTGAAACAAAAGAACAATTCTAAGTTGTACTTAACTCAAAGCAGTTGGGATATTAAAAGTTAACGGGACTTACTCTTTCAACATAAAGTTCAGTTTTTTTAGAATCTGTTTTTAAATAAATATGGTGTGGATTTCAAGGCTTGAATATTCAAAAATCCACTGTGTGTCTTTCTTCTTTCTGCCGGTGATGAGAAAGAATGTGGCACTTTAAGTCCCCTGGACGCACCTGCCACTGGCACAGTGAAGTGCCCTCCTGTGCAGGAGAGACCTTGTCTGTCGCTGGGATCTTGGAGTGAAGCGTGCCACGTGGGCTTTCTGCTGACTTCCTTAAATGTAACCTCCTCATCCAGGCCTGCCTCCTCTAGCCCAGACTGGGCACATGACTCCATCATTGGATCTCACTGTTTTACGGTGAGGGGCCAGGTATCCTCTTTGGGGAAGACAGTCAAAGCTTTTGTCAGAGAGCATTTCTCTTGTTTCACTTAACATTTACTCACCATTTGGTATTGAAACCATGAGAAATACAACTGATCAGGTTATC